>NW_022436946.1:25838254-25972112 GCF_009761245.1 Sapajus apella | reverse complement strand
CAAAACACACTGCCACGTGTGTACCTATGCAACAATCTTGCATCTTCTTCACGTGTACCCCAAAACCTAAAATGCAATAAAATAAATAAATGGAAAAAAAAAATCTGAGTTTTCAGAATTTGTGAAATGTACCTTCTTAAGATTTGCTAGAAGTATGCTTCAGAATGTTTCTTGTTGAATAGTATTTTTGCAGAATACTATGATTATTTACCTAAAAAGCCTCTTCATCTCATGCTAGCACATCCAAACAGAGAAATACATCTGGGACTCTTGATTGCATGCATATCCTATTCTGTTTTAAAGCTTTTTCAAATTGAATAGGTTTCTTAGTAAATACTCTTTAATACACATGTTCCAAGTTCTAACTTTGTGTTTGGCATGTTGCTCTTATATTACAAAACTTAGTTACAAGTAGTGAACGTCAAAAATGACCATGTACTTTTAAAATTAAGAGTGGTTTGTTCATTAATTTTCAAAATTGAAATACATTTTAAATGGACATGATTTCAAAATCATTAAAGTACTCAAAGGAGTTCCCACTTACAGACTGTTTATCTGACTCATGTTGTTGAATATTCAGTAATAAAAACTTTGATTAGCTTTTTTAAATTTTTACTTTTTAGAAAAAAAAATACCTTGGTTTGGAATATACTGAGTCTATAGAGAGGACAGAAATTTAATTTCAAATAAGTTTTCAGATTGCTTCTAGCTCCCCATGTCGTAATTACTATTTTGACAGTTATGTCTCATAGACATTTATTTTAATTGCATATGTTAGCAATTCATTTTGGCATGACATTCCCTACCATTGTTGTGTTGCCGAATTATGCTTCCAGAAACTATGTCAGAAATTCAGCATGTGGAGAGCAGTAATTAACCTGACTCACCAATTAGCTTTTGTGAATACAGATGTCCTATGAATATACCCCAGTTTTTTTTTCTTTTTTAATTAAGTAAAATCTCACTATCCTGACTCTCTCCTTCCTCTACTTCTAACCTATCTCTAAGGCTTCTTCACTCACCACCTGTATGTTTTGAAACTGTGCTCTCTCTCTACCGTCAATAGCCTGCATATATTAACATTGTCTCTCATCTGTGTTTTGCTTATAATAAGCCTCTGTCTCCCACACACACTCTTATCCCCTCTAATTCATTCTCAACCTTGCAAGTAGAGGAATGTTTCTAAAATGCAAGTCATGTCTTGCTGCACCCACCTGCTGGGTGTGTGGAATGATTCTGGGACTACTGCACAGGAAAAGATGAATATCCTTGGGAGAAGCTACAGGGCTGTACGTCGTCAGTCTTGCCACCCTCTCTGAGTCTCACCATCTGTTGAGTCTCTTTGCCTGCTTGCCACATGGACCTGCATTCTGTCCCTTGAAGGTAGACACCATGCTTCTTCCTCTATAGGGTCTTTGCACATGCAATTGTTTCTTCTGCCTAGAGCATTCTTCCCACCCAACCTAGCTTCTCTTGGCCAGCTCCTTCATTTTTCACATCAATAGTCACTTCCTCCATTGCCTTGTGTGACCACCCACACCTAATGTAGGGCCTCTTTATGTGTTCCACTGGAAATATGAACTGGTCTTTTATCATTCTTATCACAAAGTACAAACAAATGTGCATTTATTTTAATAGGGCATGTGTGCTGGATCACAGTGACTTTCACAGGGTAGGGATCCTGTTTATTTACTGCAGTATCCACAACTATTTGCACAGCAATTAGCACATAAGTGTGCAATAGTTACTTCTTTAAAAAGTGAATAACTTTCTTACAATGAAATGGGTGATTATTAAATCTAGGCTGAAGTGAAATTGATATTTTCAAAGAAAACCCTGCCAAAAAAAAAAAGTAATCATTACAGTGCTCCTTTTTAAATGACTTTTGAAGAGTTTAAAATACATGATTTAGAAATGCTCTTAATTAAAAACGTGTCTTATCATTAGGGGGTCAGATATCTTATATATTTGGTTGGGCACTTCCACTTTCCTGCTGTGCAAATAATTATCTTTCTGAATCTGCTTCCTGCTCTACCTGCTCCAAAAATGTCTCTAGCTTGTTGTAAAGAGAAAGCAGGTGGGTTGGGGTGTGAACTATAAAACACTGTATGTAAGGTTTAACTATTTAAGTATTCCACGCAGATTCTCTGTTAGCCATTGATTTGATTTTTACAACACCCTTGAAAGTAATTTCTGAAATGCCTCTAACATGTTCTACATTTCATATTTTCCACTAATTAAAACCGAGTTTTTTTAAGTAGTCTAAATTCTCCTGTATTCTGAGATACCTTATGCATTTGTTTCATAAACTAACATTTGTTTTGAGAACATTACCTACAATGCATGCTTAAGTCTAGAAGTTTCATCTTATCCTGGAGAAGAGCTCATAATGAATATGATTACAAGAAAATAACATTTAGGTTGAGACTTTATATTTTCTGATGTCATGCAAACTATCACTCGACTTTTCAGCTCTTTCTCTTAGCCAAAGGGCAGTCAGTTACGTTAGTAGATTAGAGGATATTATTAAACTAAGGGCAATGACCACTTTAATAATATTTATATTCAGCTAAAATGTTGATCAGACTTTTATTTAGGTTGGTCTATTCTCATTTTGTATACATAGATGTCCAGCATATAGATGTTTTCATATCTACCTCTAAGTACATGGAATATGTATATACTTTTTCAAAAACTGATATTCTTTTGAAACTTTTCTGATTCTGTTTCAGTTCGTTGTGTTGCTATAAAGGAATATCTGAGGTTGGGTAATTTTTAAAGAAAAAAGATTTATTTGGCTCGTGCTTCTGCAGGCTGTACAAGAAACATGGTGTCAGCATCTACTTCTGGTGAGGGCCTCAGGAAGCTTTCACTCATAGTGGAAGGTGAAGTGGAGTGGGCATCACATGGTGAGAGAGGAAGCAAGAGAGAGGAGGAGGTGCCAGACTCTTCAAAAACCAGCTGTGGGGGGATCTCTCAAGGACACTGAGAACTCACTCACTCCCTTGATAATGACACCAAGTCATTCATGAGGGGTCCATCCTTAGGATCCAAATACCTCCCATCAGGCCCTGCTTTCGACACTGGGGATCGAGTTTCAAAAAGAGACTTGGTAGAACCAAACAAACCATTTCCAAAGGATAGCACTATCCATGACATGTCATTATTTTATATACAAATCTGGAGAAGAAGCATTTGAAATGCAGTTGTCAAACCTGTATTTGATAAATTAATCTTTAAGCATTTACAATAGTAATTTACAGCAATGTGTTGTCTTACATCTGTATTAATATAAAATAGTCATATATATATATATATGAATGTATTTGTATATACATATATATACTATATATGTAAAATATATATATATATATGAATATTTTATACATAAATTCATATAAATTCCCACCCAACCCCAAGGGCATATTTTCCCAACTGGGTATCAAGCAACCAATTTTACAGATATTTTTCACTGAATTCAGTCTATGTTTTGGACTGAAGTTTATAGCCTAAATTATGTAATGACAGATAAGTAAGTCTAACCATTGGAATACTCAATAAATCCTTTCCCCCAAATACAGAGAGGTATATACTTGTCTTGCTTAGTACACCAGCTTTCATGTTTTACCCTCAATTATAATAATTAAAGTGATTGAAGAGTTTTTATTACTGAGATGAATCATGTGAATCATCTTTTCCCAATGTCAACAATATTATTGAAAGAAATCTATGACTAATTGCTGGATTTCAACTGTAACATGTGATACTATTATCTATTAAAAATCTAGTATGATAACATGTATTGTATAAATAATGTATATATATTTTTACATATTTTGTAATTTGTATGTATGTAATTAATTTATGGCATACTTTGTGAGTCTATTTCAATTTGAGTTGCACTACCAGCAGATTTCCAGCCTACGTTTTGTGTTCAAAATATATTTGCTTTACTTCCAATTAGGTATAGTCTTTATTTTATTAAGGTATTGAGTTCAAATTTGTCTCTTTTAAATGATACTGTATTGACCTTTACACATTCTCTGTTGTAAATGTGCAATTTTATTGTGCATTTACATTGCAATTTTATAGCACATGTACAAGAGAGAATCTGCAGAGTTCAATAAAATAGTATTTCTAAATCAGAAAAATAGTCTGGCACCTCCTCCTTTCTCTCATGCTTCCTGTCTTGCCAGGTGATGCCTACTCCCTTTCACCTTCTGCTATGAGTGGAAGCTTAGCTTCCTGAGGCCCTCACCAGAAGTAGATGCTGCCACCATCTTTCTTGCACATCCTGCGGAGGCATAGGCGAAATAAATCCCTTTTTAAAATAATTTACACTTCCTCACATATTCGTTTATATCAGTACAACTGCTTGAGACAGAATCATTGCAATATCATCGCAAATTCTATTAAAGAATCCATTAAATATTGTGATTTAGTGAAGACTATTTAATAAAAAGTTATGTTCTTATTTATTTGTAGTATCCCTAAGGTGAAACCTATAGGCTTCTTAGACATACCATTGAAGGCTACTGAAATTATTGAATTCAATATTTTAATATCTGCTAGTGCAGACCAATATGGATAGACCTATTCCCAATCATGATGGTTAATTTTATGAGAATATTGTTGCAGAATGTTGGGTTTGAGGGAGCCTCACATATTCACTCAGGTTAAAATACATCCAAACTCATCCAACATAATTTTCTAATATGCCTAGAATAATTGGGAGTGGGATACATTGTTGGGATTGATTAAAATCAATAAAACATGAAAACAAATAGGGCCTAAAATCAACTATTTAATTGTAAACTGATCAGAGAATAAAAGTTCTGCAAATATAGATTATAATAGAATTTAAAGGAAGCAAGTCGTGCTCATCTTCCCTGGGGAGCTCTAATAAGAATGTCACATTAGGTCATGACCGTCCTCTCCTTATCATGCTGCTGTTCTCTGGCTCTGTTGTGATGTTACTGCTGGTTGCAAAGTTCTTTACAGTGTTTAAAAATAATCTGACCCTTTCTACCCCAAAAATCTCAGTGCTCTTTATTACATAGATGGGTTGTGTAGGCAACTGCCCTTTGGCATCCATTTTGAAGGTTTAGAATGACCCATTAAGACGTTAATTATATATTTTATTAGGGTTAAGTAAGGCCTCTAAGAGGTACCTTCTTCTTTCTTTCTTTATACAAATATTATTTGTATACTGAGATTTTTATCAAACTTTTACCTAATTACCAGATTTTAATATTTTTATTGACCATCTTGGAAATAATTCAGAGAAAACTTCGTTTTTTGTTTTTACAAGTAGTTACTGAAAGAAAAGAGAAAATAGTTTTATATTGATTGATGTTGTCATATGATTATAATCTGCAGGCAATATATTTAATATCATAATTCTTCCCATCTCCTAAATGAAGAGTTGCAAGACATACAGTATTTGTTAATATTTACTATGTGCCTGGTGCCATTCTATGTGCTTTTACATATATTACCTCATTTCTTCTTTACAATGACCTTCTGTATTAGTTGGCTTGGAATGTCATAATAAAATAACCACAGACTGGATGGTTTAAACAACAGAAATTTATTTTCTCAAAGTTCTGGAGGCTGAAGTCCAAGATCAGAGAGCTGCATGGGTGGTCTGGTGAGGTCCCTCTTTCTTTCTTACCAGTAGCTGCCTTCTCACTGGGTGCTCATAAGACCTCTTCTTTGTGTATGATGAAAGAGAGAGAGAGAGAAAGAGAGAGAGAGAGAGAGAGAGAGAGAGAGAAAGACAGAAACAGAGAGAGACTGAGAGGGAGAGGGAAAAAGGGAGAAAGAGGGCGAAAGAGGGAAAGAGACCTGTGTGGAGGAGGTGAGGGAGGAAGGGAGAGGGAGAGAATGTGCAGGAATGAGCACAAATGCTTTCTGGCATCTCTTCTTATAATGATACTAATTTTATCAGATCAGGGACCCACCATTATGACTTTAACCTTGTTTCATTAGAGGCCCTATGTCCAAATACAGCCACACAGAGGGTTTTAGAACTTCAGTGTATAAATTTGTGGAGGACACAAACCTTTAGTCCATAACCCCCTCCAAGGTATGTTCTGCTATAACCATTCCCAGTTTACAGAAGAGGCAATTGAGAAACTGGGGGTTTGGTGATTTGCTGGGTGTTACCCACTAGCAAGCGTTAGGGCTAGGATTCATATCCCGGCCGTCTCACTCAGGCCTCTCTGCCCTTAACTGCAGCTCTATCGTCTGCATTAGCCAGAGATCATGGAGAAAAGGTAAAAAGAGCAGAGATATTTTGTGATATGGATAAGAGATGAGAAAGGGGAACTTAGAAGATTCACATTTTCTACTTAAAAACAAGTTATAAAGCCTGTGGAACTGCTCTGATCTAGAAAGAAATTGATCATGCTTTTGGAGTCTCTGTGTGTTCTGTCTCACTTCGTTACTTTTAAATCAGCCTTTCTCATAAGGGAGCCTGCATTTGATTCCCAAGCCCACCTCACACTTACTGAGTCAAAGTCTCTGGAAGGTGGCCGCCTGAGACTGTGCATTTTTAGAGTTCTCCAAATAATTTGTATGCATTCTAAGATTTAAAAATCACAGCTCCTCAAAGAGGGATCCAGCTCAGATTAGGAGGTATAATTGAAGATGATATAATTATATGTGGGTCAAGCACTGGCCCATGTGTAAACTCTTACTCAATGCAAAACTTTGATATGCATCAAATCCTTTAAAAACAGCTCTTCAAGGAAAATACACCCTGCTTTTTAGGTAACCTATTTATACTGCTGGCATGTGTTCCTCATGTTTCAACTCTCATTTATCTTGGATAATTTTTCCAGTCCTGTGTTTTGTCACCATTCCTTGATTGCCATCTTGATATGACTTTTTTCTGCGCAATTCCCCTACAACACCCATTCCTGTCTCCCTGAAGCCCACTCATTTTACCACCCAGTGCCTTTTGTTGTCTATTCCTGGATGCAGGTCACCACATAGTACTTTCTAACTTTGATATTGCTTATGGCCTAGAGAGTGGCAAGTCTGTGGAGCCATGTGACTTGGTTTGAGAGGCATTGACAGGCTGAGTGACTCAATGTTGTTTGAAAGTCTAGTTCCTATGGTGTGTCACTCAGGGGCGACTTACCTCGTGTTGAGCACTCACCCCAGGATACACGCCAGAGAAGATTCTACAATCAGTTTTGATTGGGAAATACTTCAAATTGATCTATAAGTTGTAGATAAACAAGTTCTTCAGGGCAGAATATGGAAGGCACGTGCATGAATTCTCTTGTGTGTCTCTATGTATCTGATAAAAGTTTACAGTTATTTTTCAATTTTCCCAAATGTTTATTAAATAAACATTTAATAGACACTCATCATAGTAAAAGTTCTGGAAAGAGAAAAAACTAATTCTATGTATTTCATTGCACCAACCTCTAAGTTTACTTGATCACAGAACCCATCTTGTCTGCATAGTTGTTTTGATTTTCAGGGACCTAATGTTTTATGCCTGCATTTCAGAACTAGTGCACTGCACTAGTGCATTGCTTCATTTCTTGAGGCTTAATTTCCAAAAGCTTTTTTTTTAAACAAAAACCATAAAAAACACAAAGCACTTGCCTGGGGCAGAGAGTATGGATGATCTCCAAACACTTCTAGAAAATTTTACAACAGAGATTTGAAAAGATAAAGTAGTAGAGAGTGCAGGACAAAGATACACTAATCTGGGGCACATATACTTGAGGTAAGAGGGTGCACATATACTAGAGGCCGGGTGCGGTGGCTCACGCCTGTGATCCCAGCACTTTGGGAGGCTGAGGTGGGCAGATCACGAGGTCAAGAGATTGACAGCATCCTTGCTAATGTGGTAAAACCCCGTCTCTACTAAAAATACAAAAATTCTCTGAGCGTGGTGGTGCATGCCTGTAGTCCCAGCTACTCAGGAAGCTGAGGCAGGAGAATCACTTGAACCCGGGAGGGGGAAGTTGCAGTGAGCCAACATTGTGCCACTGCACTCCAGCCTGGTGACAAAGTGAGACACTATTTAAAGAAAAAAAAAAAAAGAGAGAGAGAGAGATAGGTAAGAGGGTATCATGAAATAATTAGAATGGAAATTTTGGGTATAACTGGGGTGGTTAGGGATGTCCTGAGTTAACTCCAATATACCTTTTTATTTTTGTTTTTCATTTTATTTTATTGATTGAGACAGAGTCTCACTTTGTCATCAAGGCTGGAGTGCAGTGACACAATCTTGGCTCACTGCAACCTACACACCTCCCTGGTTCAAACGATTCTCCTACCTCAGACTCCCAAGTAGGTAGGTTTACAGGTGGCTACCATCACACCCTGCTAATATTTTTGTATTTCTAGTAAAGATGAGGTTTACCATGTTGGCCAGGCTGCTCTCGAACTCTTGACCTCAAGTGGTCTGTCCACCTAGGCCTCCTAAAGTGGTGATTACAAGTGTGAGCCACTGCGCCCTACCTCCAATATACTTTGGAGAGAACATGAGTGTAAGATGCAGAAGAATGAAGATGATGATAAAGAAAAGATAGATGGGAAGGTGGGAGATTTGAAGGCAGATTTTATGTCCTTCACAGTAGTTTTAGATGCCAGACCTGTCAGGAAGTTTGAGAATTGAGATGTAGATATGTGTGTGTATGTGTGTGTGTGTGTGTGTACCTCTATGTACGTATCTGTTTGTCTATCATCTATCTAGCTACCTACCTCTCTCTCTATCAAGAAAACTTTACATTTCTAAAACTAATTATCTCAGGTCTCTAAAGTTAAGACCTGATATCAATGCCAAAAGCCAGTGCTCTTCAAAACTTTTTAAATTTGTGATGTTCCTGGACAAGGAAGGCTTAACATCCTGCTGTGTGTGAAGATAGGAGCACCACCATAAATTAGAACATATGAAGCTTTTATGTTTACTTTGACTTTCAAGTCCATCATTTTTATTAGTGTTCTTAGAATCCCTTTCTCTGAAGACAGACTTTGTAACTTTTTGTAATGTTTTTAAAGAGACAACCACTTTGATACATTGAAGGAAAGCAAGAGCAGAGAGCTTGAATTTTATCTGTTTTTTTTTTATTTTTCTATTAGCATAAATATAACATACTAGCAAAATTCATGTGTGCCTTAGGTCATGACTGCAATGCTTGCATCTTCTCAAGGAAGACGTAGTTTTTTTGAAGTAGGTATAAAAGTATGCATCAACAACATTACCATGAATTTTAGCTTGAAGTTATAAGCCATCCACAGAATGTGTACGTTTAGGCAAAAACACTCATTAAATAAACTTACATTCTGTCTAAAAGTTTGTTGTAAAACTGATCAATTGAAATTTCTCAATATTTGCATCTATGTCATAGCAATGTATGGCCATATATGAAGGGCCAGGTGTAACCTGCATTTTCAATTTGGCACATTGCACTTCTGTGATAAAGGAAAGGCTTATGGGCCTTTCCTCTTCCACTTGTACTCCTTTTCCACATCCCTTCTCATGTCCCCATACTGTCACTCTGTTCATCAAAGCCTGCCTGCAGGAAAGGAGCTTGCAGACGAATTCATAATAAGTATTAATAACTGATAAGGCTGAACACATTACAGGAAGATTTTATTATATTTTATTAATGTTAATCCCTAATACCAAGTGAATTAAGTTCTCTTTGTAAAATTTTATCCACCAGCAATGTTTAGGAAAAAGTAAAGCTGCAGTGGTTTGTGGAGCCAGCTGGACCAGCTTGCAAGAGTCAACTGTTAAAATTTTAGGAATTTTTGTAAGCTGGGTGTTAAACAGGGCCACCATTATTGAACATTAAATTATATGAACTTTTAATTAAGTAGATCATATTGAAAATGATTATACTCAAAAATTATGTCCTAATTATATAACTAGATTTTAGTGCTATCCATGCTCTTAAGTATATTTCTGTTTATTGTATTTGTGGGATATGTAATTGTATATCTTGTCCCAGCTCCACTCCAGTGACATATTGTTAGCTTGAAATTGGCCATAGTGGATATATTTACATTATGGAAATTAGCAAATACTACAAACAAGGGTATGGTTTATTATTTTGCTGATTGGCAAGACTTGAGATAGTACTAGAGAAAGTATTGTTAATAATGCAGATTAAACTTAAAAGTACAACATAACTATGTGCTTTACATTGTTTAATATCACAAAAATTGAGGAATTACTCTCTTAGTATTTGAAAAGTATTATCCAGTTCAGAAAAAAAAGTCACTGTTATCATTCCAACACATATTTCCTTCATTTCACTCTCTTAGTGTTATTTAAGGTAAGAAAAAATATCAACCAGGGTTCATGGTAGAAATGCCCTTTTCATCAATTGCAACCAGGTTGGTGGCTACTGTGATGGTTAATTTTATGTGTCAAATAAGCTAGTCCATGGTACCCAGGTATTTGGTCAGATATTATTCTAGATATTTCTGTTAAGGTGTTTTTATGACATTAACATTGAAATCAGTGGACTGAGTAAATCAGATTACCCTTCATTATATGAATGGGCCTCATCCAATCAGTTGAAGGCCTTACTAGAGAAAGACTGGCCTTCCTTATAATGCCTGCATCCTCACTAGGCAAATGTAGTTTTTAGAATTAAGTATAGTTTACTATATATCTCATTAGAGAGAATTAGACATAAAAGTGTGCATCAAGAATGCTTCCTCGAAGTTTAGCTTAAAATAACAAACCATGTGTACTTTTAGGTAAACACTCTAATTAATACATTTGCATTCTATCTAAAAGTTAATGTAAAATTGAGCAACTGAAATTCTACCAGCTGATAGACTCTCTCCTTCTCTCTCTCTCTCTCTCTCTCTGTCTTTCAGAGATATTTTTGTGTATCCTGTTGGTTCTGTTTCTCTGGAGAACCCTGACAAGTACTCATCCAAGAGCTCAGCAAAAACCAACAAAAAATTATGTGCAAACGAATTGGCTCTAGGGAATTTTTAATAAATAATATTGTATATTTTATAATTATTTGTGAATTGTGTGCTGTACATTCTTTATATCAGTAACATTTATCATAAACTTATATATGTATACATTATGCACATTTTTCTTCTGCAGGGCAGGATATGAAAAGCAAGTGCATGAATTCTCTTGTTTGTGTATATAAGATTTGATAAAAGTTTAGAGATGTTTATTTTTCATATTTTCCCAAATGTTTTTTTAAGTATATTTAATATAGAGAAGGAAAGTTGTATATGTTATTCTTAACATTAATTGAAAGATGGATAAGAAATTTTTATTTCCTAAATATAGAACAGTTAATATTAACTACAATGTATCTTTCAATGCAAAATTCTAAAAGTAGTTAGCTATGGTTTAGTAAATGTAATATTTTCACAAACAATGGCATTGGAATCTTTATACTGAAAAGGCAAGGTTAATATGTGAATAACTGCAGGTGTTCAGTTTTCAAAGCCTCTGAAAACACTTGAACATTGAAACCTACGTGGTGTGTTATCTTAAGAGACATATAGCTTGAGTGGATTCCATGGTTGTTTGAACTGTGTAGTTTGTTAATGTCCCGGCACTTCAAATTCAAGATTTAATAAGCTCTCACCTGCCACATCATCAAATGCCCTTTCATACCTGGATGCTGTACCACTCATTTCAATGGCAGCCATGGGATAATATATTCTTAAGCCATGATATTGATAAAGAACCTGGCTATCATAAGGAAAAAGAAAAAGAAAGTTCTTGAATCGACTTAAGATGTTTTGCTCTTTCAAAAGGCAGGATAATGTTAACTTTAATTTAATTTATTCAGTTATTCATTTTTCAGCTTGCAGTATTTCAGAATGTAGAAAATAAAGTAAAAAGAAAAGTGATGCAAAATAGTAGAAGGCCCTTTGTATGAAAAGTGCCTCCTTAATGTTCAGTTATTGATTTTTTTTTTTCGTGACTTGACTTTGCAATGAATATGATTGAAAGACAAAATCAATATGAAATAAAATTTACATAAGGACTGTGCCATGGGATGCAGGTTTTATACATTTCTGGAGTATAAGTTTGTTCTTGCAAAGTGGTTTTAAAAGAAGTACATGAAACCTGTGGCAGTAACAATGCTGGCAAATAAGTACTGTATTTCTAGAATGCTGGTAATGGAGTCCTGGTTTCTAATTGGTACTTTATAGCATTGATAGGTTTCCAATTGCGCTGATAGTTGGTGCACACTCCTTTATGCCTGGACTTTAAACTCATACTTAGATTTAGCGATACTTGCTATTTGTATGTGGCAATATGAACAAAATATTTTCATTACTATTTCATTTTCAGAAGCACAAAAGCCTAGGATGCAGGAGAGGATAAATAGCTGCCACCATTCCATATTTTCCATGTGAGAAATCTAGCATAGAATGGTAAGTGTCAGGTCTGAAACTAAAGTTTCTTTATTCTCAGTTTCACCCCCAGCTACTATATCTCAACCAAGATTAAGAGAATAAATTAGCTTCTTTGAGTCTCCATATAATACCCATGTTCACATTTTGTCACATCTGTTCAATTGTGACAACTTCAGATAGGACCAAAATTGTGACTTCCTTGGCCCCCTGCATCTATCAAGATGATTGTAATGAACAAAAACAGGAAATGAGTCATATCTGGATAATTACTCAAACCATCATCTTCATAAGTCAAAAAATGTGCTGGTGTCACTGCAAAAGATATCAGATAAGAATACATGCATGCAGACACACTCCCGCACACACATAAGGATGTTGTTTGTAATCTAAGAGCACTTTGGTTCTTTTCCACTCCTGTTCGTCAGGAGTTGGGATATGACTGTGTAGTGGAGGGGCAAGATTAAATGAATGACCCTTGATGAATGATTCTGTTGTAATAGAATTTTCTCTCAGTGGACAATGTAAATAAGAGTGGAATTTCAAGGCAGAGGGAAATTTCACAAATTGCTGTCCTAACTGGAGAAATGAGAGAATCTGAAAGAAGAAATCACAGCAACATGGGAACTTTTAAAAGTCAGCAGCCAGTTTGCATGCCCATCTGAAAGGCAGTCCCTTCTCAAACATCCAAGTGAAACAGACTTAGCTTTAGGGGACATTCTGCCTTTAGAGACAGCCTATTTCTATTATCAAACAATTACAATTTATAAACTATTTTATATGTTAAAGCAAAATTCTGCCTTCCTATAACTTAAACTAAATTCTATGATTCTAATATAATTTTCTTGTTCTGGAGATAATCAGCAAATGATTTGTGCATTAATTGATTCATCCCCTCAGTCATAGAGTAAATATTTAATGAGTACCTATAATGAATTAGGCATTGTGCCAGATGTTCAATGTATCTAACTCTTTCTTCTTCCATATGAAAGTCCTTCATATATTGGAAGCCCTGTAGTCCCAAAGTTATTTATTTTAGCATTCATTACTCAGAGGGCATAATTCTGTGTTTTTCACTGTTCTGGTCTCTTCCTTCTAAGTGCATTCAATTGTAAGGTGAAAAGAAGATGACCATTGGACATATTTAATTAAAGGAAAACATTTCTTATTTCATTAATTATGATATGGCTTCAGGAGAATACATAGTGCACATCACTTATTTGAGAAACTCAAAATCTGGTATTAGCACTTTGTGACCACCATTCTATTATTTTGTTTTTTAAAATTTGCCTAATGTTGATGAACTTTAGAGGTTGATAAATTGTTCAGCACTTTTATTTCAAGGTGTATGACTATGATGCTGTGCCCATTAATTTAGCTCAGAATTTCTGACCCTATATTCTTCGTTAGAGAGACACCAGTCTAAATGTTTCCTTTTGTAAAAATCAGAACACTTGTCCAGCAATCAAATTCTCTTCCATTTCTCAAAAGAGTCCTTATTCAAAAAATCCATATTTTTAGTTGATAGGCAACTTACTTAAATAAACAAGTTTCTAAACTTCTCAGCTATTGAGCATTATTTTATTTTTAGATTAATGCTATGTAGCCTCTAAAAAGAAAATATATGTGGAAATGAGAATTGGACAGCTTGTTTGAAAATAAATCCTCACTTGGATTAAGTTTCATCTGTGTGTGTTGTGAACTATTGGGGAATGAACTGTTTTACATATGAAAATTCTGTTAGGTTTTAATAACTTCTTGGTGCCTATTTATTTTTATAGATAACCGTCCTGATGTGAATATCACATGGACAGTAAACTTTTAGATGAATATTGTAAGCTTCTTATAACTTTTTTCAGTCTTCTTTTTGTTGGTTGCCTAGTTCTAGCATTTGTCTGCATATAGATTTTGATCAGTTTTGAGGAGGGGAAAGGGCAACCCAAATTTTAGAATTACGTGCAACAGTTATAAAATATAGTGTCTGGCTGGGGGTTGATGGGACTCAATTTTCACAATGTGTATGGATTGTAGTATTTACAAAGGAGTCTTGGCATCTCCATTGGTTTGTTCGTAATATTTCTTAGTTGTTTCCTTGTATATATATTGGATTTAAGAGGTAGTGTGGAGGTAATTAGAAAACTAATATTTTAATGAATTGGCCTCTTCTTACTTTATTGAAAGATAAAACATAATTTACTTTTTAGTTTTTGATATGGGGAAATTTACTGTGCTATCGTTAGGACTCACTCGGGTTACTGTGAATTTCAGATGAAATACATGTAATTATTTTTGTAGCTAGTATATAACTTGAGAGGAGGTATAGCTTTATGAGTAAATATGAGGGCTCTGGAGTCAGATTACTTGTGGAGTAAGCTCAGGCCAGTTTAACTTCCTTGCATCATTTTTTTGTTTTTCTGTTTTTGGGGTCGGTAGTAGTAACTACTTCATAGAGATTTTTAAGGGATTACCTGAAAAACAGAGCAAAACAAAACCCCAAACATTTAAATAGCCATGGTAATGTTAGCTACCTTATTGCTATGCGGAAACAACTTATTGACTTCACTCACTCATTTTGGTTGTGAAGTAAATTAAACAAAGTAGATAATTCTTACAATAAAAAATACTCTGAATGGTTTGATGGTTTAGTTTGTATTAAAGTTGACATCTGTAACTTTTCATTATAAGCTTTTGTTTTTTCAGGGTTGAGGGATTGATTATATTACAGTTTCCTAAGAAAGCCTTTGTTGCATTTAGCAGATGCATGGGATTTGTAATGTCCATTCATGGTGGAAAGACATATCCATATAAATCTGACCATAATTTGAAAGAATTTTGGCAAACCAGGTAACATGTCAACTTTCAATATCAGGAATATTTAAAAATATTAATCACATTTTAATGGTTTAAATATAGAAATGCCCAGTATTAACTATAGTTTTAGAAATTTAAAATTTTATTGTCAAAGGTTTTGTATTCTTTTCAATTGAATTGAAGAAATGCATTGGCAATCATTTAGTCTATTAGGTAGGTGATATCACTTGTGAAGATGGTCTGAAAGTAAGCAAAACTCACCTTGTAAAATTCCGTCTGGCTGGCAGTAATGCCAGTAAGTCTTTGTTCTCTACCCTGATTTCACTTCCATAGTTTGCTGGTATTAACAGCCATTTTAAATTTCAAATCTACATATGTGTAGAATGTCAGAAACAATTTGAAATTCACTCTTTGTGTGACTTTAAATCATTTAGCTATTCTAAGCCTCAGTCTCCTTATCTGTAACAATCTATTATTATACCTCATGAATTTTATAGTAGAGATCATAGCTTTATAATCTATAGAGAATTATATGTTTATAAGCTATCCTATAGAATGTGTATTCTTCTGCAGAATTTGTGGCCCATTAACTTATTTTTTTGCTATAATAGAGGTTTAGGGTTACAGTTACAGTAGAAAGAGAACAGGGATGGGATTACAAAGGCCTGGATCATTCAATGCAGCTTTCTGTGACTCCATTTCTTCATCAGTGTAACGAATGGACTGGACTCAATGATATCTAAAAATCCTTCCTAGCCCTAAATTTTAACTGCAATATAATTTCATGATACCATTATTATTTTACAGGAATTGTTCCTGTGTAAAATCACGAAATGAAGGAAATAGTTTTGCTTTCCCTTCACATGTCAAAAATGAAACTAGGAGATAATGTGTGAGATCCTTATATGTATTTGTAATATTATATATACATATAAAATATATGCACACACATACTTATGTTTGGTTACATATTTGAGTAAAATAATTACAATATTATTTTATGTGTTTTATAACTGAAAAAATATAACTACAACTAAAAACATGTTTATGTACTAGAATACAATATTTCAGTTAGTTTTTATCCATAATGGATTTTTTTTTGATGCATGAATTACTTGTCCAAGTGACCATAGTTTCTACTATAGGTGCTATAGTGGATGTGCTTATATAAAGTACAAATTTTCTTCATAAGCATAATGCATATTTGTTAAATGAGTGAATAATTTGACCTGCAGTAAAAAGAAGAGAAATAAATTAGCTTATGTTTTTTATACCCAATGATAAGTTTGAATACTGTGTATAAATAATTTCTATTCAAGAAAGGACCTCAGGATTAAGCTCCAAATAAAAAGACACTGGATCCAGAAACACTAGCAATATTTTTGAAATGTCCAAGGGCTATAAAACAAAGTGGATTTGACTAGAACTGTTTTCAATTTGCACTTGCCTCCTGGGTATCTGTTCAAACCTGCTTATGAATAGGCTCTGACTGATTTGTGAAGGGGGTTTGGCTTTTGTTTCACAGCTGTGTGAGTCATTCATGTAAAAGCCACACCACTTCCCTGTTTTGTTATACATTACACTACAAGTTGTCCTCTGTAATTTAAAAAAAAACAGTCATAAGGATGAAATGCAAACTAGTGTGTGTTGCTTTGGTTACATCTGCTTGTGAAATAGTTCTGAAATCATTACTCTGACTACATTATTGAGGGTGCAGGAGACTTTTTTGATGAAATTCATTCTGCTCATAACATTTCTATATTGTCTTTGAGTCTCCAACTGATCTCTTAGTTTTCTTCACTGATTCTTCTTTTTACTCTCTTCTAAGACCTGGCATTTCACATATTATTTATTTGTCTTAATTTGTTCAGGTTGCTATAACAAAGTACCATACACTAGATAGCTTATATAAACAATATAAATTTATTTATTATAGTTCTGGAGGATGGGAAGTCCAGGATCAAGGTGCTGACAGATTCAGTGTCTGTTGAGGGCTCATTTTCTGGTTCTTAGATGGTACCTTCTCACTGTATCCTCACATAGTGGAAGGGACTAGCTAGCTCTTTGTGGTCTCTTGTCTAAAAGCACGAATCCAATTCATGAGGGCTATAACCTCATGGCGTAATCACCTCTTGAAAGCCCACATCCTAATATCATCACATTGTAGGTTAGAGTTCAACATATGAATTTGGGAGGAGGGGGTCAGAAACATTGAATCATCCTTCCTTCTTTCTGCTTTTTGCTCTGTTCCTCTCAGGTATACTAATGGTTATAACTACAACTCTGTGAATCACCAGCTCCAAGTCTTGTGGATGGATGTCCAGGAGAACATTTACAGTTTTCTTCTGCACTCTACTACTTAAATAATCCAAATTGAGCTTTAAGATGCCTGTCTTAAACTTAAGTCTCCCGTTCTCCAGATTCCTGCTCCAGTGCTACTTTCTTCTCCCCACCTACCTCCCAACACTTTTTCATGTTCTCTCTAGAGATATTGCATAAGTTTTGCTCCCCCTCATCTTTCTTATAATAGTCATTGGTTTTTCCAGACTGTATTAGTATTTTCTTTATCTAAATGAGTAGTCTTCTAAAAGCTGTCTTTACCACTAGTTCATCTCTAGTCAACCTTTGGACGTGTACAACTTACCTTGTTAGAGTATTTGTAATCTTACTGCTTAAACAGTTTGTATGGCTACTGAGTCTTTAAAGTCATTCATTCATAATCTGACCCAAATTAATTTTTGACATTCATTTTTCCTCTTTCTTGGACTTCTCATTTATCTTAATTTAGAAGAAGATGCTGCTAAATCTACCAAAATCTACTTTATTATTCTTTCTGGGAACAAGGCAAGGCTTAGTATTCTTTGCAGTTAAGATATGGCAATATAATTAACTTCCTGGTAATTAAATCAGAGAAAAAGTGCTATGTTATACCTCTGGGGTTATAAGCTAAAACATTGGGTACATTTTCCCCTATTCTCTTCCTGCTGGCTGGAATCTGAGGCAACCACTGTGGCCATGGAGAAGATGACAATGGGGGCAATTTAAATCCCTCAGTAACTAAATGGGATTGAGCAGCCCCCCATTGATGTTTAATCTTTACCTTGGTGTGATTTTATGGAAGTGACATAATAATCTTTTTCTTTAAGTCACTAAGTGTTTTGTAGTCTCCTGCTCCTAACCAATATTTCTTAATTTTTCATATAAACATTCTGTTTTGTTCCTAGGAATAGCATATCTTGGCAAAATGGTGATAGCCAAAAAGCCCCATGTTAGTCAACAAAACCTTCTCTAAGAATAGCAAATATCTTTTTGTAGATACTCTGCTTATCTTATGTTCTGGCATTAGAGGTAACATCTATTACCATGATAGGGGAATTAAAACTATAAGCTGGTCGCTGGGTTGGTGGAATATGAACAATGCCTCCATTTCTAGCTTCCATGTATTAAGATATAACTTAAGCTGTTTTAACAGACCAAAAAAGAAAGTGGCTTAAACAAGGAAGGTGCTTATTTCTCAGTGACAGTCCCAAACAGTCCAATGCAGGGGGATAGGGCAGCTGTATTCTACAAGATGTTCCTTGAGTCTTGTGGTCCTGCTATTCTTGGACGTATTCCCATTGTTCACATGGCAAACATGTGTCTTAATGCTACATTCCCTTTTCAGTTAATGAGAGGGGAGGAAGAAGTGGAGGGTCCAGCTCTTTTTATTAAGGTATTATGACCTATAACTTTTAGATGTAACTTCTATCCAAATCCCATTGTTCAGAACTTAATCTCTTTGTCAGACCTACCTACAATGGAGGCTGGGAGACATACTCATTAATTATTAATAAAGAACCATGTGCCCAGTTCAAGTTTGGTTAGATTCACAACTAAAAGGAAAAGGAGATAATGAATTTTGGGGAAAACTACTGGTATCTGACATATCACACAGCTTAGTAACATTTCCAAAATTACCTCCTCGATGTTTCCAAAATAGAAATGACTTTCTGTCTCTAAATATCCCTCTCTTAGAATTTACCTGATCTTGACAAACAAGCAACCACATCTATCTAGTCAACTAATTAAATAAACCAAATATACCTCCTTATTCCTAATATCCACATGTAATCTATGGTATGTCAGTTGATTCTGTCTCATAAACGTCATATACACTCTTTTCTTTTCCTCTCCACTGTATATATTCCAGCATAAACCATCAGCATCTTCTCTCTTCAACCATGGTGGCAGCAGCCATTTAAATGATGATAGGCCTTTCATATTGTGTTCTTCTAATCAATCCTCCAAGACCACAGTGATCTTTCTGAAATTCAAGTATGATCATTTTATTCTTCTGCTAAAAATATCCTTTGGTGGTTTCCTCGTTGTTTGGGAAATAAAGTCCAATATCCTTATCAGAGTATTTAAATCCCTTCATAACCTTGCCCTTTATTCTAGGATATTTTCATCCTTTTCAGTTGATATCAGTTTCTCAGCCCTCCTATTCTAGTTTTCTGACTGTGGCATGCTGATAAAATCTCTGGTGACTTTGCTCCCAAATTTTTCTCTTCCCCAAAAGCCCTTATCTCCCGGGTGTCCCTGGCAGAAAACCACCTTTCAGTGCCAGTCTTAATATTGTCACTCTTATGACAACTTCTGACTCCTGTGTGTATCTAGGGTTGATCACCCACACACTGATGCCTACACTTTCCCTCATAGAGATAGTCATTCACAACCAGCTTAAGCATGTAGAGCGTATGCATACCATGGAGACAGAAACAAAGTGAAGACAATAACAAAGACATGGAGTCAACCTAAGTCAACTACTGTGGTTTGGGTAAAGAAAATTTAGTACATATACACCATGGAATACTATGCAACCATAAAATAGCATAGAATAGTGTAGTGGCACTATAGTGGCAGCATAAATGCAACTGAAGGCCATTATCCTAAGCCATTACTAATGCAGAGACAGAAAACCAAATACTGCATATTCTTACTTAGAAGTGGGAGCTAAACATTGAGTACATGTGGACATAAAGATGAGAACAGCAGACACTGGGAACTACTAGAAGAAGGACCATGAGATGAGGGCAAGGGCTGACAAACTATGGGGTACTATCCTCACTACCTGGGTGATGGGATCACTTATACCCCAAACCTCAGCATCACACAATATACCCAGGTGGCAAGCCTGCACATATATCCCCTGAATCTAAAATAAAAGCTGAATTTAAAAAAATAAAGTGTGAAGATGCTTTATAGGTATAGATAATGTAGACACTGGATTGTTTCTTTTACATTTATTTGATTATATATTTCTCACGTCTACTTGGATGAAAAGTCCTCAAGAGAAAGTTCTGTTTCTTAGCATATTTTCAGCCTCAGAAGTTAACATGGTTTCTGGAATATAGTAGGTATGCAATACATGCTTCTCTAAAGCTCTAAGAATATTCTCTCAAATATTTCTAGTAAAAGAGTGAATTGTGTAACCACTTTGTAAAATCAATCTGGCAGTGTTTACTAAAGTAGAACATAGTCTACTGTGTGACCCAGTAATTTCATTTCTAGTCATATATCAGACATAAATGCATAACCATGTGTGCCCACAGTCATGGATGAAAATGTCCATGGCAACATTGTTTATAGTAGCTGAAGAATGGGGAATAAAACATGCATTTCTATTGATATTATAATGAATAGATAGATTGTAGTATATTAATGCAATAGAATTCTGTACACTTAAAGAAATGAACAAATTATAGCTTCATGAAATAACTTGGATAAATATCCCCTCCACTAAAAAAAAGCATCAGTATTTAAAAAAACCCACACTATATGTTCCTGTTGATGTTATGTTTTGTCCTATGTTAGAAATTAGGATTGTAGCTTCCTTGGGAGATGAAAGAGAGGGCAGTAACCAGGAAGAAACACGAAGATCAGATTCTGATGTATTGACTATGTTTCATTTCTTGATTTGATTATTAGTTGTGTGTATACTTTGTGGTAAATAATTGAATTGTGTGTTCTGTACTTCAGCAAATAATCCTAAAAAGTTGGTGACTGCATGATTGATATGCTCAGTGAAAAAGGGTCTAGAACAGGTCAGTTATAACTTGTTGCCATGGCTTTTGGGATGGGTGTGCTGGGATAGGTACTCAACCTCCCTCAGCCTCTTTTCCGACCACTTCTTAACTAGGATAAAGAAGATTTGTCTGTGATTTCCAAAGTTTATTCCAGATCTGGCATTCTATGCAGAAATCAGAAAGAGATGAAATGACTCTGTTTATGTCTTTTTTTGAGACTACCTTACACAGTAGCTCGGGTCAAATTAGAAGAAAAGAAAATCTAACTTTTAGCATGTTCATGCTTAAACCAAGGCAATGTGCTGAGACACTGATAATAGGCAGCGTAAATGATAAATCCATTATAAAGTATTTACATTGCTATTACTTTGATTATACTGTAGATCAAATAAATTTTCCGGTTGGTATAGTGAAAAGGTGCAGTCACTCACCATAATACATAGAGCAAACATTATGGTGTAGTTCTCAATCACATTGTCTGAGATTTTACATTTGAGTATCCCTTATCTGAAATGCTAGGGACCAGAAGTAATTCAGATTTAAGATTGTCTTAGCTTTTGGAATGTTTGCATTATATTACCCAGTTGAGCGTCCCTAATCCAAAAATCAGAAATCCAAAATGTTCAGATGAGCATTTCTTTTGAACATCATGTTGGCTCTCAAAAAAGTTCAGATTTTGGAGCATTTTGGATTTCCAGTTTTCAGAGGATGGATACTCAACCTGTAGTGCAAATTTACATAAATAGAAATCAGCAGCCTCAACAATTTCAGTCTATGAAACATTTAAAACCAAGACCAATGTACAACTCTTCAAAATCCAAATGAAAGTCCTGTAATGTTGTCAGTCAGCAGTTAAATCATTCCCAAGTACCAGCTTATACTTTTAAATAAAATGCAAATTAGTATTGTTTTACTGATAATTAAGGACAAACCTTTATTTATTGGACTTTTTTAAAAAAAATCAATTTTCAGCCAGAATTATTTGTACATTTTATGGTGTAGATTTAACCAGAGTATGATTTGGTTTGAAGTATTCAGATTACACAATTATTTAGTCTACTTTTCTCAACTTTGCTTTGTTCTTTATAGAATAAAAGTAGCACTGATGATAGAACATACAATAGTCTTGCCTTTCTTTATTATACTGTATATGGAGTTATCATTTCTGACCCTACTCCTATAATCTAGAATATAACTTAAAGGAAAATGTTTTTGAAATTCCTGACAACTAGTGAGATTAAAAAATCACCTTTAAAGATGAAGTATGTATTTAGAATTCTACAAACATTACTGCTGTGTCATCTTGTTTTGTACAACTTATATATTAGATATACAATTTAATAGTCTAATAAATCTCCTGGAGTAATAGAGGAGAGAGGCATCTTCCTTAGACATGTGTTTGTAATACTTCTTTCTCCTCTTTGGTCAATAGGGAAATGTTTGTTGAAAGACTACTCTGCAGACATTTGGAAAGATACAGAGTCAGTTTAAGATGTACCTCCTTGTTCTTAAGGAGTCTCTAGTCAGGCACAGGTAAGGCAATGAAAAACAACTAGAGAACTAAGCAGAAGAGTATACAATAACATGGGGAATGTGGAACAAGTTATAGGAATAATAGAAATTCAAGAAGGAGGGTGATTATTCTGGAAAGTCACATCTCAGGTGATTTCAGGAGGAAAATGAGCTCTTAAAAATAACTAGCTGTATTTTGCCTGTGATGAAGTGGGGCAGGTTTCAGGCAGTGCAAATACATGGAGTCAGTCAGAAGTCCTATTGATCTTTTCTTTGTAGAGGCTCTCACAGATGTTCTTACCTTCTTTCTCAGTAGGTGAGGTTACCTCTTAACTCACTGAGACCATCAAAGCTTTCTGGCCTGAGTTCCTGCATCTGAAACAGTTCAATATTGCCTCTTCTTCTCATTTACATAGCTCTATAGTTTCCTGTGTTCTTCTCTCTCTCCTGCTGGTCTTTGAGGAAGCAGCATCAGTGTTTAATTATTGGTCCTTTTTTTTTAATCCTTTCTGACACTGTCCCTGAGTAACCTTTCCAGATTCTTCCATTTCTTACTTTCCACTGAAAAATGTATGTTGTACCCTTGAAAATTAAGAAATAAAAGTAAATATTTGGCTTATTTATTTCTTATTATGATATTTGCTAGATTCTGCTTGATAGCTAACAGTAGAACTGTAAGTATATCACCTACTCTAAACTCACTGAGGATAACACATACGTTTTTATCCTTGTTTTCTCTCATTGTACCGTGCACATAGCGGGTAAGTAATACTGGATGAGTAAGAGACTAAACATTTATTCATGTTTCATCAATTGTTTTCCTTTTATCCTTTCTTCCATTCATTTATCTGTCCTTTGAATATTCAAAGGATTTTAGGTAGCCTATGAAAATAATATAAAAATTAAGAGAACAATAAAAACGTAAATACTTATCTTAAATGTTGTTTCATTTACCTTGAAAAGAAAATTCATTTGATCTACTAACCCTGCTCAGCTCTCTTCTATTTTACTTCACTCTGCCCAATGCAATGCACACCTTAAAAATGAGCAGTGCACTTACAGCCTTCATTTTATCATCACCCACTCAATTTTGAAACTCTCTAGTTTGACAATATCTGAAAACCTACTCTCCTGAAATTGCTTCCTCCAAGGTCACTGAAGAATATATACTTAAAAATTCAAAACACTTTTATCATTTTTCACTCTCTGCACTGTGGCATACAACAGTATTCTACTCATTTCTCAAATGCATCGTCTTCCAGCTTACTCTCCCTGAGGGTTGCTATCATAGCTCTCTGCATAAGTTTGGCTGCTCCATCTCCATCACAAGTACTGACTGCTCTTTTCCCCCTGCTTCCTAAGCTGTAGTAAGTGATTAAGGCTTAGGCATTTGTGGCTTGCCTTCTCTCTCTTCTCTTTCCTTCAGAGATTTTATTTAACTCCAGTGAGACCTCAATGTCCATGACGCAGCCAGATTTCCCTTTACTTCTCCTGCAGCTTCCAGTAGGTCAATGAAGAATTACTCTCTTCCATTTAAAAATCAACATGTGTAGAGTGGAGACTTTTGACCTTTCTCTCTTGATAGCATTGTTGTTAGCCAGTGACTGAGGTTTTAACGTTTGGGCACTTTTTTTTTTTTTTTTAATTTCTCCCTTTCATTTTCCTTCCAGTTTGAGTCACGAGTGCTTTCATTAGATTTCCTTTTTCTCTATTTTCTTTCTCCTTTATGCTCTTTGTACCACTCTGGTGAAGGTTTTCATTCCTCACCAGTCTGCTATAAACATTTCCAACAGATCTCCCTACATTAATTTTACTTACTTCAATCAGGCTTCTATGAATTAAACTTCATGAAATGCCTTCCTCCTCAAAATACTTTAGTCTCTCTATTACCAACATCAGCAGTTCTTAGCCCTGATCATCACAATTATCTGTCAGGGCCATCTACATAATTTGCAGAGCCGAGTGAAAAATGAAAATGTGGGACCCCTTGTTCAAAGACAGGAGAAAGTGTTGTTAAAGGAACTAGAATATTTTTATTTTTCTGATTTTTCCATGGCCTTTCAACTTGTCATGGTTTTTAATTTAAAATTTATATGTAATGTTTTGTTAAGAAAAATTTAAATTTTAAGTTGTTAACACATATTTTACTGTTCATCTCTATATTTTGCAGTGGCCATTCTAAATGCAAATAAGACCATTTAACTTTTTTGCATAAACACTGATGTTATACCATATATATTTTATAGCTTATACAAATATATTTCTTTCTTGCCAGAACAGTGGAAATGTTGCACAAAACTATCTCAACTGATTTTATTTAACTTTTTTCTTTGGTCTCATTTACCAACACTTTAACTTACCTTACAGATGAATAAAAAAGACTGAAAAGCAAAGAAACTATGGATTCCTTTGCCTTTCTTTTGTGTTATTTTCAGTTGGCTGATACAGAAAAGTAGTGTGAGCAAGAAAGAATATGACAAGGTTCCTTGGTGATTTCTGTCACTGAGAATGCCATTGCTTCCTTTCTATCCTCAAAGCAATTCTGGTTCAAGCAGAAAGCTTTGCCTCTTGGGGGCTGTCAACTTGGGTAAACCCCATTTACCCAGTCATAGGCATAGCCCTTACCTTGTACTAACTTGGAGTCTTGCTGAACTCCCACGCATTTTGGGCCCCCTGAAATCCAGTGCTCATGGGCTACTTTGAACTCTACGTGTGAATGGAGTGATAAGGAATGGCAGCAAACAAAAATTACTCATAAAATTATTAAGAATGTCATGACGGCTGCAGAATAGTATTAAGGCAAACATGGATCTTCGGGAGACAGCACAGTCTGAATGTCCATGAAGCCACCACTGTTTCTGTGGATAATTTAAAAATAGTCTCCAGGCCCAGACCCTATTAATCATAATCTCCAGGGAGGGGTCTAGACACATACACCTGAAATCAACAACAACTACTGCAACAACAACTTCACAAGTGATTTTATGAGCTTACGTAAAAGTCTATAATCTCTTGGGTTAGCATTAGATCTTTATAATCAATTCCTTAACCACTTGCTTAATTTTATCACACTGCTCTCTACTTTGAGCCCTTGTCTGTGACTACATAGAACGATTTGATGTATCTGGTTATATTTTGTGTTTTGGTCCACCCTGTGATGCTCATGCCATTATCCTCAATTTCAGTGTTTTTTCTCTCCTTACTACTTATGGGAGTTGTACTATCCTTTCTCTCAAACACATATCAAAGCCTAAGTCCTCTGCGAAACCTTCCCCCACTACTCCAGCCCACAGTGAATCCTCCTTTTCCTCAGTTTTTATAGGACTTAGGTTCTAGGCCATTTATTTTACGCACACTATTCTGTAGTGTGCCATTACTTATTCTTTTATATGCATGTTCTTTCTTCCTCACTAGACTCAGGGTTTTTTAGTACCTGGTATTCTATTGAGGCTTAAAATGGCCATGCTAGGATCTAAGAATTATGATAGTTTCTAGAAAATCTTAAGGAATAAATAACTCTAAAAAATAAGCTGACTTCTATTTTATAATTTGATTGGACCACAGAACATTTCAGGAAGGAATTTACATTCAAAATTTATTTTTGCAGTCACTGTGACAGTGCTTTTAAAATTATTTAAGTTCTGAAATTCAAATGAAATTAGTATAATTTATCTGAAATGTGATGCCTTATCTGTGCTGTTACAAGTTTCTATAAAAGTTGTAAAATATATTTTCTTTTTTTTTATTATTTTACTTTAAGTTCTGGGGTACATGTGTAGATCTTGCAGGATTGTTACTTAGGTATACACATGCCGTGGTGGTTTGCTGCCTCAATCCCCCATCACCTACATTAGGTATTTCTCCTAATGTTATCCCTACCCAATCTCCCCACCCCCTGCTATCCTCCCCCTAGCCCCCAGTGTGTGATGTTCCCCTCTCTGTGTCCATGGGTTCTCATTGTTCAATACCCACTTATTAGTGAGAACATGCAGTGTTTGGTTTTCTGTTCTTATGTCAGCTTGCTGAGAATGATGGTTTCCAGCTTCATCCATGTCCCTGCAAAGGACATGAACTCATCTTTTTTATGGCTGCATAGTATTCCATGGTGTATATGGGCCACATTTTCTTTATCCAGTCTATATTTAATGGACGTTTGGGTTGGTTCCAAGTCTTTGCTTTCTGCAATTTTTTTCTTTCTAAATGACAATTGAGTAGTTTTCCTAAAAGAAAGATTTTTCAAACAAAATTAAGAATCTGTCTTCAATGAATAAAAAAGTAAGTTTATCAGAATCACATCCGTAAACTGAATTTGGAACCAGAAAGAACAGATATAATTGAAATATATATATCATATATATATATATATATATATATATATCATATCTCACATATATATATTTGTAATTATATATATTAAATATGCATATATTTAATCTTCTTGTTTTTTGGTGAAAACAAGTGGCAATGTAGAGTGACCTTATACAAACATGTCTTTCTTGAGGAGGTGTGAAATTATAAGGTAGTATCCAAATGTTCAGCTTACAGTGTCTTTCATGACTATCAAAGCCATTAATTTATAAAGTGAAATTAGAAAGTAATGTGTTTCTCCCAAACACACCAACATGCATGCATGTGATATTCTTACAATACATTAATTAAAATCATCACATTTTTTGATAAACTATCAGTATATCTAGATAATTTATAAGGCCCCATTCCAGCTTCAAATGTTATTTTATAACTTTTTGAATGTGTTAAATGTAGGAGCATATTTGATTAAGTCATAGTCCTAATGGAAATCTTACTAAATGTTATTAGAAAAAGTATTTCTTTAAAAAGATAAATATGCTCCAATACTATATAAAATTTTAGAAAAATAAATTATATCATTTTATGTCAATTATCTAATGCCATTTAATCATAAAAGGTTTTAAAATCCTAACAGAGTTAACACAAGATTGTCGTCTAACTCAAATATTAAAATTTAATTTTCCAACCACGCAAACTGTGCTACATTTATATTAATAATCATAAAAGTACTCTGGAAGGTCTTTTGTGTTTTTCTCTTAGGCCATTTAAGGAGACTGGTGAATAGCCATACTTGCCATGGCTATTCTTTTGTTCACTCTTTCTTTAGGGAGAAAAATAGACAAGAAAAAGAATAAAACGAAATACATCCTTGCCGTGGTGTTTCATGACATTTCTGCACTTGAACATCTGGAAAGCCTAGTGTGACAGTGACAACCAAATTGACAAAGCTGCTGACTACATCCACTATTACAAAAAAATATGGGCCCCAGAAGCACCACTTTAATTCTGAAAAGCTCAATACAGTGTCTCTTCATTTTGGCCTTGAAGATAGAAAGAGAAACCACATTTGTTTGAAGATGCATTCTGAGCATTGTGCATCACACACATTGGAAAACAACAGCTCCAAAGAAAGGAACATGCATTACAGGAAAAGAGAAGAGAGCAGCTGCAGAACTGGGTCTAATTGCAGACCCTGGATGGGTTTGATAATCAAATGACTATTCTGCATAAACTAGAAGTAAAATGGCAAAACATTAATTACTCCTATTATTGCTTTTATATATTGAGATGTGGGACAAAATGCATTAAAACATTTTAAGAACAGAAAGCTAAAGGAAAAGAAAAATTTCTACATGGAATTATCTGCAATGGTGATGAAAAGATGCCACAGGAAGAAAGCAGTCCTAAAATAAAATGCTGACAGGGATAAAACAAAAGCTATGTATCTAGAATATGGTATAATTTAAAGAAGATACAAAATGAAGAGGAGTAATAATATAATGCATTAAATGTTTAAATGAAGACAGAATTTACACTGAAATATTTTGGTGAATTGGCAGGAACTAAACAAGACTTTTGGTGTTAGGGCTGATTATGCTAAAGTGTTATTTGTGTGACACTAAATTTTATAATTTACCTCCACAAAATGCATCAGCAATTTATGGAACTATGATCCAATGAACAAAAGTCAGGATACCAAAGTGAATTAATGTTACAGTACATGGTGTTCAATACTGTTATTATAGTGGGAATACTCTTGGTCTGAACCGATCTAGCAGTTTTTCTGAAATGTAAATCTCTTCAACAAAAATGAGCATTCATTACTCAAACCTGGCCACAAGTAAAAACTTAAACCTAATTATTTCCTGTTAAGTTCTAGAGAAAAAGCAGTTAGGTCCATGACTACTGTACACTGTTACCCTTAAAAAATGACAGGCAGCTCCATATATTCAGGAGCAGCAAGCCACCACCACCACCACAAAATGTTTTGCTGTTCTGCTATTAGGTTTTTGTAAATGTGTGTCATAAAGGATGTTTTAACATAGTAGGTAGATAAACCTTAGGAAGCCCCAAGTCTAGTGTCTGCCTCATACCTCAGGAATCACCTCTTCTACTCTGGAAAGTTAAAACCATACTTTGAGTTAGAATAAATTTATCACTAAATTCGACTTAACTCTCATTGGATCTGTTTTGATTCCTAGAGAAGATTTTGATTTGTTCAGGACTTCTCTGTGTATAACAAGCAAAATTGGAAATGGACTCCATCCAGGTACCACTATGGCAAGTACAGTCAACTTCCATTTACTCTTCTAATTAAATTTCAATGCTTTCTTTTTAAAACTTGAGATTGAGAACATTCATTGACACTTATTTATTTTAGTTTACATAGTAAAAACAGTGAGAATATACCACTCATGTGAAAACAAGAATGACATTTTCTATAAATTGCTTCATCATTAAGAATCAATAAATATGTGGTGGTATCTTAAATTCCACATTAAGGACTCACCCATTTATGAAAAATGATAGTAAATATCTTCATTTGTCTGAGCCATTGACTACATAGCTAGAGATGGCCTGAAGTGGTAAACTCTGCTAATTTCTGACTTGATGCCCATTATCCCTGCACTCATTCTTAATAGAGCCCAATTTATTTGGGGTTTCAATGTGAGCAGCACAACAGTGAATTGTTATCTTTCTCAATTAATTTTGACAGTCCTTTTCCTCAATTTAACATCTTTCTTCGTAGTTGTAGATGACCATGTGATCCTTTCTGGCTACTGCAAGAGCTTCTTGAAGAGTGTTTGTTTTCATTATGAATGGGGTCAGATGTAGCCAGCAGTGTCCTTTCTGCTCCCTTGCTCCTCTTGGGCCTTGAACATGAATCTGATGCACACAGCTTCATTAGGAAACAAACACACAGAAAGGTCAAGAGAATCCCCAAAATCTCAGTCCTGATATGTTTGAGTTGCTGAAATGCTAATAGTAGCCACTTAACCTCTATCCAGTCTTCTTTGGTGAGAAAAATAAAACTTTTTGTTTAAGCTACTATTAGCTGAAGTTTCTGTCACTTGCAGCCTAATGCAAAAGATTTCATGGCCTAGACTTGTATAAGCTCATTTTAAACACTAGGGTAAAAGATTTTAAAAAGGAAAGGGCAAATGCCGTGAAATCATACTCAAAAAGTTATTTTGACTTCTTAGAAGTTTATTTGAACACTTCATGTTTCACTGTGGTCATCTTTACAGTTTCTCAGTCAAGTGGCCAGAGTGAGAACAGTCTGCAATTGCCATGAAACAGAACTCATTACAGAACTCATATATACATTTTAAGAACTGCCCCTGTAATGAGTCTGCCTTAGGGAAATATATATATATATTATAAATAAATACATAATATATATTATATATATTTTTTTCTCTAAGGCAGATTGGAGAATGGCCAGCATTTATTGACTATTGCAGTCCTACTTGATACCAAGAAGATGGGAGAGAGCCCATCTATAGAATCCTGGAAAGTTAGGCTGGTAGCTGTCTTAACCCAGACAGACTCTGTTAAATATATTAGGAATTACGCAGTATATGTTTGTGAAGGAACAGTAGACATTGCTATGCAGAACTCATCCATATGATAGTGGGTTAGTTCTTAAGGAACAGTCATTAATCTTGCCTAAAATATTCAAAAAGCATGGTAAAGTCCAGCCCTATCTGTCAGGAAGTAAAATTTTGGTGACTAAGATAAGATAAAAGTAGGTTTTAAGAATCAGGCAATGGGCCAGGTGCAGTGGCTCATGCCTGTAATCCCAGCACTTTGGAAGGCTGAGGCAGGTAGATCATGAGGTCAAGAGATCGAGACCATCCTGGCCAACATGGTGAAACCCAGTCTCTACATAAAAATACAAAAATTAGCACATGCCTGTAGTCCCAAATACTCAGGAGGCTGAGGCAGGATAATTGCTTGAACCCAGGAGGTGGAGGTTGCAGTGAGCTGGGGTCACCCCATTGCACTCCAGCCTGGCAACAGAGTGACACATAAGACTCCATCTCAAAAAAAAAAAAAAATCAGGTAATGATTCAGGAGACATTATAGCTGTAGTTGATTTTCAGAACAGATTACGAGTCAGGCTTTAGAAGTATAGGTAAAAGGATCTAGAAAATGGAAGCAAGAGTTCAAAAGGATCTAGACGGGATATTAAGACTCCAACCAAGAGGCTTGGGGTTCTGAAAAAGTCTCTAATGAAGTCATAGATTGTCAATCAGGGAACTGAACCGAAGCCCAGAAATGAAGATAGCTGCAGAGAGTGGTGCAGGTGGCACTTAGCACACAGGGGCTCAGTGTTCAGCAGACACACCAGGTGCTCATGTATGCAGGCAAACCAGTTCCTTACCCTGTACACTCTTCAAGTTGAGATTTATAACACCAGTGGACCCATTTCCATATCCTCATAAACCATTTACTCTGAGGAGTACATTCCACAAAACAGAGATACTAACTAGCAATACTTAATGGTAGCTTCTGCTTAAGCTGGTAACTTTCATTCATTGTAAAATGTGACTTGTGGATAGATACGTATGTATGACCACCAATATATAAATTATAAATGAAGAAAAAATCATATGGCTAGTAGTTTACTGGAAGTAATGCACTCTGATATTTTCTGTCATATTCAAGTTTTTACTATTACTTACTGAAAACAAAACAAAAAAAAAATCCGTGATTCACAAAACTGATTATTTGACCCATTAATAAATTGCTCAGAACCTAGAGTTTGAAAATTCTGGCTTAGTTCCTATGAAGATGCATTCTTTGTACCCAATTATGCTCTTCCATCTCCAGTTTTTCAAGTCACGATTCATCCTTCTACAGTTTTTTTTTTTTTTTTTTAGTTATTGTTGAAGTGTGTGTTGTCCCAACCCGGTCGTCCAGCTTCCAGTGAAATCAGTGGTGCTCTCCATAATGTCAGAAGGCTTCTACCAATCCTAAACTCCTTGAAGACTGTTGCTTAATTTTTATTCAACCATTTGCAAGAAGAAACCTGGAGGCTTCCTAACATAGGCATGCTGACACCCAGTAATAGGCAGTTTCTTTGTTTCCTGGTAGTAGATCTAGCCTCTATTTATCAGTAATTATGGGCCCTGACTGCTTAATTATAAGGGACATAACAGTGAAAGAAGCATACATTAAAACATTATTTGACCCAGGATAAGGATGTGGAATGCTGTTGGCTGAGACTATTAGCAATCTGCTGCTCATGAGACAAAGTTCCAATTTAGTCGGCCAGGCTAAACACCATTGGCTGAAATCATACAAAACGCTTAAAGCACACACACACAAAATCACATAAGCCGTGCTCTGAATGTACACCTCTTATATGTAGTACACATATATATGTGTATATGTTTATATACACATATGCACACACACACACACAGTCATGCATCACTTAATGACAGGGATTGAGAAATGTGTCGTTAATGATTTTGTCATTGTATGACCATCCTAGAGAGTACTTACACAAACCTAGATGGTACAGCGTACTACACATCTAGGGAATATGATAGAGCATTTTGCTCCCAGGCTAACAAACTTGTATAGCATGTTACTATATTGTTAGCACTTGTAACACAAAGGTAAGTATTTATGCATCTAAACATGTCTAAACACAGAAAAGGTACAGGTAAACGTGATATAAAAGATTAAAAATAGTACATCTATACAGAGCATTTACCATGAATGGAACTTGTAGGACTGGAAATTGCTTTGAGTGAGTCAGTGAGTGGTGAGTGAATGCGAAGGCCTGGGACATTACTGTACACTAGGATTTTATAAACACTGTACACTTAGGATGCACCAAATTCATTTAAAATACTTCTCGTTCTTCAATAATAAATTAACCTTAGCTTACTGTAATATTTTTACTTTATAAACTTTTTCATTTTTTAACTTTTGATTCTTTTTCAATGATGTTTAACTTAAAATACACATTGTATAGGTGTACCAAACTTTTAATTCTTTATGTCCTTATTTTGTAAGCTTTTTGCTATTTTTAAATTTTAAATTAGTTTTACTTTTTAAACTTTTTTTGGTTAAAAACAGAAACACAAACACACACATTAGCCTAAGCCTGTCCAAGCTCATGGCCACCAATATTCCTGTCCTCCACCTCTACATCTTATACCACTGGAAGGTCGTCAGGAGCAGTAACATGCCGGGCTGTTGTCTGCCCTGATAACATTGCCTTCTGGTATCCTTCCTGAAGGACCGCTTGATGCTGTTTTATATTTAATATTTTTTTATTAGTAGAAGGTGTACACTCTAAAATTACAATGAATTATATTAGAGTACATGCATAAACCAGTCACGTAGTCACTTATCATTATCAAGCGTTATATACTGTACATTATTGTATGTGTTGTATTTTATCCCATGGCAGCACAGTAGATTTGTTGATAGAAGTTTTTCAGCCCCATTATAATCTTACGGGATCACCATCATATATGTAAGTCGTTGACTTAAACATCATTTTGTGGTACACAACTGTGTATATAAACATATAAAATAGTTTTTAAGAAGTATTTCAAACACAAATATTATGATCAGAACAGCATCATTAAGCAGAACACTTAATTCATCTGCCCTGCTGTCACATGTATAGCTTCCAGGAATAACACCTCCAAGCATTTGTTGCTCTGCTTCACAGTTCAGAAAGAACTGGATAAAAGAAGTGTGAGAAATTCCCCATGATTGGCTTTTGTATCTATGGCATAAATTCTTCCCTTTCCCATCATACTGTAGGCCTGCACCCATAAATTGTTGCTGTGTGCCACCTCTTCTTTCCCCAGTCCCTTCTCTGAAGATTCTATCCTTGGACTTCAGCTTCAGTTTGACTTGACCTTATACTCTGTGGTTCTGCAAACCACTCCCAAAGCATCAGAAATAGCTATAAAATAGCTAGTATGTAGCACTATAAAGGCGCAGCACTATAAAATAGCTAGCTGACGTTTGCTAACATCACCATTTTATGTGTGTGTCTAAAATTAGATCATTTATTTTTATTTTATTTTATTTTTTTTTGAGATGGAGTCTCACTCTGTTGCCAGGCTGGAGTGCAGTGGCGAGATCTTGGCTCACTGCAACACCTGCCTCCCTGGTTCAAGTGACTCTCCTGCCTCAGCTTCTGAGTAGCTGCGACTACAGGCATGTGTCACCATGCCCATCTAATTTTTCTATTTTTTTTAGTAGAGACGGGGTTTCACCATGTTGGCCAGGATGGTCTCGATCTCTTGACCTTGTGATCCATGCACTTCGGCCTCCCAAAATGCTGGAATTACAGGTGTGAGCCACTGTGCCTGGCCCACTTTATTTTTTACAAATTGCTGATGAGTCCTAAGAACAGTTATCACAGTGGTTTCACAGTCTAAAATTTATTACTGAGAAGCACATGAGAAATTATTTTTTCATTTATGAAATGGAATGAAAATTGAGCACATTGGAAAAAAATGTTCATTTACATTTTAAGTCAGAAGAATAGGAATAATCAAACTAATGACTAATACTAATAGAATAATACATAATACTGATATTTATTAATTAAATAAAAGTTAAAGAGTTTTCCTGCATATAGTTCTAGACATTGAAGAATTTCTTTAAGAGCAGGATAAAATTAAAATAAATGGATTTTTTTTTTAATTGTCCCTGGAGTAAAGTTCTGCATTATACTAATGAGATACTGTTGGAGATTTTATATTCTTAAGTTATATTCATTGATTTTTACTTTGACACAAGACTGAATTTTACCCTGGAGCTCGGGATTATTTTCTGCCATGTGTTAATTTCTTGCATGAATGCCTTATTTACCTTAATTTAGACTATGCTGCAGGTGGAATGCGAGCAGTACTTATTGCTGATATTTTTGTTGGCCAAAGCTGAAGGACAGCTCAGGGTCTTGAATAGCTCCAGGGTTTCATGACTATGAAGGCGATTTCAAGGTGTGACTTGTCATCCTGGAAGAATGGCTTCTTAAGCATAATCCTGTGAGCCATGATTTAAATTAATAAACCTTCTCAATAGCTTCACAACAGTTGGCATCTGTTTTAAAGGCCTTACTTTTAATTTAAGATTTCTTTGTAACCACAACTCAGTTCATTCCTGTAGGAGTGCTTATTTATGTAATAATTGAGTCAAGTACTCTTACTAAATGATTATTAAGTTTTAGCTGCTGCGTTATAAGCTATATTTTCTCTCTTAAAGCAGTCAATTTATAGCATATTATTCAATCCTATGTGCCTTACAAAACTTATGGCCATAAAATTTACAGCATGGTTTGTTTTAATTCAAATGCACTTACACTGATAGTTTTAATAATTACATGTTTCTATCAAGGGTAGTTGGAAAGGAATGCAGTTGACAAACTATTATAATAGGTTAACAGCCACTGGGCTTATAAAAGAAACTATGGTTATCTCTGACCCATAATTGGTAAGTGTGTACCATGCAACTAGATCTTTCTAAGGTGCTTATCACCTATTAAATATGCCCTATTATTCTTTCCTTAAATACTTGAATACTGGAACAAATATATACAGCTTTTTTTTTAATCCTAAATAGTAAATCACTGCTTCAAAAGAGTTTTCTTGTGACTTGCATTATTATTTCAGTCCTTTAAAAAAACTGTCATTGCGAAGATATGATAAAATTATCTTTAAGAATCTTTATATTCTCCTAGAGATGATTCTTTGTCCACTTGTGGAAAGGAGATGTTGCTTTGGTGTAGGCAGTCTTGGATTCAGTCCCTGAGTGTGCTTCTTAAAAGCAGCCTCAGCCAGTCTTCCAGCTTTTAAAATAGAAATAAGTACCCATGTCACTGGGTTGTTGGAAAGATTTTAGGAGATAACATATGAAGTATCTGACTCATAGCACACTATACTGTTGGTCTTTTTCTATGAAAAGTCACTATGAGCTTAATAGTTATTTCCACTTCATTGAAAATAGACTTTAACGTATACTCAACCTCCTTGGGTATTCCTTTGTTTTAGGTATTCAGCTAAGCTGCGGAAGAGCAATTTTAAGATATTTTATAAGGGTCAGAACACTTTAGCGTAGTAATACCATTTTAATTTATTTATTGAATGCTTAGTGATATTGTAATAATATTAACAACCAAACAAACACAAACACTCTGTTCACAGAGCTGTGTTACTGGTCCTCATGGAATTTAAGTATTTACCAATCATATATCCTTGAATGACTTTTTAGATAAATATTATTTGCAGGCATAAATTGATTCCAAAGGGAGCCTCTGATGTTCTTCCTGTAGTCCTAGGGGATGACTCTGGTTTCTTTAAAAGATTGCTGAACCTAAAGAAAAGAAAAAAGACAAGTCAGCCCTTTATTCTTCTTAAATATTGCCACCTTCCCCTTGTTTTTCATTTCTGAGTTGTCTTTCTCAGTTTCTGATGCAAGCAGCGAAATGAGACAGCCTCGTCATCAGCCTTCATTCCAGTTCTGCTATCCCACCCTGGTAGGATTTAGGATAAAAATCGCTTCTTCAAATGGCAGATCCTGTGGTTTAGACTACGAAGACTGTAAGATTCCCACTTTAACCCCAATCAGACTTTAGATTTAGTTTCACTTTCTCTAAGGAAACCCTAAACCATCTTTCCCCTTGACCCCCTCGTTGTCTTTTGGTACCCTATCCCCACCTCCTGTGTAGCCTTCTGTTTTGGTCCCTCATGCCTCAACTCATTCAGGAAGATGCCTGGAATCATGTTGGGAAATCCTTACTGACCAGCCCTCCTTGGGCTAATATCATCCAGATAACTGTAGCCTTATTCCACATTCTGTGTTTACTGATAACTAAAAAAAAAGAAACCTACACTTACCCTGTTTCTGCTCAGTGACAAACACTGATAAGGAGAAATATAAAACCTGAAAAATCCATATCTTGTTTAATGAGAAAGTTTACATTGGGATCAAGAAAAAGGATGCAGCAATGACTTGGACTTACTGTTTATTCAGTAGCAACTTCTCAGGATTATTTACCATACCATGTTATTTTGAAAACTCTTTCACTGAACTCCTTAGTTTAAGGTCATAGCTCTCGATTTGGTCAGCATTTCGCCTTACCCTTTTGGGGTTTAATATCTTATCTAAGGGATGAGAGCAGTATTGAATGTGTTTTAGAAACCCTTACCTCTTACCCACCCCCAACACACATGCACACACAGATATATGTAGATTTTATGTATGGAAACTTAAAGATACAGAAATAATATTTTGTGTATTTGTACAAGGTTATAAAGTCAGGGAAAAATAGAGGTGGTTCATAAATTGAAGCTATTGTTAATACTGAATATAATAAGGCACTCACATTGAACTCTAATATTTTCATCTTATTAGTAATGGCATTTATGACAATATTTTAAATGTAACTCAGTGTAGACTTTGTCATCAGTATCTGCAAGTTCCTGTTTCTGGGTTTACCAAGGCCTCTAAGAAGTCAAGATTGGTCCAACTACTTCCATGGTTAAGGCTCCAGTGCATTAGAAAATGAAGAAATATGTAATATTCTTTTATTTATTTTAGCCAGAGTCTTGTTCTGTTGCCAGGCTGGAGTGCAGTAGCATAATCTTGACTCACTGCAACCTCCATCTCCTGGGTTCAAGCAATTCTCATGCCTCAGCTTCCTGAGTAGCTAGGACTACGGGCATGTGCCACCATTGCCACCATGCCTGGCTAATTTTTGTATTTTTAGTAGAGACAGGGTTTCACCATGTTGGCCAGGCTGGTCTCAATCTCTTGACCTTGTGATCCACCTGCCTTGGCCTCCCAAAGTGCTGGGATTACAGGCATGAGCCACTGCGCCCGACCAGAAATGTCTAATATTCTTATGAAGGATGTGGTATATTAAGAACTTTAATGTGAGCACCTCTTTCAGTTAGTCATGTCAGTGCATCTGTGACTGTATGGTAAAATTCAGATAGAGACAACATCAAAGGTTAATCCTGGGGGCCTTTAAGAAGGTAAGATACAGGCTGCATTGCCCTCCAAGTCCCTCAGAATTAGCCCTGGCACCTTCTTCCTCAATAATTGAGTGACTATGAAAATGTACTCTGTGGTCCCAGCAGGTGTTTCTTAAATCTGGCTGTAATGCTGAAGTCAGCTTGGCAACTTCACCAGGACTACTGTCACTTGGCACATCCTGCTTTAATGTGTGAAACTGACTCACTCCCTTCTTCTTTTTGTGTTTTAGCAAGCAGAACTTCATGACTTGTGTTGCCATGAGTTACCCTTGCAAGTGCACCATTTAATACATAACAATTGGATTTCTGAGAAATTCATCAATTGTGTCAAATTGCAACATTCAATCAGATATAATTCAAGTGAGATTAAACCATATTTAGAACGTTTAACCCTGATTCCTGTTGAGTAAGACATAGAGAAATCCATTATGGATGACTGAGCCTTCAGCACAATTTCACCCTTAAATTATTAGACTGTAATGTACAGTAACATCTGTTTCTGATGCCATATCATTTCCTTAAACTGAATGTTTTCCTTATGTCAATATCAAGTTCATTGCATTTTTATTATGGCATTGGAGAATAATGTATAATTAGTAACAGTTATTTGAAAATCTGTAACCACCTGTATAGTCTTATTTGCATAACAAAAAGGGAGGGTTATCAGCTGCACAACAATGTTGCTCTATTCTTCTAGGTTAATGAGGAATTTACTTGGTGAACAGAGTAAAGCATTTTTCTTAAAATTAAAAAGAACCTTACATTTAAGTAATGATTTTAAGAATGAATGACTTCAATTTAGGTGGCATACATCATTAATTTCTCTCAAATTGTTTTGTATATTTGTTTCTTAAAAGTTGACTATATAAAATGCCATTAAAAGTGTTTATTTGAAGTAATATGCTCCAATATGCATGATGAGGTTGATGTGGTTTAACTGAAATTTATACTTTGATTTTTGAATCTAATTTTACATGGAGCTTCAAAACTCTCACTGTGTTAATGAAATTATCACCATGGAAATTTTATAATATGTTTCCCTTAAGGAAATTGAAGTCTTTTCACCATTTTCAGATGATTTCCTTTTTAAAAAAATCAACTGTCAGATTATGTTGGATGATTATGTCATTGATTGTATTATACAAAGGAAAAACAACTGAAATTGAGGAGGCAAATCTGCTGACTTGCTGCTAGCTCTACAGAACAAGGTCTGATGTTGTAATACCATGGTAGAGTAAAACCTATAAATTCTGTAAGCCTAATTGTTTAGATTTCTAAGGTTGATTTCCTTTTTTTCCCTCTGCTTTCTTATTTTGGAAACTGTAAAAGTTTAAGACAGCTGCACCACTGCCCTGGGTATCCAAAAGAGAGTTCTCTGCCACATGGGTACCTGTGGTGACAATGGAGCAGACGTCAGCTAGAGTCATCAATCAAAGTCATTGATTGGCAGTCCCTTCCTATGGGGAAAATGATCATTCAGGGACCAACCTTGGAGTTGGTCCTTGGACCAACCAAGGACCAACAACCTCTAATTGTTGTTATACCTGGGAAGGAAGACCTTCTCTGCTGGAGTCTTTACTGAGCTCTTGTGTATCTGATTTGTCCAAGCTTATCTTCCTATACTCAGGAACAGGATGGGAGTCGTATTGTGGGAGTCATCTTTCTTCTGTGGGAACCACAGTGCCTTTAGGGATGAGTGATACAATTGATGTGAAAAAAGATAAATGGCTGCATAATGCACTTATTCTAGCCCTTTGTCTTCAGATCAGGGCTGTGGTCTAGGAAGCTTGTTATCACTAATAGATATCAAAGTTTACACAACGCTTGGACTTTTTCTGGATCTGACTGTGACCCCATACAGCTTAACCTGAACATATGTTTCCTTGTTTTTCCACAAAAAGCCAGGCTATGTGAAAAGATGTTAGGGAGAGAGAAAATGGCAATTCAAATATTATATTTGTTTAAAATTAACTTGTATTCATTCATCTCAAAGTCTCTATGTTCTTTCTTTTTCTTCTGTCCATTCCCCTATACCGTATACCACCAGAATATTATTTAGATCCTGTGTTCCAGAAAGCCTTGATCCAAATCCCTGTTAGGGCTTTAAAAGCATCTGTCTGGAACTGCCTGCTCTTTTCAGCCATAGCCAGTGAACCATAGACATGGGTTTTAAAGGCTTTGTGCTTTAAAGTTGTCTTATTGATACAAATATTTGCGCCTATTTATGGGTTACAGGTGATATTTTGTAACATGCATAGGTTGTGCAGTGATTAGGTCATGGTATTTTGGGTATCTATCTTCTTGAATATTTACCATTTCTATATGCTGGGAACATTTCAAGTCCTCTGTTACAGCTATTTTGAAATATACAATAGATTGTTGTTAACTATAGTCACCCTACTCTGGTATCAGACATTTAAACCTATTCCTTCTATCTAACTGTATGTTTGTACCCATTAACCAAATTGTCTGTAATTCTCCCAAACCCTGACCATTTACACACCCTTTCCAGCCTCTGCTATCTCCTATTGTCTACCTCCAATAAATCAACATTTTTTGGATTCCACATATGAGTGAGAACACGGGGTATTTGTCTTAATATGCCTGGCTTATTTCACTTAACATGTTTTCCTGTTTTGTCCATATTGCCACAAAGGACAGCATGATTTTATTCTTTTTTTATGGCTGAATAGTGTTCCATTATGTATATGTACCACATTTTCTTTATCCATTTGTCTATTGATGGACACTTAGGTTGATTTTATATGTTTGCTATCTTGAACTGTGCTGCAATAAACACGGGAATACAGGTATCAGTTTGATAAATTGATTTCTTTTTCTTTGGATATAAATGAAGTAGTGGAATAGCTGAATCTTATGGTAGTTCTGTTTTTAGCTTTTTGCGAACTTTCCGTACTTTTCCATAATTGCTGTACTAATTTATATTTCTACCAATTATGTATATAGTTTCATTTTCTCAGCATCCTCTCCAGCATCTCTTTTTTTTGTTGTCTTTTTAATAAAAGTAATTTTAACTGGAGTAAGATGATATCTCATTGTGGTTTTGATTTACATTTCCCTAATGATTAATGATGTTGAACATTTTTTTCATATACCTGTTGGCTACTTGCCAAAGAATATACATATTCTTTGCCCACTTTTAAATGGGATTATTTGTTTGTTGTTTGTTTTTGCTGTTGAGTTCCTTGCATATTCTGGATATTAGTCTTCTGTGGGAAGAGTAGTTGACAGATATTTTCTCCCATTCAACAGGTTATCTTTTTCTCTGTTGATTATTTCCTCTGCTGTGCAGAAGCTTTTTAGTTTAATATAGTCCTCATTTTTGCTTTTTTCCCTGTGTTTTTCAGGTCTTAGCCATAAAATATTTGCCTAGAACAATGTCCTGAAGTGTTGTCCCTTATGTTTTATTTTAATAGTTTTATTGTTCTAGGTCTCACATGTAAGTCTTTAATCCAACTTGAGTTGGTTTTTGTATATAGTAAAAGAAAGGAGTTCAGTTCAATCTTCTGCACATGGATATCCAGTTTTCTCAGCACCATTTATTGAAGAGAGTATCCTTTCCCCAGTGTATGTTCTTGATGCCTTTGTCAAAAATCATTTGGCCATAAATACGTTGTTTTATTTCTGTGTTTTCTGTTTTGTTCCGTTTGTCTATATGTCTGTTTTTATAAAAAAATATCATGCTGTTTTGGTTACTATAGCTTTGCAATATATTTTCAAAAAGAACAAAGCTGCAGGAATTATACTACCTGATTTGAGTGAGGCAGTGGGAGGGGGCCTCCAGCCTTGTTCTTTTTGCTCAGGATTTCTTAGGCTATACGGGGTCTTTTCTGGTTTTGTGTGAATATTAGGATTATTTTCTCTGTTTCTGTGTAAAATGGTATAGGTACTTTGACAGGGATTTCATTGAATCTATAGATTCAGTGGTCATTTTAACAACTTTAGGATGGTAATTTTAGGGTGGTCACCTTAACAATTTTAATCGTTTTTATCCATGAGCATGGCATGGCTTTTGATTTGTTCCTGTCCTCTTCAGTAACTTTTATCAGTGTCTTATTGTTTTTCTTATAGAGATCTTTCACCTACTTTGTTGAATTTATTCCTAGGTATTTGGGTAATTTTGTAGCTATTATAAATGAGATTGCCTTCTTGATTTTTTCTCAGCTAGTTCATTATTGTTGTATAAAAATGCTACTGATTTTTATATATTTATTTTGTATCCTGCAACTTTACTGAACTTATTTATCAGATTAACAATTTTTTGGTAAAATCTGTAGGTTTTTCCTGATATAAGATTATATCATCTGCAATAAGGGATAAATTGACTACTTCTTCTTGAATTTTGATGCCTTTTCTTTCTTTCTCTTGCTTGATTGCTCCAGCCAGAACTTCCAGTAATATATTGAATAAGAGTGGTGAAAGTGAGCATCCTTATCTTGTTCCAGATGTTTCAGGAAAAGCTTTTAGCTTTTCCTTATTCAGTATGATGTTAGCTGTGGGTTGTCATATGCAACCTTCACTATGTTGAGGTATGTTCTCTCATTGTCTCATTTGTAAAGAGTTTTTATCATGCAGGGATGTCGAATTTTATAAAATGATTTTTTGCATCTATTGAGATGTTTATGGTTTTTGCTTCTCATCCTATTTATGTGATGCATCATGTTTATTGATTTGCATATGTAGAACCACCCTTGCATCACTGGGATAAATCCCACTTGATCATGGTGTATTATCTTAATGTGCTGTTGGATGTGGTTTTCTTGTATTTCATTGATAATTTTTCCATCTATGTTCAGCAGGGATATTGACCTGCAGGCGCGCGCGTGTGTGTGTGTGTGTGTGTGTGTGTGTGTGTGTGTGTGTGTCTGCTTTTTTGGTTTTGGTATCACAAAAACACTGGCTTCTTCAAATGACTTAGAGATAATTTCCTCCTTTCCAATTTCTTTGGAAAGGTTTGAGGAGAATTGGTGCTAGTTCTTTTTTGAAAGTTTGGTAGAATTTGGCATTGAAGCAATCTTGTCTTAGATTTTTATTTGTGGGGAGTTTCTTTTTTATTACTGACTCAGTTTAATTATTCATTTCTCATTATTGATTTATTCAGGTTTTCTGTTTCAAAAATAGAAACTCTTGTGTCAAAGAATTTATCCACTTTCTCTAGGTTTTCTAGTTTGTTACTGTGTAGTTGTTTATAATAGTCTCTGAAGATCTTTCATATTTCTGTGGTATCAGTTGTAATGGCACCTTTTTCATTTCTGATTTTGTTTATTTGAATCTTCTCTCATTTTTTTCCTGGTTAGTCTAGCTAGCAGTTTTTCAATTTTGTTAATCTTTTCAAATAACCATCTTTTCATTTTATTGGTCCTTTGTATTTTCTTTTTCTTTCTTTTTTTTTTGTACAATTTCATTTAGTTCTTCTCTGATTTTTACTATTCCTTTGCTTCTACTAATTTTGGCTTTGGATTGTTCTTGCTTTTGTAGTTCCTTGAGGGGTATCATTAGATTACTTCTTTGAAATCTTTCTACTTTTCTGCTGTTAAGTGTTTATTGTTGTAAATTTCCCTTTTAGCATTACACTTTTATCTCATAGATTTTTGTGTGTTATGTTTTGGTTTATATTTATATCTAGAAATTTTTTCATCCAGTGATCATTTAGAAGCATGTTGTTTAACTTCCATCTATTTATATACTATTCAATATTCCTCTTATTGATTTCTAGTTTTATTTTATTCTGCGCTGAAAAGATATTTACTATGATTTTGATTTTTTAAAAATTTGTTAAGGCTTGTTCTGTGGCTTATCATGATTGATCATGGAGAATGTCTTATGTGCTAATGAGAAAAATGTGTTTCTGTGGCTGTTGGGTAAAATGTTCTATAAATGTTAAGTTCATGTGGTCTAAAGTACAGTTTAAATTCAATATTTCTTTGTTAGTTTTCCATGTAAATGATTTATCTAATGCTAAAAGTGACATGTTTATTTCTTCAATTATTATTGTATTAGAATTTATCTTTCCTTTTATATCTAATAATGTTTGCTTTATATATCTAGGTTCTCCAATTTGGGTGCATAATCTTTAGAATCATTATATCCTCTTGCTGAATTGATCCCCTTATTCACTATATAATGACCTTCTTTTCTCTCTTTACAGTTTTTGACTTAAAGTCTGTTTTATCTAATGTAAGTATAGCTACTCCTGTTTGTGTTTGGTTTTGGTTGTGTTCAGTATCTTCTTCCACCCCTTTACTCTCATTCAGTCTATATGTTTCTTTAACAGGTGAGATTTTTTGTTTTTTGGTAGGTTGCATACAATTGGATCACTTTTTTAGTCTATTCAGCCAATCTGTATCTTTTAAGTGGAAAGAATGACCTATTAGTATTTATTAATTAAGTATAACCTATTAGTGTTAATACTGTTTTTAATATGTAAGGGTTTATTTCTATTATTTTATTACTTGATTTCTCTTATTTTATGTTTCCTTCTTCCTTTTTTTCTTTCATTTTTTTCCTTTCCATTTATCTATCTATACAGTCTGGTGTTTTTCTATAGCAGTACCATTTGAAATTTTTCTTCTTTGTGTATGCTCTACCTTTGGTTTCTATATTTTCATGTGTTTTCATGATGGTAGATATCATTCTTCTGCTTCTTCAAATGTTAAGCCTTTCTTGTAGGTCCAGTGATGAATTCTCTGAGGTTTTGACTGTCTGGGATATAGACTATATCACTTATGATGTATACATTTGCAGGGTATAATCCCCTTTGTGAAAAGTGTTTTCTTTCAGCATTTAGAATATATCGTCTCATTCTCTCCTCTTCTGTAGAGTTCCTACTGAGGAATCCTTGTTAGTCTGATTGGGGTTTCTTTATAAGTGACTGGATGTTTTTCTCTTTCTGATATTATGAATCTCTCTTTTTCGTGGACTTTTGACAGTTTGACATGCACGTAGTGTGCCATGGAGAAAATTGCATTGTATATTTTTGGGGATCTCTGAGATTCATGTATCATATGCCTAAGTCTCTTGCTGGATTTGGAAAATTTACAGTTATTTTATTAAATAGGTTTTCTAAACCTTTCGGTTTTTCTTTGCCTTTGGTAACACCTAAAATTTGAATACGTTGTAGCTTTATGGTGTCACATATGTCACATAGGCTTTATTCATTTGTTTTTTAAAAATTCTTTTTAATTTTTATCTGCCTGGGTTATATCAAGAAAACCTATGTTCAAGTTCTGAAATTATTTCTTCTGCTTGACCTAGTCTATTGTTGAAGCTTCTGAATGTATTTTTATTTTATTTACTGAATTTTACAGTTCCATAAGTTCTATTTGGTTGTTTCTTACGATATCTCTTTGGGAAATTTCTTATTCATATCCTGAATTGTTTCTATCGTGTTTTTTTACTGTCTCTGGTATCTCACTGAGATTTTTAAATATTGTTATTTTGAATTTTTTTCTCAGGATTTCATGTATTTCTGTGTGATTAGAATCTGTTGTTGGAGAGTTACTGTATTACTTTGGAGGACATATTTCCCTGCTTTTTCATGTTCCTTGTATCCTTACATTGATATCTCCATATGTGATAACAATTGCTTCTTTCAATATTTTGAATTTACTTTTGTAGAAGATGACATTTTGCTGAAGGTATATCTTGGTATTGGTTGGGCAGGGCACTTCAGCTTTGATTCTGGCTGCATACAACAGAGTAGTGTTTTTATCATTCCTTTGGTTTTTACCTGCACCAGTGGTATCTGTGACTTCCTCAGTGGCTTAGGGTGTGGTTGTTAGTAGTGGTGGTGGTGAAGTTATGCTGTGGATGGGGACACCAGCTGGGCCTGTCCTTGGGATCAAGAAGTAGCAGCAGGGGGCCAAGTGTGCCTGTTTTTGGGCCCCAGGGTGGCATATGTTGGCATTGGTATTAGTGAACTCATGCAGGCTGATTCTTGGGCCTCCAGGTGGCTTGCTCAGATGCCAGTAGTTCAGCCGTGGGCCAGGCAGTTTGGTGGGTTTTCAGGCCCCTGAACAGTAAGCAGGTGAAGATGATGGCAGTAATAATGGTAGAAACACTTTGTGGGTCCCAAGTGATCCATGCTGGTGTTGTTGGTGGCTGTGATAGGTTGGGCTGACCAGTCCTCAGAACCATAGATGCTGTGTGCATATGTGTGCACACTGTGGGAGTAGCAGCAGGTTGGGTGGGCCCAACTTCAGCCCCCTGGGTGGAGTGCTCAGGAGCCAATGTTGGTAGACTGGGCTGGGTGATCCCTAGAACCCCAGATAGCATGTTTAGACTTTTGGGTTGGAGCCAGGTGGTAGATTTTTTGTCAGGTACTATGGTGGTGCTTGCAGGCACTGGCTATGGTAGACAGGGATGGGTGATCTCCAGGCCCAAGGCAGAATGCTCAGGTAGGAGCAGCAGTGACTGCACTACATTTTTGCTACTGAGGAGGGCAGGTCTGCTTTCAATGGTAGCTGGAGTATACAGGTGGCTGGGGAGTATGCACTTCACTTGTGCCTTGGCCCCAGCTGTTGTAGCTCACTGCAGCAGCAACCATGGGTATGGGAGTCTATACTTAGAGTGCTTGAAAATGCATAGCAGCTTTGCTGCTAGGGGCAAGTGGCTCTGGCAAAGGTGTCTAATGTGGAGGTGGCACACGCTCCAATGACTCACACTTTAACCTTGGAGGCAGCAGTTACTATAGGCAGGGCATGTCAAAAGGTTCCAGATATGTGGAGATGTAAGGGCTGTTTGGTGTCCTGGGAAGAATGTGGTCTGCTGAAGGCCAGGCTCTTTCTTTTTTTTTTTTTTTGAGACGGAGTTTCACTCATGTTACCTAGGCTGGAGTGCAATGGCGCGATCTCAGCTCACCGCAACCTCCGCCTCCTGGGTTCAGGCAATTCTCCTGCCTCAGCCTCCTGAGTAGCTGGGATTACAGGCACGCGCCACCATGCCCAGCTAATTTTTTGTATTTTTTTAGTAGAAACGGGGTTTCACCATGTTGACCAGGATGATCTCGATCTCTTGACCTCGTGATCCACCCGCCTCGGCCTCCCAAAGTGCCGGGATTACAGGCTTGAGCCACAGGCTCTTTCAATACGGTGCCTTGCTATAGCTACTTAGGACTCAGGGTGTGTGTGGGATACAGCGTGAGCTTCCTCTCTAGAGCAGTGACTTCCCATGGTCTTCAGGCAGATGCCTATTAGTTTTGGGGCCATGAGGGTCTAGGGGCTTTCCCAAGGCTAGAATATAGAAGTACAAAGTAGGAGGGTGGACTATAGGGGTTCGCTCTCTTGTCCTTTCCCCACATTGGGGAACTCTCCACAAATCCCAGACAAACATGGCTGAAGCGGCTGCTTCACTTTCCTCTCCTTCCTTGTGTTATGTGTTTTGTGTCACTTCTGTGTAGGATTCCAGTGTTTTATCTTAGATAGTATTGGTATGGTTACTTACTCACTTTACCAGATGCTGCTTAGCCAGTCATCTTGGAGATTCAAAGGATTGTTTGTTTGTTTTTGAGATGGAGTCTGTTCTGTCACCAGTTTGGAGTGCATGGTGTGATCTTGGCTCACTGCAACCTCCGCCTCTCAGGTTCAATCAATTCCTGTGCTTCAGCCTCCTGAGTAGCTGGGACTACTGGCGTGCACTGACACACCTGACTAATATATATGTATATTAATTTTAATAGAGATGAGGTTTCACCATGTTGGCCAGATGGTCTCAGTCTCCTGATCTCATGATCGCCCACCTTGGCTTCCCGGCCCAAAAGATTTTTAAGTCATTAAGAGTAACTTTACCCCCACCTATTGTCTCACTCTGTCCCTCACAGCCTCTGAGATGCTGAGTGAAGGGTCTCCAGGTCCTTTCTCTGGCTTGTTTATTGTTGGGTATCACACGGCCTTCTCCCTTTGCTGATGTTCAGCCTCAGGTTTTGAGTCCTTTGGTACCCAGGAGGTCACCTTTCTGACTAGAGGACAGATAGAGGAGAGTATGTTAAGACTTTTCCAGTGAAAGAAGCTGTAAGCAGAGAAGAAATCAGTGATTTAGAGGAAGCCTGATCCAGGACATATGATTTGTAGGGGTGTACTGAGCTGGGAGGAAAGCATAGAAAGTAAGGAGGGGAGAAGGGGGTAGAGAGGGAGAGAGGAAAGAGATCTATAGATAGAGCTCATTAAACATACCAATATTTATTCCATCAGAATCTTTAAGCAAATATTCATGTATTGCATGACACATTGGTGGTCATAGGATAGAAAAGTATGTACCTGACTCTCAAGGAGATACAGAAATAACAAAACCAAACAAAAAACACCCAAAACTTAGTTTGGCTCTGACACTGCAGAACCAATTATAGTAATTAATGAGAACGGTTTATCATTCATGGCTTATCGTGATGCCACAGACTAGTGATTATGAATATTGTGAATGTACATTATTTGATTGTTACATCACACTGTTCATATATACTCAATCTAACTTTAACTTTCATGTTCAGTTGTTTAGAACTTAAACATTTAGATCACCTTGCATGAGACACTATTCATTCTACAAATTATTTATTACTAAAACAATTAATACAGAATACTGAAGAAAATTGCCAAAAAATCTATGCAGTTTTGTCACCCCTTAACATTTATGTGGAGCTACATTTAAACATTTATTTATTTTATTTTTTTGAGACAGAGTCTTGCTCTGTCACCGAAACTGGAGTGCAGTGGTACAATTATAGCTTAATGCAACTTTACACTCCTGGCTTCAAGCCATTGTCACACCTCATCCTCCTGGTAGCTGGGACTTCAAGCATGTGCCACTACATCTGAATAACCTAATTTTTTTCTGTAGGGGGAGAGAATGGAGTTCTTCCTGTTTCCCAGACTGGTCTCAAACTCTTGGCCTCCAGCAGTCCTCCTGCCTTGGCCTCCCAAAATGCTGGGATTATAGGAATGAGCTACCATGCCCAGCTACACTGAAACATTAATATTTAAAAGCAGAACTTTATGCTTAAACTTTATGTAATTACATGTAAAATGCTAGATGCAGAATTTTAAAAATACATGGATGCTTAACTTGGGAGAATAGAAGGAAAAAAGGAAGGAGAAAAGGGAAACCAGTATCTGTTTCTAATTTCATGGATAATAACATCTGTTCTGAAAGATCTGCATTATGGACTGAATTGTATCCCTGAAAATTCATATATTGAACCCCTAACTTCCAATGTGACTATATTTGGAAATAAAACCTTAAAAACGTAATTAAGATAAAATAAGGTCATAAGGGTGGGGCCCTCACCCAATAGGACTGGAGTCCTTATAAGAGAAGGAAGAAACACCAGTGCACACACTCTCTACATGTGCATGCATAGAGGAATGGCCGTGTAAGGAGTAGCAAGTAGGTCCTCTCCACAAACTCAGGAGAGAGGTCCCGCCAGCAACCAACCCTGGCAGCACCCTGGGCTTCAACTTCCAACCTCCACAACTCTGGAAAAATAAATTTCTGTATTTAAGCCACCCCATCAGTGGTATTTTGTTATGGCAGCCTGAGCTGATGAATAAAACAGGTGAGTGTGTGGGGGTATCCCCTCCATTGTCTTTTCATTCCAGTTCTGACTCATGAGATTTTCAGAATTTCCTGGGAATAACAGTTCCATCCAAGTTATAAGTTGCCTTAGGAGGAAAAAAAGGCTACACCTCAGAAATGATATAGCGTTTGTTGCAAGAGATCAAGCTAGCCTATCTGTAGATCAGTGCAAAAGGAATAAAATAAATTCGGTGAAAGATCTCTGTGATTCTATTGCTAAATATCTGTATAAAATCAATTATTTTTATGATTTTTAATTTTTAAGTTCAGGAGTACATGTGCAGATTTGTTATATAGGTAAACTCATGTCATGGGGGTTTATTGTATAGACTATTTCATCACTCAGGTATTAAGCCTGGGACCCATTAGTTATTTCTTCTGATCTTCCCCCTCATCACCCTCCACCTTCAGGTAGGTCCCAGTGTCTGTTGTTCCCCTCTGTGTGTCCATGTGTTCTCATCATAAAATCAACCATTTTTATGCATATAAACTGGGGTCAAATTAGGCTATGAAAGCACAGCATAGTATACAAAAATATTTTCAGCCTATAGAAAAATATTGTTATTTAAAACACCTCACTGATATTCAACTTAAAACTACATAAATTATCATTATACTGAATCACCAACTCTTCTTTGTCTTTTCAGAAATGGTCACACTAAGGTAACTTCTCTAGCAGATGCCTGGGTCTTTATTTTTGTATCATTAGTACCTAGCACAGCACTAGTTACATCATAGGAATTAAATAAAATACATTCATTGAATACATGAATGCAATTAAATGGTATATGTCTAGATTTTCAATAAATAGGGTATTTAAAATTACTAATTTGTTTGATGTAGATCAAACAAATTAATTTTGAAAAACTCTTTACTTGTAAGAAGTGATTATATATCTAATTATTTTCAAGGTTCTTCAACTCGACCATCAGCTCTTGTTTTCTTAACCCAATTTTTGTTTCCAAGTTAGATGTTTACAAGTATATTCATGCAGCATGGACTTGTTTTACACAATAGGAATGAAATGATCTACTTTCTGCTATAATTTATTCCTAGAAGAGTTGTGTCTTTATTATGCTTTATTGAATTAATGTATGACTAAAAATTATTCATTTCTTAATTAACAAAAGGATAAAAAAGAGGTTAAAATGCAATTTGAAAAACTAATTTTTTTTTACATTAAACCTTAGTGTTTTCATTACATGATACTTTTTACTGAAATTCCAGTCAATTAAAATATTTAATGTGGACATGCTGCTCTTATGGTTAGGCTGGATTGACTATGTTTTATAGAAGGAAAATATAAAGATAATATTATTAATTATATTACGATACTGGTAATAATTTTAGGGGGAGAAGGCATATTTACTGCTAGTGTGTCTTCTGTTAATCATATATAATGTCCGCCCAAGCTCTGGCCCTGAAAAGGCAGAAAGAAGAGAGGTTTTAGGGTCTCTGCCCTCCAATAGCGAGGACACTGACCAGGGTAGGAAGGGACCATTAGACCCTTTTGAGTTCTCTGGTACATGTTACTTGGAAGCTAAAAGAATATTTATAGGAAAAAAGAACCAAAAACAACATTTGCAAATCATCAGAAATCATCTGAAAAAGAAACAGGTTTACCAAGTCGGAAACCATATACTGTTCCATGCATTGTCCTTATCCCCACAAAGACAACTGTGAGGCAGGATGACCCAGGGACAGCAGTGTCTGTTCCATCACTTCTGTGCACATGGAGGCCTACTATGCCCTGGCTACCAGTGTCTTCATGGAGTAGTTAATGTTTGAGTTTCCCTGAATTGTGGAGTCGTGTGTCCTTACATGGTGGACAGGCAAAGAAATTCCCTCAAGCCTCTTTGATAAGGACAGTAACACGTCTCATTCATGAGGGCTCTGGCCTCATGACCTTATCACCTCCTAAAGGCCCACCTTTTAATACTCATATATTGGGAATTAGACTTCAGTATATGAATTTTGGAGGGACACAACACTCAGACCGTGGCAAGTACTTACCACTGGCTGTTACATATTTCCTCATCTATGTATTTGTCTTGATAAAAGATTCCTGAAACGGGGAGCCTAGGCCGAATCCCTGCTTCAACTTCAGAGCTTACAACAGTAATCGGTGCATCAATAAACATTTGTTTAATAGATGAGTGGAAGAAAGAATGCTTATTCTTTATAGGCCAGGAAGAAAAGAAACTGTTACCGTTACAAATGATGAAACAAATTCCAAATGGCTAATAGTTTCCTTGGCACTTATAGGCCATTGGTAGCTTACATTCTTGCGGCATTTCCTTTCTCTCCTAAGCAGGTGATTTATTTAAGTTATCAGTGTGAAGATCTGGGGACTAAGGACTGGGAAGAGAAGATGATTGAGGAAAGAGAGTTTGCGAGAGGGAGTTTATATATATGGTAGGTCTATGGGTCTAGAAAGTGAGCCAGGTTTTGCCAGGTGTCTACTTGGCAGAAGAATTAGAGGATAGCATTCTCCCTTTAGAACCATTTAATATATTGAAGTTGCAAGGTGCTGAGTCTGCTGTGGCCTAAAGAGTGAATCTGTCTCTACAAATGCCTCTTTAATATTGTGGAGCCATGTGGCGCTGTTTGCCCTGTAGCACGGAGTGGATCAGAAGGCACTGGGCCAGTGGCCCCATGGCTTCCTGCACTGTGGCAGCCTGCTCTGCCAGGAGCCCTTCAGGCAATGAGGCAAGAAAGAAGTGAGAAATACAGACTGAACACTGGCAACCACTTTACTCACATTACAGTGCTTATTTTTGGAAAGTGGCTGTTGTAAAAACAATTCTTTATGTGTCCTTGAAAATGATACTTCTTCAGTTTCCATTGTGATTGCCAAAGGGGTTTATTCATACTCCTTTTGAAATGAAGAAATGGATTCTCGAGCTCAAATTGGGTTTTGTGTTTCTTAAACCTGTTAGTATCATGCATAGAGCAGAAATATATTAATTGAACTCTATGAAAATACTTCCTAACTCATTGTCTAACTCAAGTTTCAAATGACTGCAGAGCTAGGGAAATGAGAATGTTTTTCCCTAGAAAAGTCTCATGATCTTTTCCTCTCTCTCTCAAGTGTGTGTGTGTGTGTGTGTGTGTGTGTGTGTGTGTGTGTGTAAAATACAATTCACAGTTGGGGGAATTTAGGAACTGAGAACTTGTGCTTATCTAAAGAGGTAAACACTGGAAGCTCCAGCTTATTCTTGTCATCTGGGTTTTCTGTGATGCAAGTTTGTATAATTGTTAAAATAAAGCTGAAAATATTATGTAAAATTCTGTATTTAATATTGGTATCTAGTTCTACTTTCTTATAAAAATTGCCGACCAACACTGTGTAGCATACCGTTCAAATTAAAGACACCTGTAAGCTGTGACTGGTTAATGGCCATCAGATTGCAGTCTCTGGTTGGATGCTAAGGGCCATCCATCTCCACATTTCCACCATTGCATTTGTACCCAGTAAGCCCTTGCCGTTGTCATTACTTGCTTTGTGAAGGGACCTCTTCTTTCCTAGATTTTTTCTATGTCCTCTCTGTGATACACTCATCAGTGTGTACACCACCAGGCAGGCTTTGATGCTCTGAGTTTCTATCCAGAGAGTTTCTTTTTCCATGTACTCTCAGCTGGATCTGTCGAGGACCAATAGCAGCTCCACCTCAGGTGTAGACCTTTAGCCATTCTTGAAGGAATGTCTTCACGTGGTTTCAACTCCGTGGACTTTCTAAGATGGCCTTACAATAGCTCTTCACCTCCCCACTCCCGTCTCTTCATATGCCATCCCCTTGCCCCTCTGCTTAAGCCACAAGCACTAACATGTGCATTTAATAGGTGGAAGCTGGACCCCCGCCTTGCAAGGCAAATGTTTGTATGTGGTAGGGGGTCCATACTAGATGTAGACCCTCTTTCTGTGTGGACTTGTCTTAGGCTCTCTTCCTAGATGAATGAAAACGTAATGATGGACCTCTGATATGTAGTGGAGACTAAGGGGGTTGGGAGTACAATAGCACTTGTTTTTTTCTTTTTTTGGGGGGGGATTATCAGCCTAGGCAACAATGCAAGGTCTTCTGGAGTCAGGGCAGAGGAAATGTGTCTTTCATTCTGGTTCATATTTCAGAAATGAGAAAAATATATGAGTAGACTCTTCTTTTCCAAAAGAATACTGCCCTTGTATTAAAGGCAATTGCTGTGACAGATGCAAAGCAGGAGATGCCTATGTGTGTCTTTCCCCTTGTTCAGCTCTGTAGCCTGCAATTGTAACTGTTGCTCTCAGTGACTAGAATTGCAGTTTGGCATTCATAAATCTGGAAGTGACAGTCTAGTAAAGAAGACAAAGCAGAAAAAAAAAAAAAAACCAGTGCCATAAAGGCATTGAGTTCTCTCCTGTGTCTCATTTTCTACAACAACAAAAAATAAGTCTTAAAACTGTACATAAAACCTTCCTTGCTGTATACTACTATTATTCCTGATTCATTAAATACTTTTGCAGCTGTAATCAAACTTGTTTAAAGCTCACGTGTTCATGGACTAGAAAAACACTTTAGAAGAAATGTGAACAATCAAAGCACAATTGCCAGCATATTATTATTGGTATTTTTCAGCCTAATGCAGTTTCTGTTCTAGCCTGCTCCCCTTTTTGAACATTTTATGTCTGTAGGCATATGCAAATACAAATCTCTAATAGAGTTCTTATTGTGTCAGTGCTTGGTTATATTTACTTGCCAGAATATTCATAATACTAGGTGCATGTGAAAACCATTTAATTTTTGTGGCTGAGGTTGTACTGGAGAGATGGTGGCTTGAATCAAAAATGACCACTGCTACTTTGCATTTGTGAAATGATATAATCTATTTTCTCTTTTTAATAATAGAGTAAGGCACATTTTTAACGTCTGGGAATAAAGCTTTTCCTCTTTTCTGTAACTTCTTTTTTTTTTTTTGAGACGGAGTTTCACTCATGTTACCCAGGCTGGAGTGCAATGGCACGATGTCGGCTCACCGCAACCTCCACCTCCTGGGTTCAGGCAATTCTCCTGCCTCAGCCTCCTGAGTAGCTGGCACGCACCACCATGCCCAGCTAATTTTTTGTATTTTTTTAGTAGAGACGGGGTTTCACACGTTGACCAGGATGGTCTCGATATCTTGACCTCGTGATCCACCCGCCTCAGCCTCCCAAAGTGCTGGGATTACAGGCTTGAGCCACCGCGCCCGGCCTTCTGTAACTTCTTATGTTGTTAATGTTTATTTGCTGTTGAGCATCTGTGATTAAGAACAAAATAATATTTCAAGCTCCAGCTTTACACAAATCAAACATCAGGTAAAATTAACGAGATTGCAAACCATCCTCTTTCTAATTTCTACCACACAGTATCCTGTCCCATCCTATTTTATCTCATCCCGTTTCATTGCATTTCCATTATCTAAACACACACAAAACACACACACACTTTCACACACACACTCAAAGGCACTCTTGAAAAAGCTATTAAATTGTGCAATCCTGACATAAAATTTCTACAAAGTTAATTGTTCATGAGGAAAGTGGTTGTTGAGCCCTTATATTAAATTTGGGATCCTATTTTTTCAGTACATATTTGAGCTCTTCGACAGTTGTGTGACCAGCTGGGTAACTTATTCTAAAGTTCAGAAAGTCACATAACTCTGTTAAATGGAAAGAGTAATATATATTCTACAAAGAAATACAAAGTAAAAATATACAAAGATGATATTTGATTTAATTTTAAATAAGCAGTTAATGGAAAAAATAATGGGAGTGCACATTACTGCACACATTACTGTACATCTCCTCATTGTACAAGAGGAGATGAAAGGATGTTAGACTTATGAATCTTCATGAAAAGATGGTTAGATTTATGGTTAAACTTTAGTGTTTAAAGTTATATAGTAGAAAATGAAAGGAACACATTTAAAAAGTAATATCCCTTATAATTAGATTATTTAGGACAGAATATTTTAGACTGTGGAATATTACACAGTAAAGAAAAAACCAAAAAGAAAAGTATTGCTTTTTACTGAGTACTTCAGGTATTGTAATTTTTGTCTTGATTCACAGATACACATATTGAAGACTATTACACTCATATTAAAATGACATCTTAGGTCATTTCCCTACAAAAAGAAAAAGATGCATAGGCATATTTATCATGCATGTGTTTATTTATGGGTATATGAAATTGATAATAAGATCCAGTTCTCTATAAGATCTGGAAATCTTTTTACTGTTAATTAGAAGTTTGACATGTTTTTCAAAAATTGGCTAATGTAGCTAGTTAAATTCTACTTATACTAACAAATTCGCTAGCATTTCATCCCAAAGCTATATTACAACTAATATTCATGTATGTACACATGATATGGATTCGAACAGCATTGCTAAAAAACTTTTGGTGATTACAGATTTGAATATTAAGATTATATATTCAGGGATTAAATTATAACAGCAGAAATATCAGAAATAAATGTATAACATAGTGGGAATATGACAGTAGGGGCTTTACTGAAATTACTGCTTTATGAGACAGGAAAGGGTAATAAAAAAGAAAACTTTTATTCTCTCCATCAAATAGTTTATATGTTCATCTTGTTATTTTGTCACTTTTTATACTGGATGTTAATTTTAGAAAAGATGAAAATATGTTAGATACCATCAAACCATCTTAAAATTAATCTTAAGAAAACTGGAAAATATTTATTTCTCCAAATGAAAAGCTCTAACAGTAATATACCAAAAAAAAAAAAATTGCATGTATTTTCAAATCCTATTTACTCTGGAATAATTCTAAGTTTTTCATTTGGGCGTTTTGAAACATATATTGGTCTAATGACACATTTTACATGGAGTCACACCAGTCCTCACCAATCTAGAATTAGTATCTGAAGAAGATTCTCAAATGGAGATATTAGTGAATTTTGGAAGGGCACATTGCACTATCATCATTTCAAAGACCGACACAATTCTGTTTCCTTATCTCTGCTTGCAGAGCTGTTTAAGAATCGATGACTATTTTTTTCTGAGTCCTTCATAACCCTATTCATATTTTCAATTGCTGATGCCGCTTAGAGTTACAAATTCTCCTAAGACTTGGTGCATAACACTGAGGAATTTCTACTTTTGCCATTTCTCATTTCTTCATGCATCTCCTTCATTACTGGCTGGCAAGGCACTGAATTTCACTTTTCTTAACATAGGTGCAGGAGAAATGGCTGCACTTTAGTCATGAGTAGGCCGAGGCAGCACTCTGGCGCAGCATGACTCAGCGGATTTGGGGCACAGGTGCACAGCCTCCACGCATTACGTAACCACTCCACCTGAGGCACATTAGGTGATCACCCACGAGAGCGCGTGCTTGGCTCAGAGGTAGTATTGTCTGCAAAAGGTATAATTACCCTGCTAACGCTGTACCTGCAGCTTGCGCCTAGGCTCGCTTCTGCCCAGAGAGAGAGTAAAGTTATGTCGAAATTGTCTACGATTTCTCAAGTGTTTTTCCAGCTACCTGCTGCTCGCCTACCAACTTGGACCTCAGTAAGAACCTGACAATTGGTCAGCTCATTCTTATTTTATTATTGATGGTTAAAGCTTGTGGTGGTGGGGTGGTCCTTAATTCATTCAGGAAGACATTGTACAAGAGTTGTACAAGAGGAGAAAAACTAATAATGTGGCTAATGTGGAAGCCCTGAAACTCACGCAGTCACCTTCTGTAACAGCATCCTCATCAGAGCCGAGGACTTGCATAGCAGACTGAGCAGATTGTTAGACACATTCTTTAGGCTGCCTTTTTGTGACTCAATATTATTTTCTAAGGAATTTTTAATGCTTTTGGAGTGACAAAGGAGGGAAAGGTGAACTAGAGAAAAAAATAAAACTCTTCCCTTCATAGCCTCACGAGAAAAGTTAAAGTGTCTTTTTTAAATGAATGATAATTCCACCTCTGGACATAGCTCAAATGCCTTTGGAATGCTTCCCCAGGTTATGGGGAAGTTTTGAGAGAGAAAGCAGTTGTACAGAGAGTTGAGATAATGTAGTGAATTTTGAATTCTGGTTATAACAGTGTGACCTTAGGCAAATTGCCTAACGTCTCTCAATTGTTAAATAAGCATAAAAATTGTACAAATATCATAGTATTATGAAGATTAAACCAATACTCAATAGTTAGAAGAGAACTTGCAACATAGTAAACATTATATATATCAAACATACATACGAACAGAAAGCATAAAAGAAAGCAGATATTCAAGGAGACTTGCAGTATCTAGTTTCAAGTTCAAAGACTGTCTTTCCAAAACAATCTGTCTGAATTCTGAAAACACACGCCATATTGTTGATTAAATGTTTAAATAATATTATAACAAGCATGTTCAGTTTTAGACAGGTCAAATTTATGAGGTGGCAGAGTTGTTATATGTGTGGTCTGTACAATTTATGGTGCATTTTGGTCCCTGTAAAATCAACATGCACTGTTCATGTATGCCCATTTTATAGGACTAGGAATATAATGATGGTATTTTAAAATTACAGAGGCCTAACACTGTTCTATCTTTGCCTTTATAGCATATTGTTGATCATATCTGTAATTTATTTGAAAAATGAATCCTTGTTCAGGAACACAACATCCAATTACAAAATTACTCCTAGGGGAAAATACAAGCTGTTTTATGGTGTGATTTCCAGGAATGCATTGTGGTGTGAAGTAGAAATTACCTACATCAATTTCATTTTCTTTATTTTAAGAACATCTCTGCCTACAACTTTTACCTTCTTTGTTCTAGTAGTTTATAATTTGGTAAATAAGTCAGCGTTTCATTTTTCTTATACAGCTCCCTGTTCATTCCCTGATTTCTGTGTTGCCTTTGCTTGAACCTCCTCTAGTTTTATTAAATTTAATTAGTATCAATTGCCAGTGTCAGCACATTGAGTTGCTTTATAAGGCTGTATAAATGGCCTCTGATGGCTTCATGTAAATCCTCGTCGTCGGGATCAGATATATAAAAACTCCCCTTAAAAGTAGTCTCTGTTATGCAAACATAAGTTTCTTCTCATTTCTATATCATTTCATTTCTATATCATATTATTTCCTCATTTTTCTACAGAAAGGACTTGGAGCTATAGAAAGGGCATATGTAAGAGTTCTAACAATTATTAAAGGTTTGAAAAATAATTCTCAAGAGAAAATGTCAAATGGGTTTGGAGTGTTGCCCAGCCACTTTCCTGTACCCACATTTATCCAGCATCTATCTAGTCCTCCTAACCCCATCTGGAAACTCGGCTCCACTCCTTTTCCTGGAACCAGGCCAGCTCATGTTCAAAACTGAATTAGCCCTGTATCCATTTCTTACCTCACAATTCAGGCTAAGCATGTTTCCTGGTTCTGTTATCTGGGTCCTTGTTTTATTCTTTTTGCTCATGTTCTCATCTTGTACCTATCACCAGTTCCCTGTTTGCCGTCTTTGAGTCTTATTTTCCCTACTTAAGTCCTTGTTTAAATTGATTGCCCAGGTAAACATTTTTCCTGGATTTTATTATTTATCTGATGAGATCCCTGTTTTCTGCCACCAACCTTACTTTTACACAGAATGCCTGTGTCTTTAGCTTCCACTTCAATGTTCAGAATGTCTTCATAGCGTGAGTGCTCTTTTTTTTTTTTTTTTTTTTTTTTTTTTTTTTTTTTTTTTTGAGGCATCCATTCACCCCCTGCTACTGAAACTTTCTGATATAAGATCCTCCCAGTCCCATTCTTGTTAGCTCTGTAGTTATGGAATCTAGGAGAGTTCTCAGATACAACCAGAGATGCCAGAGATCACAGCTGGACTCTGGTAAGTCAGATTTGCTTATTAAAAAATAGTTTGTTTGCCAGTAATATGTGCCTTCTAATTTTTGGTGAAATGCAAGATTAGAACTGTTCTTACAGCATGTAGAAATCAAGTTTGATTAAGGGATTAGAAGGGGAAATTTACGCTTAGGAATCATCATACTTAATCTATCATGTTAATCTCTCTCTGTATATGGTCAAAAACTGCTGTTGCCTTCCAGTGCTGTCAACATGATGCTCATAGTCCTTATTAGAGTAGTTAAGACCCTGTGATCTGTATTTATTCCTTTAAATTCAGATATGCTTGATTCCCCTACTCATATCCTGCGAACTACCCAGACTAGACTACTGCTTTATTTCCAAAATCCTACACAATAGCCACCTTGGTCTTTTTGTTTATTCTGCTGCCTGTAGTTGGAATTATCCTCTTATCCCTATGAGAATACTATCTAGCTTTCAAGGCTAATTTCAAATGCTGCTTTATCCATGATTCATTTCCTCTTTTTTCCAGTCAGATGGGATCCCTTCCTCCTTTGAATTCACAAATTAATTTGTTTTGGCATCTCTTATTGAATCTATTCTTAAGTTCTGTCTTGTATTACTGGTATACAATAAAACCCAGTCTAATTAATTAGCGGGACTCAAAACATTCTTAAATGCTTAAATGTTAGCACACATTGTTGGGAGGCTGATAAAATAAGTGTAGACACGTCTGTGTAGCTAGCTGGCCTGTCCTTCCCAAGGAAAGGCTGGCTGCTAAAATCACTGCTTCTAGATATTGACTATCGTTTGGTGACCCCCACTGGACAGGGTCCATAAAAACTTAAACTTCAGTGGGGATGATTCTGCCTGCCGTTTTTGGCTGGAACTTCCAGGACAATGGTAGCAATTTCAGGAATCTTCTCTTTGGTGAATGCCTCTTTTTTCAGCCAGATCCAGGGAATTCTGGCTGAGAGATGTTTAGGAATGCAGGGATACTTTTCTGCTTTCCCATTTTCTGAATCTCAGTTGCTTGCCACCTTCATCAGCTTTCCTTCCCCTGCCCCAACCCCCGCATTTACTCAGTCATCCCCAGAAGAGCTTTAATTCTGATCATGTCCTTCCTCGACTAGTTTGAGGAAAGAGACCAGGCAGCACATAGGAGCCACTTGCCAACTATTTAACGCCCTAATTTGCTTTACGGCCAAGGCACCTTTTTTTGGGTGTTGCTATAGGTGTATTAAAGCGTTTACCAGGGGAGGGGATTATCTATGTAATCCATCACAATGCATAGATACACTTTGTGCTCAGTTGTTTTAAAACTTAGACCGAAGCTGAGACTAAACTTTCCAAGCAACAGTTTACAAATGGTGGATTTTGTTAAGAAGAAGGGGCAGGACAAAACAGTGATGTCAAAGAAGCAAGATGCCACAGGTTATTTGCTGGCATAGCAAAAACGGCAGACAAAGTTGAGCAGGTCATATAACTCTGAGCTCAAGATTATCATCTTTAAAATGCTGATATTATGTCTACTACTACTACTACAGGCTATTTTTCTCTCAGCATATATTTATTGTTCACCTATCAGATGCCAAGTGCTGGGTGTTAGAAATACCTCACTGAAAATCACAGACATGGTTCCAGCTCTCATGACATTTCCAATCTAAAGTAGTATTGCTATTTTATGCTTTATGAAGCTATTAAGGACGTAGTTAACATAAACATTATAGAAATCCCTGGAGTCCTAAAGATTAAAACAATCTCCTGGGGTTTCAGAAATGGTTAATTTGGAGATATCTATACTTATAGTCCCCTTCATTAAACCCCAAAGATAACTAAATGCACGACTGCTCTTTATATATAACCAGAATAGGCAACACTTCTGCTATGTTTCTAGAAGCACTGGGCACCTTCCTTGTGATTTCCTCAAACACCTGCCTTATCTTCCTGGTCTGTTAGCTCAGATTTTATCAGGAGTACTTTTATGGGAGTGGATGTACACATGTGTATATTTTAACCCATTGAGACTCAGAGTTTTCTTTGAAATTGCAAATACTCTTCAGGGGATAAAACACATCCAATTCTCATCAGTCATCAATATAATTGGTTTCTCTGATTCATTTCTTCATGGCACCTAGCTGAGCTCACTGGAAAGCCAGCTAGCAATGTGCCGAGCACGGGGTCAAGCCTCATTTCTGTAGTTAGACTTGGCAACTTTGCCCTCTTTTAGACATTGCTACTTTCTCTTGTTTGTTATCTTACTCTACCAATAATTGCAGCTTTTTATGTCCTCATCATACTTGATGCACACTGGGCCAGACATGGTGCTAGAAGAATCTTCCCTGTGGTTTTTCCTCCCCTACCTGAAGACCAGTGTAGAGCACAGAAGTCCAGCAAGGCCAGTGTAACATCACCCAATGTGAACCGACACATTACGTGTAAAAAAAGGGGGAAGTGTGTGTATATATACACATACAACTACATAAATATAGTATATATTTAAAGAAAGTATTGGTTCTTACACTTCCTATTTGTAAGTATAGAGTGAGGTGTTTTTTTTTCTCCTTCATTGCTCCTCCTCTTTGATTATGTACAAACTCCCTTAAGGTATTAAAGGTGCCCTGAGGAGCCAGTGTGCTCACTCTCTGTGGTATCTCAACACTTAACTAATTGCGCCTATAAAGTGATGCTCTAAGGGCTCACTTAAGAAGAGGAGAAGAGGGTTCAGGTGTCTCTCAGGGTGTCAAATGATGAGTTCTGGATGCATATTTCTAACAGATGGACATGGTATTAAGAAAGCGGCCACAGAAGGCAGCAGGTGGAGAAGGCAGCTGGAAAGCACAGCCACTTGCAGGAGCACTTGACATTAATTACACCTGTTGGAATTCTCGCCCAACTTTTTGTTTTCAAATGTGTTCTCAGTATAATCACTGTGAGGCGAAGGGAAAAGAAAAGCAGCTGAGGACTGTAAACAGGAAACGGAGCACTTGCACTGTGAGAGCAAAGAGAGGGGTGTGCCCGGGGGGACGGTTTTCCTGGCTCATGCCCTTCAATTAATCACATGTCCAAAATAGGAGCCAGGGGTGCTATTACTTCTAGTGGTCCAGATGATTCCATCTTGGGGCTGAAGACGACAATTTAAAAACAATTAAATGTTTCAGGCAGTAAAAGCAAAGGTATACATTCAGTCCTTTAGAAATTAAACATGCTGATCTGTATTCAAAGAGATTATACACAGACACACACACACACACACACACACACATTTAATGTTATGTTTTGTATCATCTGAGCTCATTTCAAAACACTTTCTTGGGCCATGTGGTGATTTTCTAAATCTTAGAGAATCCTCATTTATTTGTGCTTGTACAACGGGATCCTAGCTCCCCTTAAGCTGTGTCCTTGTCATCAGGACAGCCTGCATCTTCCGCCACCCTATGGCTCACGTTGTGGCTCCTTTGACAGTAAACTTCTATCATCGTCTGAAACTGGGGTGGGGGGTGGTTCTAGTCTGCTTCTGCCATTCTTTCTCTCTGGAATGCCCCCGTTAGCCTTACAAATTTCTGCTATTAATTGTCAACTCAAGGTTTAAATGTGTAATAAAGCCTTCAGTGATTGTCCCAGACACACCTGAGCCTTCACCTTCCTCAGAGTCACAGGGCCTTTCCCATTCGTTTTCAAAGTGTAGAGCACCTTACTGTGCTGAGGTGTCCTGGACCCCTTACCTGGACCATGAGCTCTGTGAGGAGAGCTCCATTTCTACTCTTCTATAATTTCCTCCTTCCCCCTCAGCTCATAGTCCCCCACTTTATAGTTCTGATTAAATGTGATTTGAATATTAATTACTTTTACCTGCAGATATAGGTCCCACCACTGAAAAATAATTTTAACCCTATCGTAGTAGTTCCTGAGAAAAAATAAGATGTGGCTTTCAAAACTATCAATTGTCTTCAGGTTTTTGCTCACTTTCCAGTAAGACTTGCCATGACTACCACTGTGTTACAAAATGGCAAACACCCTTGCTTCTCCCTTGCCTTAAATATTAATGAGTGATGGAAATTTTGTTCCCTATGGTCTTAAATGATGCGAGGTAAAACATGTATTTTTATAAGGAAGAAGCATAGAGTTAAAATCTTTTGAAGTAAAGAGGAAATGGAAATAAACCTGATTGTAAAGAGATGGCTATGGTTTAACAATGCATCGAGCTGAAAAATAAATCTGCCCTGGCTAATGATGGAGGTTGATTTTTCTCACCAAGAAGACTGGCACACATTTCTGTAGCCCTAAATGATGGTACTGTTGCACTAGCTCAGTAATGCTGGAGCCAGAATCTGTGAAGTAAGTCTTTTTTATTTTTCTCTCATGGTTTCAAGATGCCTGCCAGAGCCTCAAATAGCATACCCATATTCAAAAGGAATGGAGAAGACAGTTGCATAGAGACCTTTAACACGTTTATCAGGAAAGCAAAAGCTTTAACAGAATCCACTCTGGATACAGTTGCCAATGTCTAGATAGGCAATGCCTTGATGTCACCTAGCTTCCCCTGGAGACAGAGTAAAGAAAGGGAGGATTTTGCTTTCCCAGCCTCTGTCATGAAGCTGGGAGAGAGGAAAAGGGATTTGGAATGAGGTCTGGGTTACTCAACCAGCAGTGTCTGCAACAAAAATAACTGATAGATAAAATGAATTGGCCAACATAAGTAAACTGAAATAAGACATACATTTATAGTGGGTATATAAGTGAAATGAGTAATTCCATCAAAGGATAAAATATATCTTAGGACAAATGCATAAACTAGATGTATGTATCAAATACATACTTTTAAAAACAATATAGCAGATTTGTACAATATTATACTAAAGTCATTAAAATACACAAAATACTGATTAAATGGATATATTTAGGTATAAATGTTTAAAAACATAAACTAGAAGATACATATCAAATTCAACCTAGTAGTTACCTTCTTTGTAGAGGAAGAGGGTAATAGAATAGGGAAGAGGAACAAAAGGAAATTCAGTTTTATTTTGCAAAGTTTCACTCCTGTCACAAAATCAAATGTAAGATGGTATATATATGAGAGTTTGATTGGTAAGAAAAACAACTAGAAGAAATAAGTAAGAGTTTAAATTTAGTTCTATCACTGAAAATAAATTTAAAGGAGCATAAAATGAAAACACAGATGGGACTCTAATTGCCACGAAAGCCTAGGATGCAGAGACATAATTTATCACGGGAAACAGTACTGAATAAGGAAGAAGCCCCAGAATCAACCTTTGACTTTGATTCTGAACTTACTCACTTTGAACCTTAGGTTTTTGACTTGGAAGATGAGGATTTTGTTTTTATTTTTTCACTGCTTTTTAGAAATATTTATCTTTTAAGAATATTAGCTATTTTGTAATAAGGCATGTTTTAAAACAATCTTTGCAATTTAAGTCATAAACTGTGGTGGTCCTATAAAGCATCAAAATAGTTCATTTATTTGATTTCTGTTTATTGAAAGCTTACTATATACTGGAAGCTGCTTTCGCCTTGGAAATAGGGCATAAACTTTTCAAAAGTTCTGGTGCTCATGAAAATGATATTCTGACTGAGGGACAGAGATCAGAGATAATAAATACATACATAGTGTATAAGAAAACCCGTGAAGCAAAATCTCGCAGGATCAGAGCGTACCCAGGGCCAGGTGACAGTAGAAATAATGCTATTTTAGATAGATTAGTTTTTTCTTACAAGGCACCATTTAGCATAGAAAAAATATAAAAGTCCAATATCTTTCACAAGTAATATTTGTTACAAATAATTTTAATTAATATATTTTATATGATGCATATATAATAGTTGTAACTGCCTTGTCTTTTAATATGGGTGTTATATGTGTGCTTCAAGGGGTTTTGTTCTTTCTTTTTGCACACACACTGCTTTTTAGTCTAGCACTTCCATCCAGTTGAGATGTATACATTCTCTGCTTTGTAGTCAATCTCTTTGTATCAGTTTGGATGGAAACCTATGGTTTGATTCCTATATATGTAATATCTTGAGCTGATATTCCTGGAAAAATGAGGGTAAAGGTATCTCCCTTAGGAAAGCTTGTTGTCCCCATCATGTCTATGTTACACACCCATTGGAGATGAAGCATTTGCTGGTGTGGAGAAGGTTTTGGGGATTTTCTTATCAGCTGTTTCCAGCTCTTGGCTAGTGAAATCTAACAAGTACCCAGGAGATAACTTGTGCATTTCCATTTGAAAGTTTAGCTCTTGTTTATAGATATTAACATGGTTGAAAGTTAATATATTTTGAAAAATGCTTTTAAAAGGTTTGAAAAGCCTTTTAAATTTCATTCTGCAAAAGTCTGGACAAGTAAAATGCAATTGGCCTTCGAACAACATGTTTTTGAACCGTACATACTTACTTATGTTTAGATTTCATCTGTCTCTGCCACCCCTGAAACAGTAAGACCAGGCCATCCTCTTCCCCAGCCACTCAACATGAAAATGACAAGGATGAAGATCTTTATGATGATTCCATTTCTACTTACTGAATAATAAATATATTTTCACTTTCTCATGCTTTTCTTAATAACATTGTTTTCTCTAGCGTGCTTTATGGTAAGAATATAGTATATAATACATAGAATATATAAAATATGTGTTAATCAATGGTTTATGTTATCAGTATGACTTCCAGTCAACAGTAGGTTATTAGTAGTTAAGTTTTGGAAAGCCAAATGTTACTGTGTGAGGAATTGGCACCCATAACCTCCATATTGTTCAAGGGTCAACTGTGTATTATTATCTAGCTTTTAGGAACCTAGATTTTTAGTATGTTTTTGATTTTGGGTCATCACAGAACTCAAAGGGTTTCTGAGACCAATAGCCTAATGGAAGATTAAATGAAAAATTAAAAGATCTTAATTTATTGTGAAACCTGGAGATAAGAACTAAGGTTTAAAATCTGAGTAACTGAGAAACTGCCACTTATCCCAGTGTCTGAAACACGGGTATATTGAAAGACTGAAAGAAAGTATTTTAACTGAACAGTGAGCCTCTCTGGTTATTATATAAAAAGTTCTATAAAATGTAAGAGCCTGATGTTAGCTTGGAGAAACTCCCCCTTGCCTCATTAATGTTGGTAAAACTTTGTTACTACTCAAAACATAGCCATCAATTTTAAAACCAACAAACATTTTCATAAGCCTCTATTATTTACCTTACCATTTAGTTCTACCTTACTTATTCTTTGACTTCTAAGAATAGATTCTCTTTCCTCCTCTGGAGATTATAGGATTGGAGACTTTGGCCAATCATAGATAAATACGAAGTTGTTGTGAGGTCTTCATGTATGATGGAATATGCATACTGTGCTTAGAATAGTGCCTGAAAATGGTAAAAACACCATATCCATAAAATAAATATTACCAAATAAACCAGAGACTTAATACTATCAAAATTAAAGAGTAATATATTTTGTAACTTTTATATTTGCTGTCAGGTTTTCTTTGTTCTAGATGCCAAAACAAATATTGGCTGATGAAAAACCTAACACTTAAACACTGGCCCAGGAAAATTTGGGCTTCATCTCTAAGTGGTCTTCTCTGTGCTGTAGTGCTGGGCAGAGGGCTGTTCTCCCCCTAATACACCATTCCTGCTGGAACCCATGAAAGTCTAATATCGCCATTAGAATTTATTTTTTTTCTGTGTTGCTTGCAGATTAGTTAAACTATACATGTCCCTGAAAGCTAACAGCTTATTATCAACAGTTAGAGACAGCTAGTTAAAGAAAATATTCCTAAAAGAATGAGAGCTAGGCTAGGATTTGGAGTTATGAGTTGAATTTGGTAAGGAAATGAAATGGGGGAAGATACCAGAAGAGGAAAGTGAAGCTCAAAAGGGAGGTGAAAAGGCATAGAACCTTTCAGAGCCTACGTTTTACTTGTACCTGGAGCAGGTCCCAACCTGTCTATATAGAAGAGAGAAAAGGTTACCCATTAACCAATGGATGGTTTCAGTTGAAGATTCCTAGACTTCACATTCAAGGGTAAAAAGCAGAATTTGTCACCATAGCAGAACTCATAATTGCTTTTTGTTTCCTGTCTGCTCATAACTCCATATCCATAGTCCTCATTCCTGGAATACTATTTAGGTAGGTGCAAAAGTAATTGTGGTTTTGCCGTTGAAAGTTATGGCAAAAACTGTAATTACTTTTGCACAAACCTAAATAGTGTAGTTGTTTCACCATATATTTGAATTCAGTTATTCTGTTAGACTTGGGGCCAAAAAGGATAGAACTTTTCTGATGTAGCTCAATGTTGTAATAAATACATGCCCTGAAAAATAAAGGAAAGCTATTTAGAATAGAGAATCTATTTCAACATAAAACAAATTTAATGGAAGGAGAATTATTCTAAAAATCAATTAGGAAAGAAAAATATTCCTCTGGAATTTGTTATATGATGGTTCAAAAACATGAAACTTTTATATTTTAAGAAGAAAGAAGAGTGAAAGTAAAAGTGCTTTCATATAAATGAAAATGAATCTGTAATACCTATTCATTCATCTATAGAGAATATTATTAGATCAGAATGAGAACATCCTAATAAAGAAAGGAAATTGAATAGGTAGGTCATGAAGCATTACAGGATGCACAAAAAACAGTTTGTACCCTCTGTAGCCACCTGAGGTGTGCGCCATTATATTTTCCAAAATTAGTGAAACTCTAATTCTTTTAGAAAGGATATTTTCCATTAAAGATTAGAAAAATCAAGAAGTAAGATCTTTTTGATGAAACTTTGAAGTTAGGATAGCAGCAGGCTTTATCAGTTCCTGTCATGTTTCTTTTTTCCTTTGGAATTAAACTATATTCAAGGAGAAATGATTGTATCAGTTAAAATAAAAATCAACATGGTTCTTCTATGCATCCCCTTTTAGTGTATTTGATAGAGACCATGAAGTTTTCAAGGAAGGCTGTAGTCTCTGCACATAGGAGTATTAGATTTTGTGAATAATAAGAAACAAAAAAACAGTGTCAAAATGTGAATCTACTGTATTGCACATTGGTTTGAGAGTGTTTCACTTGTGCAGGCAAAAGGTTGACCATTGAATTGAAGAATGTGCTTTTCAGAATAATAAGTTCTTACCATAGAAAGGTCAGCTAACACAGAGGGAAGATTATGCAACTGAGATGGAGCATGTCAGTGGGGACCCTCATATGGGAATTGATATTATGGCAGACATTATCTTCTACTTTCTAAGTTCTAACAGAAAATTCTAATGGAACCCAGGGAAGACTAAGTTTGTCGTCTGCACACCTCTTATTAATATTGTGTCTTGCTCCACAGAGAGTGCGTCCTGCAGAAGGTGAGAGACGATAAAGCATTTGCAGTGCTTACAATAATGAAATGTTAGCATGCTTGACCTCTGGAGCTGTCCATCATTAAAGAATTAATTTTCTGGACCTGAATTCATTTATTCCCTCATTTTAGCATATGTTTGGTTATTAAGGGGAAGGGAGAGTAAAAATTTAAAGATAGAAGGAGAAAATAAAATTATTAACCTGTCTTGCCAACAACTCATTTTATGTAGCGGGGGAAACGTTGCCCGCGCTACTCTTTAGCTATTCTTTCTATATGGTTAAACAGGTAAAATAACCCACTATTAAGAGATAACAAATGTTGAATAAACTGGGCTTGAAATAAATATTAAAATGCATTTTTAAAGGGAAGAAAAGTGCTCAGTAAATCTATTACTCAATTTATGTTTTCCTTTTCCCACTTGAATGTGAAAATTATGGAATTTTTAAAAAAATTTTCAAATGGATAAGAAACTGCATAAGTGAATCATACAAAAACTGAAAGATTTTCATGTACAAGGAGAGGATTCTGAAGTGCTATAACTTAATTGCAGATTTAAAAATCCTTTAAAGAAAGATATTTTAGAAAGGTTATTCGTCTATCAACTATATATTGGGGTTCTCCAGAGAAACAGTACTGCCTTAATCTACTTGGGCTACTATAACAACGTATCATAAACTGGGTGGCTTATAAACCACAAAAATTTATTTCTCACATTTCTTGGAGTCTTGGAAGTCCAAGATCAAGGCACTCGTAGAGTTTCTGGTAAGGGCCAGCTTCCTCATAATTGGCACTTTCTTGCTATGTCCTCACATAGCGAAAGAAGAGAACTCTGGTCTCTTTAGCCCTTTACAATGGCACCAATCCTCTTCACTAGGGCTCTACACTTATGACATAATAACTTCCCAAAGACCCTACCTCCTTATACCATCATATCAGTAATCAGGTTTCAATATGCACATTTTAGTGGGGACATGATATGGCTTGGCTGTGTCCCCACCCAAATCCCACCTTGAATTGTAGCTCCCACAATACCCGCATGTCATGGGAGGGACCTGTGGGAGGTAATTGAATTGTGGGGATCCTGGGGGTGGGTCATTCCCATGCTCTTCTTGTGATTGTGAATAAGTCTCTCAGATCTGATAGTTTTATAAAGGGGGGTTCCCCTGCACACACTTTCTTGTCTGCCCCCATGTGAGACGTACCTTTCGCCTTCCACCATGATTGCAAGGCCTCCCCAGCCACACGGAACTGCAAGTCCATTAAACCTCTTTTTCTTTATAAATTACCCAGTCTTGGGTATTTCTTTATCAGCAGCATGAAAATGGGCTAATACAAGACACAAACGTTCAGGCAATAGCAAGAACCAATGGGTGTGTGTGTGTGTGTGTGTGTGTATATATATATATATATATATATATATATATATAGAGAGAGAGAGAGAGAGAGAGAGAGAGAAGTATAAGAAATTGGCTCATGTGATTGTGAGGAATGACAAATAATCTGCAGCATGGGCTGGCAGACTGGAGACCCCAGAGAACCAATGGTGCAGTTTGCTAGAAAATTCCCTCCGGATTTTTGTTCTATTCTGGCCTTCAACTGATTGGATGAGGCCCACCCACATAATGGGGGACAATCTGCTTTATCCAAAGTTCAATGATTTAAATGATGATCTCACTCAAACACACCCTGCATGTTAACATAAAATTAACTATCATGCGTCATATATTTACAAATGCTGAAAATTAGGAGGTACTACCTTTATATGCAACTGTGTTAGAAGCAAAATATTCTGCAAAAAGAATGAGCTCAAAATAAACCATACACAGTGTATAAAATTGTGAATATTTAAGTCTTTCATCATGTCAGTGTCATTACCGGTGTATTTCCTTTCCCGAAAATTTAGAAGAATAGATAAGTGGCAAGGATAATAGTAATGTTCACTGTCCTTTACACACCTGATCATTTTTGTCCAGTTTTATCCAGTTTTGAACAATCAAAAAAGAAATGTGGGCCTGAGATATTAATAGTCCACTTCTTTCCCAGGCTGGAGTGTAATGGTGCAATCATGGCCTTCTGGGCTCAAGTGATCCTCCCAAACTCAGCCTCTGGAATAGCTGGGACCGCAGGCATGTGTGACCATACCCAGATAATTTTCCTTTAATTTTTTGTAGAGACAGGGTCTCACTATGCTACCCAGCCTGGTCTCAAACTCCTGAGGTCAAGCTATCCTCCTGCCTCAGCTTCCCAAAGTGCTGTAATTATAGGCATGGGCCACTGCACTTAGCCTCAAAAAAATTTTTAACACTAACGGTAATATTGACTTTAAATAAGTATCTTAGGCTCCCTAGTAGTGATTTAAAAATTGAAAAGGGGGTGTGTGCCTGTATGCCTACTAGCTACTTGGGAAGCTGAGGCAAGAGGATCACTTGAACCCAGGAATCTGAGGCTGCAGTGAGCTGTGATCATGCCACTGCACTCCAGCCTGAGCAACAGAATGAAACCTTGTCTTTAAAAATAAACCAAAAGCTGCTTAGTTCAGACTTATGAGGAAAGTTTGATTAAAATGTAAAGCTTGATTATCAAATGATTCTCTTTGCTGAGAGGAGGGCTGTAACTCAGTAGTAGAGTTGTGAGATGTATCTCATTTAGGAAAAAATATGCTAACTAATAGGTGAGAATAATTTCCTTATTAATTGCTTGTGTCTTATCCTGAGCCCTTTCTCTGACAGTTAATTTACTGAATGCTAGAGAGCCATTTTTCTGTAGTCCTCGACATGTTTGCACTTCAGACATTTTTAGGCAGTCAGAACAGGAACAATAATTAGTAGTGCATATATTTTTCCTAAATTTAAAATGTACATCCTTTGCATAGAAAAAAATTGCATCACTTGTATTTCTATCTTGAATCATTTGTTCTCCTTTTATCTTAACTTCCGTAGATGAAAGCATGTATTCATACAAAACCTCAAATTTTACAGATGGACAGCATGTTGTAGGGAGCTTTTAAAGAGTGGAGCTCATGTCTTATTGAGGAGGAAGATATGCTAGATGAGCATGAAGAATAAATACAGAAATGTGTGTATCAACAATTTTAAGTAGTAAAATTCTGCTTTCAACTTAATACTTATCATTTTTATGCACCATTAAGAAACACCTCTTTCCTTTACTAAATTTTCATTTTACATTTATTTTAAATGCTTAATTTTTTGAAATCATGACATTTTGTTTGCATTAAATGCTTACTGAATAAAGTTATAGATTTACTGGTCCAATTGCAATTGGACTTTGTTAGTTTTCTCATGTTACATTTAGATAAAAAATCTGAGAAGTCTCAGAGGACTGCTGGACTACCAAGAATTTGTCTTTCAAAGGTAATTAAAGTCTAATTTAAACTTATTGCTACTATGTGTACCACTTTCCCTTTTGAATTATGAGTCTATAAAGGCATGGAAATTTGCAACTTTAAATCACTCTCTAGTTGTCAATTAAATGTCATACTGTGGCTGGGCTCGGTGGCTCACGCCTGTAATCCCAGCACTTTGAGAGGCCAAGGTGAGCGGATCACGAGGTCAAGAGATCGAGGCCATCCTGGCCAACATAGTGAAACCTTGTATCTACTAAAAAATATATAAAAATAAGCTGGGCATGGTGGCGCACACCTGTAGTCCCAGCTACTCGGGAGGCTGAGGCAGGAGAATTGCTTGAACCCGGGAGGCAGAAGTTGCAGTGAGCCGAGATTGCGTCACTGCACTCCAGCCTGGCGACAGAGCAAGACTCTGTCTCAAAAAAAAAAAAAAAAAAAAAAAAAAAGTCATACTTTGGGGCAGAATATAAATAGAGTATAACCAGTTAACAATTATTAATATGATATCAGTGCAAATTTATACATCAAAATAGTGAATGATAGTCCTAACCACCTGTGCTGATACATAGTGTGAAATGTACAACTTCTCTCATAGTCTCCCAGAAAATGAATGCATTGTTGAACAATTAAAAACAATAAGTAACACAGAGGGTTTTAAAATTTGGTTTTCATTTCCAAATTTCACAATTCTGCCTATGTGTATGGGTGAGTAAAAATACACACACTTTTTAGACACACATATATGTTATTAAGATAGCTTATTTTCAACTGGTTGACTTGCTTCTACAGGGCAAAGTATATTGTCAATAAATTCAAGAATTCAATATATATCGGGCCAGTTGGCTTCATGGTTAAATAATATGGACAGACCACCTTTTTGATCAAAGATAACACTTTGCTTTCTTAACAGTTTATCACAAAGCAGATTTATGCAACTGATTAGGACATTATCCTGTAGTTTTGGAGATCATTGCATTTAACCAAGGGTTTGAATATGATCCAAACCTCACCCTTTTCAATACTCAGATGAAATAAATATAATTATTTCCTAGCATAAATTCTGAGCAATTATGTTTGTGACGATTGCCTAATATTATCAAATAACTTTATTTATATTCTTTATCTTTTTTGTTGTTTTCTAAGAAGGATTATAAATCAATTCTGATTTGATCTAGGCATTGTGTAACTCTTAAAATAGCTTGTATATTTTTTGTAAGAAATATTTTAATGCCAATTTAAAACCTTGGAATTCGAAAACGATTTTAAATTTTGTTTTGTACATCCTAATAAGGCACTAACATTCATTATTACATGATTATGCTCCTTCTCCCAGGGCAGTGGGTATGCACAAACGTTGTGTATTTCTGGCCTATTTATCTTTCCTACGACAGGACTGGTTTTAAGAGTTCTCGGGCATCACCAGTACTCTGAGCAATTTGAACAATTTTAGTTCTATTAGGCACTAAATGAAGTCAGGCCCCAAATCCCCTGTAAATGCAGCAGTTTATGCCATCCATCATCCCAGAGAAGTATCTCTGTAGCCATTTTCTTGGTTTTGATTTAAGAAGACCAGCACCTGCCTGGAACCCAATACAACTATCATTAAAAAATAAAATCCCATTGCCCAGAGTTGTTTTGTTCTTCATCTGTACTTCATATCAAGTTATTGTCCTAATTGCCCCATGCCTTTTAGAAAGTTCAGTTAATTCAAAGAGATGCTTTAAAGAGTGAGGTTTTAGTTCTCTGTCTCCTTAAATCCCTTCTGAGCTCAACTCTCATTTGAAGAGGTGATGAGGACAAGACAATGAAAACTGAGTAGAGGACATAGCTCTTATTTGTGTCTACATTGCTTTTTTTTCTCTTTCTCTCTGTAGAGTTAAATGCCATCCAATTATCACTTGCAAATATCTACAGAATTGTTAGTAGTCAACATTATGATACAGGTTGATTATGATATTAGATGACTATGATATTAAACAGCGATTGGTTTAATTAGTTTGTGAACATTTGCGTATATAGAGAGCTCTTAATAAATTGGGAAAGTATTTGAATTTGATCTTCTTATAGACATTTTCTAACCTTGGGGATTCTTTTTATAATTGCTGTTTTCTGTATGTTTCATTACAGAAGCCAGAATTATTCTTGCTAATAATGACATGAAGATAAATACTTTATTATTATCGTAACACTTTCAAAAGTGAAGCAGATTTTCTAGGCATCTCCTGAAATAAATGTCTTGTTTGAAGACTGGAGGCTCTGAAGCCGCTAATGAGATATGGAAGGGGCATTCTGTAAAAGTGACAAGTTATTTTAATCAAAAAGGTCATGCATGTCAGATAGTATTATTGTTTCCTGAAGTGGCTTGACTCAGCCCAAGTCAGTGAGAATTAAGATTTCAATTATACATTACTAATGGCTGGGACACAGGGTTAGTGAGGTAGAGGTTTAAAACCTAACTGTTGCTGAAACGTCGTCTTGATTTACTGGTATCACTGCTAAGTACTCTGTAAATGCCAGCAGTTTATACCATGTCACTAAGGCCCAAGAGTAATGTCACTTTAGAATTACAAAACGGAAGACATTCTGTGATTCAGGCAGCAGAGCTAACTTCCAAACAAGATTTGAATACTAAAATGAATGTCTTATCTTTGAGAAGCAAAGGCTTTTGATTGTTCAAGTCGGATGTGTTTAATTATTTAAAGGATACTTAGTAGGTACTTGTTTCTGTAAGATTTCTGATCCCTTAACTGACTTTCATAATGTTGAATTCGGATCCAGGAAGAATGGAATAAAAGATCCTGGGATTATGTGGGGGATGTTCTCTGCTTTCTTTCAGTTATCTTTTTGGTCTGCTTATTCTCTTCATATCTCTGTTGATACAAGTAGTAGATGCTACATGTAAAGGGTATTGTCTTTATAGGTAAAAAAAAAAAAAAAGGCTTTTTCATATGAGTCTGACAAAAGGTATATATATATTTTAATATATATATAAATTGTTTAAAGAGATATATATATATATATATATATATATATATGTATATATATATCTCATACCTCCACCGGAATAGTTCTGATTATTCAGAGAACCTTTCCGACCAGGAAAAATAGAACATTTTCCAGGGAGCTCTTACACATCTGCATGCCCAACAGTGCTAAATTCTGGCTTACCAGAGATCCCCTGTGAATGCAGAACTTCCCGTTAGCCACTCTGTTTCCGGTCACTTCGGTTCCATCACATATGAAGATCAAGCTTAATCTTAATCCCTTAGAGAGGGACAGCAAGACCCTGCAGAACAGCCTGTGGAGTTTCAGCTCATGATAGACTTGTCTTAGATGATTTGGGCTATGCCTCTTCAAATGGCAGGAAGCATAAAAGTCACAGGAGGGTAAAATATTGTCCAAATCTGATTTAATAATAAGACACTGAGTATTGAGAGAGCACTGAATTCGCTGAAGAGGGTTAACTCTAAAACACCATGATTTTCCTGAGATGTGAGTGTGCTGAGGGAGTGGAGTGGAGAGGGGGAGCAGGCAAAGGGAGCAGAAGCTGGAAAGGGGAGGTTCAGAGATCCAGATCAGTATATCCGACTAGGTTAGTATTTAATGAACTGGTCAGTATCAGAGTGATTGGGAGGTTCCAATTAAGATGTGAGGAGTGCTGCAATTTTGTTTCTGGGTTAAGTTAAAACTATATAATCTTTTTATAAGCTTGACATATTTTCTTTAGGTTAAGTCTAGCAAAAACATGCCATGTAAACTAATTTTATTTTTCTTACAAAAAATGTCCAGGTTTCTTTCCACCAGGAAGCCTGATATTTGCAGAGTCGTTGTTGACTCTGATCTGGGTGCTGGAGATGCAAAGATGCATGAGAGGCAGACCCCTGTCAACCTTCAGAGGAGCCATATTCTAGGGATTTCTTGACTGTATGCTTGTACCAGTATTGTACTTATTCTTTCAGACTAACATGAATAGTGTAATAGACTAAACAAAATTGTGAAGACACACAAAGAGGGTGAGATTTCTCAATTCTGAAAGTGCCAAAGAAGGATTTATTATAAAGAAAGTGACTTTTGGTTAGATGTTAAGGAGAGATTTAACTGCATAGGGCTTAGATGAGGAGGAATTGGTTATGATATTTCAGTTTTTGAACACAGAATGAAGAAAGGTGACAAGGATGTCCATTCCATTATATAGTGCCTTTGTGTGAGTTTAGTGTATATGAGACTAGGAAAAGGATTGGGTTTGGGGCTTCCAGAAGACAGAAACACAAAACCATACCAAGAATAGGATTTTAAGGGCCCAAGTTAAGTTGTTTAAACCACATTTATAGATAATGGGAGGCAATAAATATATTTTTAAATTAGAGGTTACTGTTACTGCTAAAAGATACTGTCCAAGAAATATAAATTTGATAGCAAGGTGACAGTTTTGAGAGACAAGAGAATGCAAGTGAACAAGTGGCAAAAGAAAAGTTAAAAGGATATTGCAATAATCTAATAAAAAAGCAGAAGTGTTTGTCAAAGGTTTATCAATATGAGATGCACAAGAAACAGTGAATTTGGGTCTCAATTCGACCTCACAATTGAAACTCCATCCTTCCCATTTTCCCCTTCTCTCTCTCTCCCCTATTCCTTCCTCCTTTCCTCCATTCTTTCCTTTTTTCACCCTCTTTTTTCCTTTACATGTTATTCGGCACCTGCTATGTGCCAGGCTGTGGGAGTAGGGAAGAGAGTGGATCAAAGTTAATGCCAGAAAGTCTAGCTTGGCAGAGTAGTAGGGCTATTAACTATGACAGGGAACATTTTAGGAAAGGAGCAGTTTTGCAGCAAGGAATGAAATGACTTTGCATTTGGACAAATTGATTTGGAAATGCCTGTGGGACTTTCTTATTGAGATGTCCAGCAAAGAGCTGAAAGAGCTCCCTGACATTACTGCAGCTGAGTCTGGAACAAACAGGCTGCCTGGTGAGCTGCGTATTCACCTATCACTAGGAGGGTGCAAGACTCGGTCAGATGGCCTTGGGTCAGATGTGTTAGATGGAACTCTGATGAGGGATTATTAACACTCGTGAACCAAATGGGATGCAGTTTCCTTCCAGTCATAAAATTCTATGTCTGCGGACATCTGTGCAAGAGAAAGAGAGAGAGCAAGAGACATTTTTTTTTTCATCTGTAACCACAACAATTACCATAAGCATTAATATATCTATTGGCATTTTCCATATTATCATTTTTAGTTTCTTAACTCATAATGTGAATGATGTGTGGACTCCTAAGAATTGTCTAATACCCACTATTTTCCCACTACCCACCCACCTCTTATTATCAAATAAATATTCATGGTATTTGATGCAACCTAAATATTATTTGATACTTTCTGTTCTCAACCAAGTATGGTAAATATATATATATATATATATATATATATATATATATATATATATAATAGTAATAAGTGTTTAGAATATTCTCTTATAAATTAAACTGAGGAAAGTTTATGTAGTTGTTTTTCACAGTTTTATTTTTATAAATTTGCTGCTAGTAATAAATAAAGGCAAGCTAATATTTCATCACACACAAACTCAATTTTTTTTTTTTTTTTTGAAATGGAGTTTCCCTCTTTTTGCCAGGCTGGAGTGCAATGGCACAATATTGGCTTACCGCAACCTCCACCTCCCAGGTTCAAGCAATTCTCCTGCCTCAGCCTCTCAAGTACCTGGGTTACAGGCATGTGCCACCATGCCTGGCTACTTTTTTATTTTTAGTAGAGATGGGGTTTTACCATATTGGTAAGGCTGATCTCAAACTCCTGACCTCAGATGATCTGCCCATCTGGGCCTCACAAAGTGCTGGGATTACAAGCATTAGCCACCACACCCGGCCAAACTTTCTATTCTTTAAAGTTAAAGCTTAGGTCAAATTTTTATTATTACAATTGCTGCTGCTGTTCTTAATTTTTTAGTTCCTGATTTTTTAAATTAGTAATAGTAAGTATACTCAATTGTTATATATACTTTTATGTATATCCAAGGCTTTGAAAAATGTGTGAAATGGAATGCTGTTTATACCTTCAACACATATATAAATACAACATGCATATGACTCTAAAATGTAACACTGACCAATACTGCAATATCAGTAATATCAAAACACTATATTACTGTTTTATCAATACTGTAATATCAAAAAGAAAAAAAATGATATAGAACCTACCTTCTTATTTGCATTTATACCTGTACTTCTGAAATTGTTTGCCTCCTATGCATGAAAATTTATCTTACCTCTTGTGAGCTTTTTCTCTGTATTAAGTTAATGATAAGCAACGTAAATCCTCAGAAAAGCTGTTGTTATCATTTAGTTATCCTTTGTCAATTCAATAGTTGAGTTAAGATATAAAATTTTTGTCTAGGGAACTATTTTGCACTAGTCAATTCTCACAGTTTTGTGAGATGAATCACTTTGATCATTATCAAATGATTTATAGCAGTTGAGACATGAATTAAGATAAATGACTTTTCATAGTAAATAAAAGAAATATAAGATTTAACATTCAGTAGGTAAAATTATGAAATAAAAATTAAAATAACACTACAAATGGAAGCATACATTGGAAAAAAAATTTAGGAGAAAAGCTGGCAAAATGTGTTAAATTTATAATTTTAAGTCCTCTGATGCAACCCCATCTGAAGGACTATTAGTAAAAAAATGTACAAGTGAACAAAGATGTATGTACAAGGTTCTTCACTGAACATAATTTTACTGGTAAAAAAAAAATGTATCAGGCCGGGCGTGGTGGCTTATGCCTGTAATCACAGCACTTTAGGAGGCTAAGGCGGGTGGATCACCTGAGGTCAGGAGTTCAAAGCCAGCCCGGCCAACATAGTGAAACCCCATTTTCTACTAAAAATAAAAAAAATAACCAGGCATGGTCATGGGTGTCTGTAATACCAGCTACTTGGGAGGCGGAGGTTGCAGTGAGCTGAGATCACACCACTGCACTCCAGCCTGGGCAACAATAGTGAAACTTTATATCAAAATAATTGTTTAATACGGTAGAGTACAAACAAACAGAAAAGTATGAGTTCTATTAAGTTAATGAACAAGATGGGTCTATCTGTACTGCCTAGAAAGATACATGACATACTTTGAAGGAAAATAAACACAATATATGTGTAATTCTGTTTATAAATATATTCATTCAAAGTCTGGAAAGATTCACAGATACACACCACACTATTAGCATTCTTCAATCCAGTAAGTATTGAGTCCCAGTTAAGCACTAGGCACACAACACAGTAGCAAAGAGACCTAATGAAAAAAATAAAATGTACTGTGACAGCTTATGCTATTTTTGGTTTCAGTTGCTGGTGTAAGAGTTTCATATGGGCAGGAAAATCCTATCCTAGACTTTTGGGAAAACATCTCTGAGAAATTGATGTTTTCACTGAAACTAGAAAGAGAAGTTCTAATTAATCAGGGAAAAATGATTTAATACAGAAAAGCAGAGACAACAGCATCTAAAAAAGCCTAGAAGCAGGAAAGAGATTTAATGCATTCAAGAACAGAAACAATTAGGTATGACTGGATTAGTGCATAAGAGGGGATATCGTTACCTTTGGGATTGGGATTATACTTGCAAATTTATTTACAATTGTATAAATGTCTTTTTTTGTTAATGAAGTTATTCCTATTAACATGAAAATAAAAACTATGTAAAATTTTAACAAAGAAAAAATAAGGAAACACTTTAAACATGCTACAGAAAAATAATAAGAAAAGACAAAAGGGGCTGAGATTATAAAGTTCAAGCCTAATACAACAGAATAGCATTATATGTTAAGCTAAATTGAAAGAGGCAAATACAAACAGTGATTTTGGAAAATGAAGATACTTCTTTTAAATAGGTCACTTAAGGCGCATTAAATAAAGCAATAGTTAGAATCTTTTAAAATTATGCTTCTATTATAGAAGGTTCCACAGTAATATTTGTACTAATACAGCTGTAAAACACTTAGCAGACGTTTTCAGCTATTTATCTTTGGCCTCATTTGCCTAGATGTATACCAGGGCAAAAAAAAAAAAAAAAAAGATCTGGTAAACTACTGTTTTTATTTCCTATTTATTCTAGTGTAGTTAATAATCTTTGCAATTCCTTCCAAAGGTATGAGCCAACTCTAGTTCAGTGGTTCTCAACCTTGGCTCTATGTTACACAACTTGGGAGGTTTTCTTAAAAATTTACACTCAGGCCCCACTTCAGGCCAATTCGATCATTACCAGTAGCATTACGACCCAGGCATTAAATGTTTTCATGATCCCAGGTAATTCCCATTCACATCTGACTAAGACTGGAAGACATCACTGCTCTAGGAAGGTTTAGCCTATTTAACACCTTCAATGTATAAGTCCAGTTGCCTAGCAGAAAAGCCAGGTAGTTTCACTCAAATGGATAACTACAAAGAATTGAGTCAAGAACTGAGAATGAGAGATCTCATTCATGGACTGGTTTGGTGTTGAGGTTGTGTGGGTATCTGAAAAGTGTTATGTGCTGAATGAGGATGGAATCCTTTGTTGGTGTTACACTTTAGCTATATATAGGAGGAATATAAGGTGAATATCTTAAACACATTGAAGTTAAGCTTAACTTCATATGGCTCTCAGTTTTCTCATGGGTGAGATGAGAAAGCAACTACCACATTATGAAGGTGTGAAAGTTAAATGAGGTGATATTTATATAAGAGAGGTGCAGAGAATATTTCACTCATAGTCCAAAAGCTTAAAAAATACAGAAGTAAAAGATCAGTCTCTTTTTATATCTGAGTATTAGAGCTTCAGTTTTCATTTCCACCACATTAGTTTATTTCCTTTTAGGTGGGTTTTCTTTCACAGTAGAAAGCCAAAAACATTAGATAGAAAATGTATATATTGTCTTGAACAGGTGAACAGGTGGACAGTACCTTTTGGACTTTTGAAGATATTGACATTTTTCTAACCTGTTTTTAGAATGTGTATTAATGGATTTCTGTTGCTGCACTGTAAGCTACCACAAACTTTGTGTCTTCAAATACCTGTTTATTAGGTTGCAGTTTTGTAGGTAGGAAGTCTGGGCTGATGTGAAACATTCCTCTGCTCAGTGTCTTAGAAGTCTAAAATAAGGCATTTGCTGAGCTGAATTATTATCTGGAACTCAAGGGCCTCTTCCAAGGTATGTCACTGAGGCAGAATTCAGTTCCTCGTATTTGTAAGGCTAAGGTTCTCCGTTCCTTCCTGGCTGTTAGTTGGAGCTGATGTCAGCTTTTAGAAACAGCCTGAATCTCTTGCCATGTGGCCTCCTCCGTCTTCATAGCCAATGACAGAGAATTTCCCACACTTTGAATCAGTCTCCCTCTTTCCTCCTCTGCCTTCATGTCTCATATTAGATAAGCCCACTGAAGATAATTCTGTTATCTTTTAGAGCCAGCTGTATCGTATAACTTAATCATGGAGTGCTGGCCCATCATATTCATAGGTGTCTTTCACACCAAAGATGGAGGTGATTATACAAAAATGTGGGTCATTAGGATGACCTTAGATTTCTGACTACTCCAGTAGATGAGATGAGTAAATGGATTATATGTTACATGTTACCAGGATCTTAAGGAATAAGAAGACTATTACCACTTCACTTTTTATACATGTTTCTTTTTATTTGCTGTGGTGTTTAACAGTATTGATTAAAGATGGAATATCAGGTGTGATTCATTCCCTACAGGAAATATAGAAAAAAAGCATAGAAAGATACCAATTTATAAATTTAAAAATGTAAACATTTTGCATATGACTTTTGTGTCTGGGAAAGACAGTGTACTCTTATTTTCTTTTTTCTTTATTCTTAATAAGTGAATTTTCTCATACATTATAATTTCATTACAAATATATGCCAAAAACACAAACAAAAAATATGTCTTCATAAAGGAGTGACATTCCACAAATAAAAATTGGCACACGTTCGTTGTTTTTATGGGGGTTGGGGGAAGTTGCGTTGTTCCATAGAAGAGGCCGAAAATAGCTTGTTGGTACTCTTGGATACCTGAGTGTAGTAGTTTCTGTCAATTTCACAGATTTATCATGGAACAAGGAATGCCCCAGCTGGCAGGCTCCTAAAGCTGTCAAACTGCTCAGCACTTCCTTCTGGTACTTTGCTTCTATCTTAATAATTCCCTGTAACTCTAAAAGACAAGATAGTGTTCATAGCCAGGAAATGTTTAGAAGAGCTTTTGTTTAAAGGTGGTTAATTTGGATCTATTCTGTGTTCTGTTATACTTCCTACTATAGTTTTAGAGAATTGAAGATAGATGAATGTAATATAAAACTGCCATTATGCTCTTGTGTAGTGGATTTTTAACTGGAGTGTGCATATCCCTGGGGTTATATGAGGATATTCCATTGGCATGTGAACTCAGAGCTTTGAGGATACAATAAAACAAGAACTTATTTGACCAATTGACAAATTGAATGGCTCTGCTAACTGGGCAACAAATCCATTTTTAAATCAGGTGGTTTACAATTTTCTAAGTAAAATTTCAGAGAGGCCTAATTGAGTTGTCAGCCAATATATGATTAAAATAATTTTTGATGAAAGATCAGTGACTTTTGGCATATAATTGAGAAGTAGTTCAAGGACTTGAGTGACATTGTTATAATGGAAACAGTTCCTTCCATATCCATCTATTTATTTGTGTGAACAAAGAGCCTTCACAATTACAGCAATGAAAAATGAAACAGAACCGATGCTGGGTCTTTCCTCCTTTTAACAATGAGTATTAGTCATCCACAGGATGTATGAAATAAATGGGTAAATGCCATTTAATTAAGAGATTCATTTCTGATCATTGCAATCTTTGTTTAATAATTACTTGTCACAATTTAAATTTTTTGCTTATGTAATTATGCTCTTTTAATAATTTTAATGGTAACTCAACCCAAAAGAAATATTTTTTACACCTGGAGATACAGGGTCATAGGGAATTAAAAAAAATCATTTTAGATACAAATCCTTTTTGCAGAGAAATATGATCAATACAAAGACTTTCAAGTATAAAGTTTATTATGTAGGATAAAAATCAGTGGGGATAGAAATATGAGTTCAAAAAGAAATAGGACTGAAGTAAAATTTCTAGCAGTAAATAAGATCTCACTCATCGAGTATATTAGTCCATTCTCACACAGCTATGAAGAAATACTTCAGACTGGGTAATTTTTAAAGGAAAGAAATGTAATTGACTCACTAGGGAGGCCTCAGAAACTTACAATCATGGAGGGAAGGCGAAAGATAAGCAGGCACTTTCTTCACAGAATGGTAAAATGGAGTGAATGCAAGCAGGAGAAATGCCAGACACTTAAAAACCATCAGATCTTGTAAGATTCACTCGCTATCATGAGAACATTAAGGGGGAACCACCCCTGTGATCCAGTTACCTCCACCTGGTCCCACCCTTGACATGTGGGGATTATAATGATTATGGGGATTACAATTCAAGATGATATTTTGGGTTGGGGGACACAGTTAAACATGTAGTTTCCTCTAGCATTTAGTCTGGATTCATTAAAAGAATTATATACCAGTTCTAAAATATCAATATTTTTAGTATATTCTTTGGTATTTAAGCTAACCAGGAAAATAAATTGTTGAACTCAAATGTTTTAGAGGTATATACTTTTAAAAAACTAGTTTAGGAGGTTACATTATGTTTTTAGACTAGTGCTGTTTTGGAAAGGATGTCCAGGCAACCACTGGCTTTTTCTACATTGCAATAAGGGGTTTGGTTTAGGGGCTAAGGCCCAGCTGTTTCACCTTCCTCTGAACTTCGACAGCTCTCATTAATCATCCCAAACATTTGACACTTTGCATATGTCTGGTGGTGCTGTTGATTCAGAATCTGAACCATAACCACTATTTAAAAAATTCAAAAATTTTAAAATTAAATTTCAAAAAATTAAAAATTTACCCCTTATTGCTGATATTCCAATTTTCATATAATTGGAAATGTTACCTGTGTGATAAGAGGTTCCCATACTGCTCTCTCTGCCCCATATTTTCTAGTGTTACCAGCTTGTCACCAAAGATTGGGTCACACAGATTTTTGCCACAATTTGGACAAGCTCTTATTACATCATTAAGAGTATGTCACAGTTAGTTTCAATAAAATAACTGGTCAATTGGATTTCAAGTAGTAAAATAACACATTTTATTACATGTAAATACCGTATCTTCCAAAGTCATAAACTTAATGATAATTGATATCCAGAATCTTTGTATATACATGTTTTATGTTTCAATTACAAAGTCAAAATATGTGGTATGAGTAGTAAAGAAATAAGGCAAAGTTTCTTTTCTTCTTAAGGAACTAAGATTGACTTGAGCCAATTTTTATCTGAGGAATGTTAATTTGTTTTATTTAATACAGCTTAAAACTCTATAGTTATAATTTCTATTAACAGATACCTAATGAGCACTTAAACACTGGTTCCTGTTTTTCCTGAAAGGCTCCACACTTTAAAGCTGGTTCTGCTGATGAAAGCAGAACTCATGGCCAGGCATGAGATAGGGTAGACAAAGAGTATACTGTGAAAATGGAAGTGAGGGTCTCTGATATTAAATATTGCCCAGGGAGAGGGAAAAAAGTTTGGAAGGATCCTGAGAAGGACAATTAGAGAACCTGGAGTGTGTGGTGGTTCCAAAGCAACAACAAGAGCCTGTGCTGTGTAATACTTAGCAATTTAGTAAAGGAAGGAATCAAAAATGCCCACTGGAATTTTAATATAAAATATTTTTAAGGACATTTAAAAAATCAAGGGAGAGGAAGAAGTCTCATTCTATAGGTTGGCTAGGTTATATAAAAGTTTTTGAGTAGTCTTTTGTGGTCAATTTTTTTTCTTGAATATTTCTAGTGAGATAGCAATAACCAAAAAAAAAAAAAAAAAAACCTAAATATTTTTTAACGGTCTCTAGTATGAGCAGTAACTTTCTGGGCTGGCAGTGGAGGATGTAGAGGCATGGAAGGTGGGGCGTACGGAACCATGTGCTTTGGTTTCCTTCTCTGTTTGCCCAAGAGAGAGAAGGATGTGGATGTTCAAGAGAAAGAAAGGAAAATATAGCAAAGGAATTACACTTACATTCCTTTGATAACTGGAAAACAGAGGAAGGTATGGATAAAGGTCTAGGCAGTATTGTGTGGGAGGAAGTTTGCTCTAATTTCTAATTAAGTAAAAACAACATTGCTGAAAATGAAGGTTGGGTGGTGGTCTAAAATATCAGAAATTAAATACAATCGATAATTTTGAAAAAAACAAAACGAAATATGGTAGCGTTGCTTGAATGAATGACTGAAAGTATTAAAGTGTAAAACTGAGTCCTCTTGTTGGTGAATGTAAAGGAATATACTAACATCCAGTCAAAGGAGAATACAAAATATTTTCTGAGTTAAGACATTGTTGAACGTGATGAGTTTGAAGGGACAAAATATAAACCTATAAAAAGGTACCTAACAGAAATCACATTAATTGCTTCTATGAACAGAAATCACATAAAGCTGGCTGATTAGGAAATATTTAATGGCTGGCAAACTGGGACTAGAGAAACCAAAGCTGGGATGATTCAAGCAGAGTAATTCAGTGGCCATCTAAAATGACCTTTATTAGTGGGAGTTATATGGAGTTACTTCCAGATACTTTCACTGTTACTTGTTTCTGTGTCATTCCCTTGTGGCACCTACTAAAGTCCTTTTACTTTTGGCTGCCTCTAAAATAGCTGTATGTCAAAACTACTAAAGGTCCATAATCTTAGTTATATTAACATAGTTTGAAGCCCAGGTCTACCAGTTACCAGCTCTGAGAACCTGGACAAATTGTATAAATCCTCTAATGCTTTTTATTCCTATCTGGTAATACAATGAAAATAATAACCTGTGTAATGGGTATTGTGAAGATTAAATAAACTAAACTATGTAGCAAGCTTAGCATACTCTATGGCATATAAAAACCCACTCCATAGTTGTACCATGTTATTGTTATTAACTTTCTTAATAGAATTCTTAAGGCTGAAGGGTATTCACCTATCTCTATCCACATCATTTTTTGTCATTGTTATAATGTGCTAATTAGTCTAATTCGTTTAATTATAATAGGTGGTAATATAGCTGGAGAATGAAATTCATTTTGATCCTTATAAGGGAATTGAAATGATATCAACTTTACACTTCAGCAGCCTGATTATCATTAGATGAACAGCAACATTAATTTATAAATTTTACAATTTTATAAAACATGTTATAATAATTTTTTGTTTGTTAACATGTTAGGAAAAGGACACTTTCTTTTCAGCTCTCAAGATACATGTGGGCATAGGCTATAAAATATATCTTTAATTGACACTCCATTTGCTTCCTTACTATCTTTGAAATAAAACTTTTAAAGGTTGACTTTGGCTATGTACGATATCAATACTGTGGATTCAATGAGAGCCCAACAGTTAGTTATTTTGACAATCAGTGTTTCTAGGGTGATCCATATCCAGTGTGCATTCTCCTCAGGGTTACATTGCTTATAAATTTTATTTATGGTTCATATAAAGTTTTATGTTCCAATATTTTTCCAAAGAACATCTTTTATGTCCATGTGCCTTCCCTCAGTTATACTGATAACTGTCCATTTTGTATTAAGAATCACATTTGAAGTAGCTTTTATGATATTTCTGAATTATGAAAGAATTCCATTCCATTTCCAATAGAACCATGCTGTAAGTAAAATATATTATGGCTGTGCTGTAAGCTAATTGTAATAAAAAATATAATTTGGGTGACCTTCTATGGCATTGTAATGGCTTCTAAAATTCACTTTGTCTTGGCCAAGTGATGATTTCAGGTATAGAGCCAGATTGCCCAGTCATCACTGCTACTTCCCCAGGGAGAGTTCAGTTTATTGGAAAGTTTTCTTCTGAGAGTAGAATACTCTTGTCCTTGGGCAATAGTAGCTCTGAATTTAGTTATTCTGCCCACAAGACTCCCTAAAATGAATCTCAGTTTGGAAAAAGGAGAGAAACAAAGAAACTACTTTTTTTTTTTCCTTAAGATTCTGAGATAGCATCCACCAGCCTGCTACATGGACTCTGGGGACCTTGAACAGTACACAGAAAGGCTGCTTTGTTTTTGTTTGTTTTATAAATCAATTTACTCTTAAACTTCCTCAAATGTTTACAACTGTGGATGGAAGGAAATAATTTTTCCCTCTTAATTCTGCCTGGGAGAGTAGACATTTCTGTGCCCTCTCTAACCCAAAAGGGAGAGTAGGATAGAATGCCTGATGTGGACATAATTTACCACTTTATTGTAGGTCATGTGCAGCTGCTCTGTAAGCAAATAGTAAGGCTCTCAGGGCTTTTTCCCTGGGAGTTAGAAGTCTCTCCCCTTCTTTCCCCTTCAAATGAGAAAAGCATAATCTTGTTACACTAACTGGTGCCCTTGCATATGCTTCTCCATCTGCTCAAATAGGCTTCACGCAAGTCAGCTCCAGGTGTCTTTCCTCTTCCTCCTAGTATTCGCCTATATTTAAACAGCAGGTTTTAAAAAATCTTTAAAGTTTGACTTACTCTTAAATGTGATATTCTTCCATACTTATTACAGATGCATACCTTTTATAAACCTGTATGTGTTCTTATGTCCATTGTTATTATACAAATAATTAAAGCCAGTGAATTGCACTAGCTCTCTTTGTCATCATAACGAGGTCCAAAGAAACTTTGTGATCTGCCATTACTTTGTATTGTGGCATATTTGAGGGAGAGCTCAATGTTCTGTACACTTTTTGAGGTAAAAACCAAACATAATGAAACATTAACTTGGTAAAGCAAAGTTAAATTCTGAGTGTTAGTTCTCTAAAGGAAAAGCATAAGATGAGGGAAGGGAATTTGGTTAGTTCTATTGACATTTGGTGTCTGTTTACCATGGGCTAGACCCTGACAGCAATGCTGGGAATTCAAAGGAAAGAAAGACAATAATTGCATCCTCAGGACCTCACATTGTATTGGGGAAGATGAATTCAAAAGGTTTTGATAAATGACAGATATAGGCATTGTAGACATCAAGGATGAAGTTAAGCCTTGTTCGTGACAAAATGTGACAAGGCAGTTCCAGGCAATATGTACCAAAATGAGAGAAAATAATAGCAGAGGACATGGCCTTTACAGACAAATGGAATCCCTTTTTCGTGGAGGAACCATGAGCTAAACTTGCACATGCTTTAAGTAAAAGTAGGAAAAACCAAAAGTTAATATTTCTTGCTTACCTAAGGGGTTTCTAGTAGAATAATGCATATAAGGCACCAACCTGGTTATGTGGAGTTGCTGAAAAGGAGTAAATTCTTTTTCATCCACTTGCACTGGTCTCTTACTAGACAACTCACGATTTTAAAGCTGAGACGAATTTAAATGTGGCCAGAAATTAAGGTGTAGTCAGACGAATTGGTGCTTTTAAAAATATAAAGTCAGCTCTATCAAAGTCCAAAATAACTTTCTTTAATGTAAAATAAAAACGTTAAAACATTGGTAACTTTTTTGTGAATTTCCAGAATGAATTTCTTGCTAAATCTCTTTTGAGAATTTTCTTGGATAGATGCTATAATAGTTACTAAATATTTCACAAGTTCATTATGGAAGAGAAGTTGAAAGCCTCCAAAAGAATGAATTGACTGAGATGTTAAGTCTGTCATTCATTATTATTATTGTTGTCATTGTTATTATTTTAATTACATTAAAATAATATTTTAAGTGCATTGTTATTTTAATTAAAGCATTAATAAAATTCATGGTTAGAGGCAACTACCAAGCATACTGAAATGAATTTATTTTGACTTTTCAACAAACTGGTTTGCAATCTTGATAGATGGAAATGTTTTATTTTGTGTTACAATCCTCATGAATCACAGTAAAATCTAGATAGAAAGCCTAAAAACTTGTATCTTGACAACATTTGACACAAAGGAAGGGTATTTGAGAAAGGAAAACAGTAATGTTAATATAAAGATGCTTTTTAGTAAATATTCAGTTACTTTTGACCCTTTCTTGCTTTCTTCTTCCTTTCCTTTTCTCCTACATTGCCCTGTGTTTCTTTTTACTGAGTGATGGAATAAATGTCAGGTCTATTAATGAGGGTAAATAGTAAAGCTTTTAAAACATTGTATTATTTTTTTTTTTAGTAAGGGCCTCACAATTTGCTCATTAATGTTGCCCACAGCCCACCATTTCCAAAACATTTCAAATACTATAAATAATATGTCATTGTACCCCCAAATAGCTAGGTTATTGTCCAATCAAGAAAATGGCTTCCTTGATAATTGGAATTGAAAGTTAGGCACCAACCTTGTGATATGTCATATTCATATGGGAAACCTACATAAAGGAGCTCATGATGGCAAATATTATGTTCCAACTTAAATACTGAAAGTTTGAAAGTAACATTTTATTAAAAAATTTCAAATTAACTAGTAAAAATAGTATTTAATATATATTTTAACCATATTTCAATGATAATGCCTTTGCCTTATTTATATTTTGAATATCTGAATATACTTTGTTCTTGTTGACATAATAGTTTCTCTCTAAATCTAAATTCCTTGATTATTTGTTGAAATAAGCACATATGAAAAATGTTTTTTAGAATATGTATCTTGAAACTGTTTCTTCTTAAAAGAAGAAAACTTATTCCAAGGGACTCTTTGAATTTTTTTTCAGCCTGTGTCTACTTAATTTGACAGATAATTTCACCTTGCTGAAATGGTAAAATACAATTGAACATTTTTTTTGAATGGAAAAAGAACATTTTAGTTCTGAATATACTTTGATATCATCATTTGAAAGAACTGTTTAGAAAAATAGACCTGTATGTTGTTCCAAATTATAGATTTTGTCCTTTAAAGAATATTGGCAATTTGATGTAATTGAGCTGTGTATGTGTAACAACTTTCAGCACACAGCAACTATTTTGTCAACCATGTCAGTAAATCTAATACAGCGTGTGATCAGAAGATAAAGGTGTTAAGACATTTGAATAGATTTCTATTTATTTTAGGTTGATGTGTTTTTAATAATTCTAGCTTCATAGGTATCTTGCATTAAATACAATCTGTTTCAAGCAATTTATTTTGCAATATTCTTGTGACTGTTCTCTATAAACATGGCCAAATGGAACTAGCCTATAAAACATGTTTTGTTTAATCCATTGCTACCCGTTTATGGCTGCACCATGTGGTAGAAATCCAGAAGCATCAGGTCTGCTATTCTTATAACGTTCAAGTGGCCTCCAGGTGATAGGCACAGCCAACTCTCTTGGACCAGTGCCAATTCACAATGGTCCTATCAACCAGCAACACTTAGGAAATCACTGAGACAGTCAATAGTCTTTTGTGGAACAAGAAAGTACATTGCATTTTGGCTATTTTTTAATTTTTTCATCTGAACCAGGAATTATCACTAGCTGAAGTTTATTGTTATTTGTTAAAAGAATGTTGCTTTTTGGGGTCCCTAGGCATTTCAAATGGAATGAATGAAACTATTGCGTGCTGGTCGCCTAATCCTTCATCTTGTTTCCCTGCATACTCTGTGACTCATTTCTGGGATTAGGATTCATTACATCGTATGCTAATTAAAACTGTAGGTTTTACTCCTTAAATAACTCCCAATGGTCTAGCTTTGGTTCTTTAATATAACAAAGATGTGGGGAAAAAGTGACCTATCAAAATATATAATTCAGAAAGCTCTTTGGGATAAACAGAGATGTTTAATATAGAATTTCTCAGTTTTATACACACACACACACACATATATACATACATATATATATATATATATATATATATATATATTTTTTTTTTTTTTTACGTAGCTAAAGCTCCCAAGGGAAAAATAGGTATCTAATGGTGTATATCCTCCATTCGAAACTGTGTATTGCTATTGAGAAGTTTTATGTACTATTTTAAATAATAATGATTAATAAACAGATACAGGCAATGTCAAATAATTGTTTTAAAAAGTCTGTCCCCTTTTTTCCTGTGGAGATGCTTAGCTCATGTCAATTTGGTTTCCTAAACAACTAGAACTGAAGAAAGCTGTGCTGTGATGTTTTAAATAAAAAACCTGAAAAATGTCAGCTTCTTAGCAACTTCCAAATTAGGGGCAAATCTGGATCCTAAAACCAAGACATGTTTGGTAAGATCGGTATCCAACAAGACAAGAATATGCTCTATTGTGAAGAAGGCTTCAGTGAACAAGGGAGCACTACCATAATCTTGTCTTACTATGATTCACAATAGCCAAGATATGGAAACAACCTGAGTGTCCATTGACAGATAAATGGATAAAGAAATTGTTGTTTCTCTCTCTCTCTCTCTCTCTCTCTCTCTCTCTCTCTCTCTCTCTCTCTCTGTGTGTGTGTGTGTGTGCGCGCGCACGCGCGTGTGTGTAAATATATATGTAGGGCGATGGTAATCAAAAAGATATAATGAGTGCTCTACAATTCTCATCTTGAGTTCCATTTTAATTTACATTTTTCAAAACTAAATGTCACCTATCTTTTGACACTGTTTTCATTATTGAAGGTTTTATAGCTTTAATTTTATATTAATAAACTTAATTATATAAACATTTGCATGCTTTTAGGAGCATAGCATAGGCTACTAAAGTAAATAGTTCATTAATTTTTATGTCAGTCTTGGTGCTATTTACATGCATACAAATGAAACTAAACTACCCCAGGGAACTTATAGAGGGTTGGTTTCAACTCCATGAATTAATGCAAATGGTGAGGTTACATCACTTGGGTATAAGGTATATGCTTTGGAGAATGGAGAATAAGCAATCAAGGTAAAATAACCCTAGTGCCTACATTATTCATGAAAATGAGATCCTGACATTTATATTCTAAGGTGATGTTGTAGAAGATAAAGCTACCTATTTGTGCAGGTACACTGTAAGGTCAGTGTGTGTCTGGGGTCTGCTTACCATGTGGGCAAAAAAACTATTCTGCTGCATCTTTATTTAGAGGAAATCCACAGGGCTTTCCCTTGGCCTACTATATTGCTAACGTTTATTTCCACCATAACTGAAATTCCTACAGGTTGAGAACAATTGTATTTCATCCATTTTAAGCTCTCATGAATTAAAATATACATTATATTTATTTTACTTCTAAGAAAATTACTTGTGATTATAACTTTTCACAAACTAAAATTTTATCCTGATTTTAATAATGTTAGAATGTGAAAAATAAAAAACCACCTTAAAGTTGTTGAAATATAGTACTGCTTTTATTTTATTAAGAGTGCTGCTAGCTTGAAGGTGAAGCTTAAACATGATTTCTGGAAGGCTGTTTCAGGTAGACACAGACATTCCCTGCAGGGAATGAGAGGTCAGAGACTATATCTTTCCCATTAGCACATTAGAGAGAGAAATGTCAGAATATTGGACTTAATTTGGCAGGGTGCTTGGGATTTCTGCCTCTGTGTTTTTGTTTTCCTATCTTTACTTGCTGCCACTGAGTTTTGGTATGTAAAGATAGATGTAAGAACATTTAGCAGTGTCTAATATATTCATTAGTGTTTTATTAATGTAGGATTTACTTCTAAATTTATTTAAATTAAACTAAGCAATGAAAGCATTATTGTAGATTGCTGTAATGTGCTTCTAAAAACCTGATTATTAAACAAAACAACCAAGTACTTTCTTCTTAACATCTCATCCTCTTCCAAAATGACACTTTCTTAGCAACATCAGAGTGACAACCTATGGTTTGGTAAGAATGTAATAACAAGGAATAACTGCTATATCCTTAAGAGACTCAGAATTTCAATTCTTGCCACACATGCCTCTATTTTCTTAATTTAAACAAAAAGTCCACAGATAAAATGAGGTGCCCAGAACTTGAATTTTAGTAAATGCAAATGAGCCCAAAGTGAGAATAATCAGCTGAAGTTCTAGGATAGAATATTTGTCTTGTATTTAAGTTGGAAGTCACCAGCTTTTACTCAACTATGAAAGCCTCTGGAGTGAATATAAAAGAAAAAAATATAACAAGAATTTGAGAACTAACAAATATACCTCATTAATACATTGAATTTAGTGTGAGGAACAATATAAATTTCATGAAGCCAGATTGAAAAAAAAACAAAAAAAAAAAGAGCCTTGTTATCTCTTCTCCCTTTTATTTCAACTATGTGGATATTTTTTCCCTATATGTCTAGAAATCTGTGTTCTTAAATTATCTCCAAAAAATGTGCTCTGTAGGATTTATAGCCTTTGAATGTAAGGGTAGCTAGAGAGCATGTTACTCTCACTAGGTGAAGGGGTATATCTTTTTAACAGAAACATCTTTGAATTGCTAACAGATATCTTCCACTCTGGTAGGCTAAATTCTGTTATTTGCTGTTGTTCATTAAGAAGGTAGTTCAAAGATCACACCAAAAAATGCAGTGCGGTTATTGTTAGTGTCATTGGCGTGGACATTTTTAATCTCATTGTAGAGTGATTTTTTGGTTAATTGTCTCTCTGCTGCACTAGTTTATAAAAGCAACAGGTGTAAAAGCTTGTTCACCATTGATATGAATGGTAAATCACCAAAACTCACCACAGAGCGTGACAAATTATGTTAAAAGATTGAAATATCCTGTGACTCAATGGAATTGGAATGAGAAAAACGTCTCTTCAGAAAGATGCAGAAAACCAAATTTGGGGTACCATATAATGTAATGACTTTATAATTTGTTTTTTGTTGCTTTTGGAGTGACTTTGGTTTGTACACATTTTTTTTTTTTTTTTTTTGGCCTCACTTAAAAAGACCTTGTGATCTGCCTGCCTTGGCCTCCCAAAGTGCTGGGATTACAGGCATGAGCCGCTGTGCCCAGCCAGACGTCTGGTTTTTTAAAAAATCATAATGAATCAATGTGTTTTCTAAAGTACTCCACTAATGTTACAACTAAGTAAATGTAGACATAGGAGTGACTACTCCTACACAGTGAAAGAAAATTTATTTAGGCACCAAATTGACAGTTTTTTAAATAAATTTTTGCTTAGAAAGCTGAACAATGAGTCACATAACAAAAATCCAGTGGATTCTGTAAGAAGTAAATTACTATTCAGTGTTTATACAACTTTTTAAATAGAAAAAGATATTCTTTTAGTTCTAAATATATATATATATATATATATATATATATATATATTTGCAAGCGTAAATGCACATTGCAAAACAGGGTTAGTTACTCAAAGGAGGAACATTATTTGCCATGCATTAATTATTATAATTTTGCCATTTCTGTATTGAGTCATAATCATTGTTAATTTAAACACAATTGTATGTAGTGTATTCATTCAACAAACATTTATTCAATCCCAGGAATGTACTAGAGTGTTATACAACAGTGATACAAAGACAAGTTCATATCCTGAAGGAAATTCTAGTTGAAAAAGGAAATGTCTTCCTATTTGGCTCTCAATAAAAATGTTAATATATTACAATTATAACCAAATTATATTGATATTTCTAATACATTCCACCTCCAATAATAAACTCTCTCATCCTTCCAGCACCCTCTGAGTTGGATGCTTTAGGTATAACTAATGCCTGGGTATTATCAGGCATTCTAAGATAAAACATGTTTGAGAATAGAGGGCAAACACTAAAAATGGTAATAATATAAGGTAGCATATGTTAGGAGTGAAATGAATGGCTAATGAATAAATAGAGAAAACCTTATTCTGGGTGCTGAATCACTGAGGAAATTACAAAGAACTAAGTCCTCATGCTTTTTGCATTTTAAAATTTGTTTTCCTATTTGTCCCTTTTCTTTTCCCTTACTTCATTTTCTTCCTGAGTTATTTCAGATGCCTCCTTAGGAGTTATCCTGACTAGTAATCCACCCCGCATGTTAGCACCAAATGAGTCATTCATAGACTGCCTTGGCCACAGACTATGTTCTCCACCTTCTTTACTCTATTTAAGGTACGTAGTTGGAAACCTGGCCTGGTGATGGCACTCATTCTCATTTAACTTTGCTCCATCCAGAAGAGAACGCTAACTTTCTTTTATGCCTTTAGTGCAAAAAAAATTAGAAGAGTAATCTTGAAAAATATAATTTAGTGAGAAAGAGCTGACAACCTTTGCAGTATTAAACTGTACTTATATTCACAAACTCTGAGGATGGTGCTTCATATGGTTTATAAATAGACTTTGGCAAGCTTTGAACTGCCCACACTGTGTTCTGAGCTTTGAGCAAAACTCTGCTGGCATGCTGAACCAACTTAAGTTCTAATGCGAGTTACAAAAACACAAAGATGACTGGCTCCCATTTGGAGCATTGTGTTAGCCAAGCAGGTAAAATAAATTTATGGTTAGACCTCCCCTCCCATGGCATCCCTTTCATTCCTCAGAAGATAATTCTGATCTCTCTTCTTAACCAAAGCAGACAATGCACCTGTTCTTCTTTACAAATATGATGTTTTATTAGTTAAGAGAACAAAATGAACAAAAAGAGCAAAACATTCATTTTATTGTTAGGCATCTACCAGAAAGTGGTAACATTGGGAATGTAGATAGAAATCTAGAGTCACATTTTCATATAATTACACATTAATGACATTGTTTGGAAACTTATCATGTGCATTATTTTTTCTGAAAAGCATTCCTGGTAATGTGAGACCATCTTGTATATTTTAATGCTAGATATGCATACAGATCATGTTACATTCAACATGAAAGAACCTGCATTTCGCCTTTGATTGTACTATCATCTTCTACAATTTCATTGTTCTCATTTTTGATAATGCCAAACTTGTTCAGAACTTGCTGATGGAATGCAAATTATTCGCCAAATGCTTTTGAATGGAGTGCTTAATATGTGCCTGGTACTGTTTTACAAATTGAATGTTTTAATTCTAGGGGCATTGATAAGACACGCAGTTTTGTTCACATAGTACAGGGCCGGTATGGCAAAGTGAGAGGGAGTGACCTGAAATATACCCTGTAAGGCCAAGCCAGTGAAGTACTGGGGAAACAGATTGCTTATAACCACTGCCTGTTGACATCAGAGCTACAGAGGGGATTAAGGCAGTGAACGAAGGATACAGCATTCTCATAGCAGCAAAAGAGCTGCATGGGCTCAAGGTGGGGCAGCAGGGGTCTCAACAGGTGAATGGAGCTCTGCAATAGGTAATACAGAGTAAATGCTTAGATATCAGTGAGGCAAGGATCAGTATCAGGCCAGATTGCCAGACTTTAAAGACAGAATGCAGAGACTAGACTAAAAATTGACATAGGAAATTATAATACTGACTAAAGCTAAAAGTACACAAAGAGAACATTTGGATTTTTGTGTGCATGTTCCATAATTTGTCTGGACTAAAATATAGAGCTAATTCCAAAGCAAGTAATAGCATGTGCTAATTATTTTCTTAGTCACTAACTTTATTGAATGAATGATTTTCCAAACTTGGACATGAACCACTTTTAATATCTTGGGAAAAATTATTTGAATGCTATTCCGATCTCAAGTCTAATTTTAGAGTTGATTGTAGCCATCTAGATAAAATATCTGTGGTATTGATCAGTTGGATTAAGACCACCACAGAATCAGATCCTTTAATTAAAAAATATTTGGTTACATGATGGATTTTCAGTAAAGAGAATGCAGCCCAAATCACTCAAATATATTTATGAAAAAGAGTATAACTTTACCTCAGTAATTCCTGGTCAGCCATAAAATGCTGAGGAGAGAAGTTCAGAAGAAGAGGAGGAGGATGGGGAAGGAAGAAGGAAGCCAGGCTGGCAAGGGGAGAGGAAATAAAATAACAAACTGATTAACTGCTTTGTTTCGAAGGTGAACTTAAAGATTAAAAGAATTTTCAGGAAAAAAAAAAAAAAAAGAAAACCTGGCCAGGCACAGTAGCACACGCCTGTAATCCTAGCACTTTGGGAGGCCGAAACAGGTAGATTACTTGAGGTCAGAAGTTAAAGACTAGTCTGGCCAACATGGTGAAACCCTGTCTTTACTAAAAATACAGTGATTAGCTGGGCATGGTGGTGCACACCTGTAATCCCAGCTACTTGGGAGGTTGAAGGGAGAGAGTCACTTGAACCTGGGAGGTGGAGGGTGCAGTGAGCTGAGATCTCGCCATCGTACTCCAGCCTGGGCAACAGAGTGAGACTCCATTTCAAAAAACAAAACAAAACAGAAAGGAAAACCCTATCATTTCCCGTTCTTATGTAATTCTGACAAACGAGTTCTTCCCTAAATACTTTTTTGTTAATATTGTTGCCAAAAATGTTTGCAATGACTCTGCAAATATTTGCATATACCCCAAACATACTACTATAAATTAATTTTTAGAGCCAGTCAACAGATTTCCCTCTGTTTAAATACGTACTTATATATATCTCATATAATATATATGTATGCTATATGCCATATTATAGTCACTTAATGTAATGCATCCCCTAGGTTTGAATAATAAATATGCATGTTCATATCTCAAATATTATTGCCCTTCTTATACATTATTTTATATTAATTCATGCAAAGTGACTACTTTATTTGGCAGTAACAGTTATTAACATAATAAAAATAAAGTCACAGATCTGTATGTTTCTATTGCTAACTCCAACCATTTGTTTCCTTGAAGGAAATTTGTAATTTAGTGTCCATCAACATATGAAATTTTTAGTTTCAATAGTCTAGTATGGTTATATCAGGGTGACAATGAGACAAGATTCAGAGCTGATTTTTGCTACTGTGTCTTTTTTTAAGCCATCTGAACTACTCAGTCAATCTGTCACTAATCTTGTCAATTCCCGCTGCCTTTTATATCTATTCCTTCTTCTCATTTTGACCGTTACATTTGGGGACAGGCCCTTGTCATCTCACGGTAGGATTCCTGTGACAGACTCCTAACTAGTCCTCTGCCTCTTTCTTTGCTTGTTCATCCTTACAGCACAATAGAGTTAACCTGTTCAAAATGCTGTTATTATACTATTTGTGTAGAATTTGCTTTCAATAATACTTATGTCTGTATACCATAAAAGCCTCACTGTGTTTGGGGAGGAAATTGAAGTTCTCAGGAGAGGACAGATGATTGAGAACACCTGGGAAAGGAGATGCACTTTCTGCGGTGTTTTTAGAGCCTGAATTAACACAGAAACATATCCTAGGGAAGAGCAACAACATGAGCAAGGTTTCAACACACATGGCTTTTTTAGACAGTGGTGAGCAAACTGAGATTGAGGTCCCAGCATTTGTGAGAGATAAAATTGTTGAATGGCTTCAATTTATGTTTTACAAGAAAAAGGCTGGTATGCCAAATTGGAATTTCACTGTATAAGCCTCAGGGGTCAGGATAAGGGTGAGTTGCTTTAGTTAGTACGCTTTTAGTTTTCAGTGATAGAAACACAACTCAAATCTAGCTTACGTGGTGCATGTGACAGAAATGTTTAAGGATATCACTGCCATTAGGTTGTCCTGAGTCAAAATGACTACATGAGAACATTAGAAATCAAACTTTCTACTTTTCTTTACTCCTCTTTCCTCTGTGACCCAGTAGAGTTAAGTCCTTATTGCTTGCATATCTAGTGCTCTTGTTTACTAATTGTTCTAGCAATAGTTCTGGGGTTGCCTCTGATTGGATCAGGCAGTATGCTGTACTCTAGTGGTTGTTTGCAGAAACCTGGCACTGGGGTTGGGATCAGGGACATCTCAACCACATGGACTAAGAGGGGAGCAACTCTGGCTCCCTGAAAGAAGAAAGGTCTATTATCAGAAGAGTGGTGGGGCCTGTTGAGGTTAACAAAAGTCATTTTGAGTTTCTTAGCAGAATGCTGTAAGTAAAATGGCTTTTGTGAGTGACCTAAGGAAATTTTGCCATTTGTTAATACAGTCATACATCACTTAAGGACAGGAGTACATTCTGAGAAATACATCCTTAGGCAATTTTGTCATTGTGCGAACATCACAGAGTGTACTTACAAAACCTGAATGAAATTGCCTATTATAGACCTAGGCTATATGGTATGATCTAGTGCTGCTAGGCTACAAATCTGTACAGAATGTTACTATGCTGAATATTGTAGGAAACTGTAGCACAAACATAAGAATTTGTGTATCTAAACATAGCCAAACATAGGAAAGGTACAATAAAAATACTGTATTATAATCTTATGGGACTACCTTTATATATGAGGTCCCTCATTGACCAAAACATCATTGTGTGGCATGTAAGTATAGTTAGATTCTTCTGATACATTTTTGTAGACTCCATTGGTCAGAGATAAGTAGATTTTATGTCTCCACCTCCACAATGTTGGGATTGCCACCAACGAGTATGTACAGTGAAAACAACACCCATCCTAAATTCTGCTAAAGTATAAATATTTTTTGTCAGGTCATCACAAAATCTTCATGCAGTCCATTCTTGGCTCAGGGATGCCTAAACTTTCTGCCTACAGGCTAGTATCTTAGGTTGAAAATTTGCTCTGAAGCAGATGCAGCAACATTCTTGAGGCAGGATTAAGGGACCTTCTAGTTGGGTCAGGTGACAAAATCATTGTTGAAGTAGAAGGATGCACAGCGGGGTGCTAGACCTCAACCCTACAGTTATGTTATTACGTGGGAATCTTCCAGATCACTTTAACCAACTACTTACATTGAACACCACTGATTTCACCAATAAAATATAATACTTTGCATCCCTTAGACTCACTGGGGCACATTTTAATAGTGATCTTTGAAGACATTAGTTTATTACCCTAGGATTTATTCCTGTTCAGGAATGTGTCCATTCCACTGAGCCACACTCTATGCTGCCAGTTGCATGATCTCATGACTCCTTGAGTTTTGGGGTTACAGTCAAAAAGGCAAAGATATGAACAAGGGCATAACAGATAAAAAGTGAGTTGTGCAGCTAATGATTTAGCAAACAGCAAAGAGACAATGGCATGGGACCATGCCTCTTTAGAGCCTGCAGCCACTGGTTGGCTGGCCTTGCTAACCCAGTGATGACCTTGGTGTCAGGCCAGGGCAGAGTACATGGCCAGGATAAAGAATGCTAGATTGTGTTGTTTGTTTACACTTGAGCTCTCCAATTGCTTTGCTTTGGTCAGATACTTCCAATGGTGTCACAAAGGGAAATGTGATCTTCCATCTCTCTTTCCTCCTCTTGGCATTCTCATTGCCTGCCAGCGAAGAATATATTTACATGTGTTAGTTTCTATTTTCCTAGCAACGAAAGAGTAGAACTATTTTACAAACCAAACAAAATGTAAACACTTTTGTTCAAGGGGAACCAGATAATCATAGGTCATGACTTCTTTAGTAAAAACAGAACTTTCTATTATGCACAACTTATTAGTCATTAGTTCAGTAAGTATGTGGATGTGATATGCATCTTTTATTCCCTAAAAAAACTAAGTCTTACCCAGAGCACCCTTGAATAGAAAGGAAATGGGATATGTGAAGCAGTTCCAGGAAATCTGAACAATCTGAGATTCCAGGGAATCTCAGAGGCCATTGTGAGCCCTCTCAGAAGACCAGCCTTGAGTCAATAGGTTAAAATTAGCAGGGACTGTGGAAACAGGTGTTTCTTTGGATGCATGTTTATGAAAACCCTTGCTGATCTTCTTGCGTCTAAAGGAAATGTTCAATAACTAGAAAATGGGTCAAACTTTAACCCTGCTGTTTGTCACCCTGATAAGTGACTCAGATAAAGGGCTGTCTTGGCGACAGGCAACACAATAAAACTGACGCTTGACCAGCCATATCAAGTAAACTTGTTAATGCAGCCTAGGTGGACAGTATAATCCTGAACATAAAGCTTTGTTCTTTCCCTTTTTGCTGTAATTTGAGGAGCCTGTTCCTTGTACTCAACTTTCATTAGGAGGGCTCTCTGTGGTCTCTCTCTGTCTCTGTGTCTCTCCGTCTGTCTCTGTGTCTTTCTGTTGCTTGCTCTTCTCTCTGAAGAGGAAGGCTGCCCAATGTAGCTATTTATCCAGCCACCTTGTTGTGTCATATTTTCAACTGATTGAGAACTTATGTTTTATGAGCATGAATCATCTGCAGTCATTAGAGCTACCATTGCAGCCCAAGGAAGATGCTAAGTCTTAGGTGCTTTATTCCTTGCCCTACCAAGTGCTTAGCATTCCCTTCACAAATACGTGGAAATAATGCTAGGTGGCAGCTTACGAGGACCATTGTAGGTTGTGCCTTCTACTGTGTACCCTACAATGTCTTTTCCCTGCCGCCCCGCCCAGCATTGAGATCTGCTGAGTGTTCATGTGCCAAATGGGTACTTCTGAGTTTCACTGTTTATACTTGCATACTTGCTTTCATGCCTCTGAACTTAGGAATTAGCTTCTGGGTAGTCGTAGTCACTTTATGTGCAGAGTTTTCTAATTCTAAGGCTCATTATCTTCTTCTTGAAATAAATAGGAACATTGCAAATGAATCTGGGCAATGCATGGTGCTGAGTAGGCTTTAATAATGATTCCTAATGGTTTTTAGAAAGTGTCCATTTTGTCACCTGCAGTCACCCCATATGCATATGATTTATGGACAAAAACTCCCATTTTATACACATATATGTGTATGCATATGTGTATAAAATGTGTACATGTTTTATGTATATGTAAAATATGTATATGTAATATGTATGTAAATGTGTCTGTGTGTGTGTGTGTGTGTGTGTATGTATAAAATAGGAGCCTTCGTTTATAAATTGTTCACTCTGCTTTCCTAACAAGATGGATATTTAAAATAGCATGATCTTGCTTTGAAATGAATATTCTCAGCCTCTTACCAGGGCCCCAAGTCCAAAATCTGTTCCTTTAAAATTTTAAGGAAGAGCAATGTCTTTGGTGAGAGAGAGACATTTTCCTCTGAACCAGGGTGGACCACTCCCATTTCTAATTGAGAGGTTGCTGTCTGAGAATTGAAGATATCAAAGGGACTTTGTAATAAGACTTCACTTTCCCCTGAGCAGAGATCAAAGTGGCCCCTGGGCATTTTTTAACTGACAGGGGTCTACGCTACTCTTGATACTGGTGGTCAGTTAAAGTTATAGAAAGTGTGTAATAGTAACTGCATGATCATCACTTCAATAGCTCATAGCTATGGACTTGGTGAATTTTTAATCTCTCTTTTCCATAGATCGTTTAACATTGTAGATAACATATTAATTTGGTATGCTTTCATTGCAAATTTACAAGAGGATCTCGGCGATAAATCATTGAGAATTGTGTCATACTAGATTCCTTTAGAGTCGTATTTATTCCCTAGTGTCATAGCTAGGGGTGTGACCTGGGCTCAAATACTGGCTTATTGACCGTGGGTAAGTACTTAATCTTACTTCCATTCTCTCACCTGTAAGTTAGAGATAATATGAGTCTGTATGTAGTGTGGGCTTTCTGACGATTAAACTGTGTATGTGTGCATGTGGAAGCTTAGACTGAAACATAAGGGCTCAGTCAAATCAGCTAGTTTGGTTATTGCTCTAGTAGTAACATTTACACATTTACTATCTTATGATTCATCTTATTTTTAGAAATTGTGTGGTGGTGTTTTTTAAAAAGGAAAATAGCAAGGACTATGGTTTCATTTTCTATTTTCTTTCTTACAGTTAATTTTAGCAATAATCCATGTAATTTTTCTTTACCCTTATATCATTTTTATTGATTTGGCTACTGATAAGTTTTGAAGCAGTGGTCCCTAATTGTTATCTCCACTTTTTTTTTCTTTAACTCTAATTCACTGGTTAAACTCATTTTGACCAGATTCTGCTCATAAGGTTCTTTAAAAGCTGCTCTGATTCCGTATTTTAGTATCCAACTATTTGCTGAATCCAAACTATTTTGGTCCATGACCATTTGGCTTCTTTTTGGCCACTATTGGTAAACTTCCTTCTTTGGTTCTCCTTCTGACTCTCTGAGTCCTCCTTTTTAGTGTTGGAAGGATTCTTTTTCTACAGGCACATCTCTATCCTTGATATTTTCTGGATGTCCAACTGTAGTCAACTTTCATTTCTGTTTTACACATTCTACTTGAGTATCGTCATCCATCCTTTTATTTTGAACTATCATAAAGTGCATATTTCCCAGACAATAATTCCTCTTCTTTCCTTTAGCCTAAGATACATTTCTAACTATTAGTCTCTATCTGAATATCATTTATGCAGTGCATAGTCAACATTATCCAAAACCTGGATCATTACCTTCCTTCCTAAAAAATTATTTGATAATACTTTATATATTTTATGCAATATATGTATATATAATATGTAATATATGTATGTGTGTGTGTGTGTGTGTATGCGCATATAAAATGCATATTATATTTAGATTTCAACAGGTCAAGGAAAGGGATGCTTTCCCTTTCTTGGGAGTAAATTCTGATTGGCATAAGCCAACCATGATTAATCCCTTTCTCTTTGTGAGTGGATGTCTTAGAGATGGAATCATAACCCAGTTCTCACCAAAGCCTTCTAAAAAATGTCTCTTTGCTCTTAAAAAGAGATGCAGTAAACCCCTCTTTCCCTCCACCAAATCATATTGATATTTCTGATAGTTTCTGTAGGGTTGTCGAGTTTTAATTCTTCATTCTCTTAAGTCTTTAGATTGAGCTATGGCTTCTTAAATCCCATCATCATGAAGTCACACAGTATGCTTCATGCATGAAAGTATTTTATTGGATCATTTCATAGTTCATTTTAAAAAACACATTTTAAATAGTTCAGCTGAGAACAAAAACACCATGAGGGTGCTGTGAAGCTGTTCTGTAAGTTTAGCACAACTACTCAGGCCTCTGGTTAGCCATAAAATCATTAGCTATGACTGGGTCATTAGTACTGATACCATCTCCTTTGATACGTGTGCATATCAGTCCAAAGAGGTTCAGTTCATTTTATTCTATGCATCTCATATAAGAGTCAGTGTTTATGAGCTAGTATAGGATTACTTTCTTCTTCTGAGGAAGTACAATTCCAGCTAAACTTAATTATCACACTAAGCACACTGGAGGGGGTGTTTCCCTATCTGCAGTGACCAGCACTGTGGATTGTTAAGTTACTGAATTTTTCTCCTGGAATACATCTGCTACCCACTGTCCCCCATGTATAGTCAGTCTACATTACTGTGACCTGATCTGTGGATTCAGGAAGCAATTTATAGAATATGATGAAAAGTTGTTTTTTTTTTTTTTTTAAACTCCTGAAAAGTATTTAGATCATTTCTAATTTTCTTTCTTTCTTTCTTTCTTTCTTTTTTTTTTTTTTTTTTGAGTGGGGTTTTTTTTTTTTCCAGGCTGAAATGCAGTGGCATAATCTCAGCTCACCGCAACCTCCACTTCCTGGGTTCAAGCAATTCTCCTGCCTCAGTCTCCCAAGTAGCTGAGACTACAGGTGCACACCACCATGCTCAGCTAATTTTTGTATTTGTAGTAGAAACAGGGTTTCACCATGTTGGCCAGGATAGTCTCGATCTCTTGACCTTGTGATCCATTGGTCTCGGCCTCCCAAAGTGCTTGGATTACAGGTGTGAGCCACTGCACCTGGCCTCTAATTTTTATACTATTTAAACATTATAAGACAACAGATTTGGGGAATATTATCATTTTATAAAGGGAGTAAAAGTGCCAATACCAGACCTCTTTTGACAAAAGTTACATGTGCAAAGGAAACCAAATACACCTTTATATTTATTAATGAAAGGGCAAGGAACCACAGGCAGGTTTTGTCATAAAATTTTCAAAAAGAACCCTCTTGAAGAAATTTGCTAACCCCCAAGCAGTTTTACTGTCAAAACTAATTAATCATAAATATAATAATTTGAATTACTGTTTTTTATAAAATGCCTTCGTATAGAATAATTGTGCTTTCACTAGCATGGCAATTTAGTACATGCTTTCCGCAAAAGCAATGATCTGTCTTTTCTCAAAGTAGATTGAACTGCTGTATGAATTTATGCCAAAGTTCACAATGTTAGTTGGAAGAAGCTAATATTTTATTTTTGAGTTAGCTTTAAAATAAAATATTTTTGCTCAGCTTTCTTCCCTCAAGGACTTTTACTTTGTCTGAGCCCACTGCTCTGGACACAGGCCTCTTTTACACATAAATTAGCCACCCCAACAATAATAGCAGCAACCACCACTCAACTCTAGTTACAACTTACTGAGCATTTATTTTGTTCCAGCAATAGTTTTAAATCCTTCATAAATATTTTCTCTGATAGTCCTTATAACAACTGAATGAATTTTTTTTTAATCTAAAATTATCTCTGTTTTACAAATTAAAAAAAAAAATAAATCCAGAACTCAGAGTTTAATTAGTTTGCCTGCCTAAGGTATGTGTTGGAGCCAGCATTCAAATCCAGGTCTGCATTGCTGCAAATGCCCAACACTTGTAGTAGATTAAGATGACACCCCCAGGATGTCCAGAGTCTTTAAATTCAAGCCTATCAAAACCTGTTTGTACCCTGTGTATTAGTCTCTTCTCACACGGCTAATAAAAATGTACCTGAGACTGGGCAGTTAATAAGGGAAAGAGAATCAGTAGACTCACAGTTCCACCTGGTTGGAGAGGCCTCACAATCATTGCAGAAGGCAAAGGAGAAGCAAAAGCCTGTTCTCCATGGTGGTAGGCAAGAGGGCTTATGCAAGGAACTCCCCTTTATAAAACCATTAGATCTGGTGAGACTTATTCACTGTCATGAGAACAGCCTGGGAAAGACCTGCCCCCAGGATTCAATTACCTCCCATTGAGTCTCTCCCATGACATGTGGGAACAATGGGAGCTGCAATTTGAGATGAGATTTGGTTGGTGACACAGACAAACCATATCATTCCTCCTGTGGCCCCTCATGTGCTCACATTTCAAAACCAATTATGACTTCCCAACAGTCCCCCAAAGTTTTAACTCATTTCAGAATTAACTCAAAAGTACATCGTCCAAAGTCTCTTCTGAGAAAAGGGAAGTCCATTCTGCCTATGAGCCTATAAAATCAAAAGCAAGTTAGTTACTTCCTAGATACAATAGGTGCACAGGCATTGGGTAAACACAGCTGTTCCAAATGGAAGAAATTGGCCAAAACGAAGGTGCTCTAGGCCCCATGCAAATTCAAAATTAGATAGGGCAGTCAAGTCTTAAAGCTAGAAAATGATATCCTTTGATTTCATGGCTCACATCCAGGTCATGCTGATGCAAGAGGTGGGCTTCCTGGCCTTCGGCAGCTCTGCCCCTGTGGCTTTGCAGAGTACAGCCCCGCTCCTGGCTGTTTTCACAGGCTGGCATTTAGTGTCTGTGGCTTTTCCAGGTGCACGGTTCAAGCATTTGGTGGATCTACCATCATGAGTGCCCCAGTGGGGACTCTGTGTGTGGGCTCACACCCCATGTTTCCCATCTGCACTGCCCTAGCAGAGGTTGTTCATGGGGCTCCGCCCCTGCAGCACCTCAGCCTGGACATTTAGGCATTCCCATACTTCCTCTGACATCTAGGTGGAGGTTCCCAGACCTCAACTCTTGACTTCTTTGCTCTCAGAGGCTCAACATCACATGGAAGCTGTCAAAGCTTGGGGCTTCCAGCCTCTGAAGCCACAGCCTGAACTGTCTGTACCTTAGCCACATTTAACCATGGCTAGACAGCTGGGACACAGCATAAAGTCCCTAGGTTGCACAAAGTGGGGGGTGGGGGGTCGGCCCTGAGCCCAAGGAACCATTATTTCCTTCTAAGCCTCTGTGCCTGTGTTGGGAGAGACTGCCACAAAGGTCTCTGACATGCCCTGGAGATATTTTTCCCATTGTCTTGGTGATTAACATTTGGTTCCTAGTTACTTATGCAAATTTCTGCAGCTGGCTTGAATTTTTCCTCAGAATTTTTTTCCTATTGCACCCTCAGGCTGCAAACTTTCCAACCTTTTATGCTTTACTTCCTGTTGAATGCTTTGCTTCATAGAAATTTCTTTCCCCAGATACTCTAAATCATCTCCCTCAAGTCCAAAGTTCCACAGATCTCTAGGGCAGGGGCAAAATGCCACCAGTCTCTTTGCTAACACATAACAAGGAGTCACCTTTGCACTAGTTCTCAACAAGTTCCTCATCTCCATCCGAGGCACCTCAACCTGGACTTCATTGTCCATACGACTATCAGCATTTTGGTCAAAATTATTCAAAACTCTCTAGAAAGTTCCAAACTTTCTCATATTTTCTTGTCTTCTTCTAAGCCCTCCAACCTGTTCCAGCCTCTGCCTGTTACCCAGTTCCAAAGTCACTTCCACATTTTTGGGTATCTACAGTGGCACCCACCTCTACCAGTACCAATTTACTACATCATTAGTCTGTTTTCATGCTGCTAATAAAGAAAGACTTGGGACCGGGTAATTTACAAAGAAAGAGATTTAATGGATTCACAGTTCCACATGGCTGGGTAGGTCTCACATTCATGGCAGAAAGCAAAGGAGAAGCAAAGGCATGTCTTCTATGATGGCAGGCAACGGGGAGTATGAAGGAGAACTCTCCTTTATAAAACCATCAGATCTCATGAGCCTTATATACTGTCACAAGAACAGCATGGGAAAGACCCATCCCCGTGATTCAATTACCTTCCACTAGGTCCCTGCCACAACACGTGGGAATTATGGAAGCTAAAATTCAAGGTGAGATTTGGGTGGGGACACAGCCGAACCATATCACCTTGGTACCATTTCTTGCCATAAAATGTAACCAATTAGGACTTGAATCGTAATATTCCTGCCTTTATATGTAGCTCTTATAATATTAAAGTGAGATTACCTTGATTTTTTTTTCCAGAGAGTAATTTTCTGCATACCTCATCATAGGGGTGAAAAAAGACTGTTGAAGTGAGATGTTTTTTGGCATGAGAATCATAAATATAAAATTTACTTGCTATAAGGGTCTTTGATCTTGCATGTAATGTAAATTAAGTCATGTTCGAAAACAAGCTTTTTCTAAATCTTTATGAGTCCACTTTCTAGAGTAGTAAGCTCTTCTTGGTTATCTTTTTCTGTCTTTTTTTTTTGGTAAGAAAAAATATTTTAGTGAAAACGTAGTAAACATTATGAATCATCTTCTAGAAAGGATAAAGATTTTATATGCCTTTCAATGTAAGTGTATGTATATTTGGAGGGAACTGTGAATCTCAACTGTGGAAATTTATTTGTTTTTTCATCAGCATAGAGATAAATTAATGCATTAATATTGTCTGAACCTGTAACAAATTCTTGACTTGATCCCCCCTCCTGTCCTCATTGGGGATAACCATTCTTCTCCATTATAACTAAACAGTCTTATTTGTTATATAAGATATATTCTGTCTTGGAATTTATTCTGATGAAAACAGTGTTCAATGGAAGATATTAAAATGTAACTTATTAGTGGCTATTCTTATTAATAAACTTGAATAGTCTCAATGTTGCAGAAGACAGGCATTGCATTGCCTATTTATTCATTTTCTTTAATACCATTGTTCATATACACTGGAAATATCACTTTGAGGGATCTCTCTTTGCTTCCTTATAATATTTGAACAGAGAAGGCAGCAGGAAGCAGAGGCGCCTTTTTTTCTCTGAGATCCTGTGAAGTGTACATCTGTACCTATGCCATCTATGCTTGTTCTTTGTATTTGCAAAAGTCACTGTGAAAATAGGTCATTCTGTTCTTGGTAAAGGAGTAATATTCTTCCTGCCAAAACTAATGGATATCACATCATTCAAATTATTGATCAGTATCCTTTTCATACTTATATTAGAACAGAACATTGAGACTTTTATTGGATCCATTCCTTTTGCCTCATTTCTTCTTGTGCAGTCTATCCTAAAATGAAGATCAGGGTCAATACTGCTTGGTGTTCTGTGTTTCTTTTAGCATATTTTTAGATTACAGTAGAAGTAGCATAAAATCTGAGTTTTCTGCCCAGCTTCTACACATTTCAGGAAAGAGGTTATTACACCCAGTATAGAAGAAAACCAATTAAAAACAAAGATTTAAAGTAGACTACATCACAAAAAGCATATTGTGTTTGATGCTGAAATATTTTAAAAACCAATATAAAATTTGAAAACTTATATCTGATAATTTTTACAGTTCTGAATTCCATTGTACCTCTTGAGGAAACTGAGATACTTGATATAATGAAACTGAGGCAGTGAATTTAGGTATTTGTAAACTGTTTATAAATTGTTTACATCATTAGAACACAATATAAAATTGAAGAAAAGATTAATAAAAAGGCCCCTCTCAGAAAACTTAAAGGAAACATAAACAGATGATCAAGATGTCTAGATTTATTGGTGATAACTGAAGAAATAGAAATAATTTTTCACAGCCGCTATTTTATTATTTATGTGTGGGAGGACTTTTTAAGAAAACTTTTTATTTTTTGAGACAAGATTTTCGCTCTTGTTGCCCAGGCAGGAGTGCAATGGCATGACATTGGCTCACTGCAACCTCCACCTCCCAGGTTCAAGTGATTTTCCTGCCTTCGCCTCTCCAGTAGCCAGAATTACAGGCATGGGTCACCATGCCTGGCTAATTTTTGTATTTTTAGTAGAGATGGGATTTCACCATGTTGACCAGGCTAGTGTCAAACTCCTGATCTCAGATGATCCACCTGTCTCGGCCTCCCAAAGTGCTGGGATTACAGGTGTGAGCCACCATGCCCAGGCTGGTAGGACTTTTTTTTTTTTTAAGAGAGAGGGAAACAAGGCTATGGAATATATAACCGTCACTCCTCATTCATTTAATCTCACAAATATTTACTGAACACTGTGTACTGTAAGTAAAATTGAGTAAAAGAACAATCTTTGCCTTTCTAATTGCCTTTTTTTTTTTTTTTTTTTTTGAAAAAAAGTTCCCCTTTTTCTCCCAGGCTGTTTTGCGGTGGCCTGATGTTGACTCACTGCCTGCAATCTCTGCCCCCTGAGTTCAAGCGATTCTCTTGCGTCAGCCTCCCGAGTAACAGGCACCTGCCACCATGCCCGGCTAATTATTGTATTTTTAGTAGAGACAGGGTTTCACCATGTTGGCCAGGCTGGTCTCAAACTCCTCACTTCAGGTGATTCACCCACCTTGACCTCCCAAAGTGTTGGGTTTACAGGTGTGAGCCACCACGCCAGGCCTTTAATTGAACTTTTTAAATTGAATAATCTAACTCAGATAACAGTGAAATTATAGGCCATGGGATTTTTCAATATAGGGAAGCATTATATTATGACTAAACAAGTATGCATTTTAAAAGTTTGGTTAGTAGGCATACACACACACAAAACGACAACAACAACAACAACATTTAGCATGTGTATGTGTGTGCAAAACAGTATATATTTTTATTTTTTTATGTAAGGACACTGTTTAGTCTTTTGAAAGAGGGTTACAAACCAACATAAAGACATTTATCTTACATTAACTAGTATATGAGTTAATAAGAGTATTTAATTTCTCCTCTCAAGACTTGTCTAGTAATAATTATTACCTATATTAAGTCCTTTCAATTTGTATAATATGTTTATTGTATTACCTATTCAGGTTTTAATATTATATTACTGTGAATACTGTCTTCTCCAATCATTGGAAACTTTCCTTTCTAAAAGTGACTCAGAAGGCAACTTTTATATTTTTTTATCTACATTTTATATGTTTCTTGGAGTAAGAAACATATAAAATGTAGATAAAAAATAGATATATTTTTAAATGAAAATGCAATTAAAAATTTTTGCCTTATAGGCTTATAAATCTCTCTTCCACATCACCTATATATGTCTATATATCTATATCTATATAGATATGGGCCTTTGGGGCAATTTATTAAAAAATTCCATCCCTTCCCTTTGCATGAGATTTATCTGAAAGTTAATTGAACCCATGTAAAATGTAGGCATTTGGTAATCACACTCTTTGCCTAGGTGGATATAAAATTTAGTTCCAATTCTAATGTATCCACACAATTTTAACCATTCATTTTAAAATGTAATAAAAGGGAAATAAACAATAACTTATTCAGTTCTTTTCCAGTTACAACCAAGGGTTAGAAAACCCAAATTCAGTCAGCTCACGATGAGTTATTTACAAATCAGCCTACTTGGAAACAGATTAGCAATTTAAATGACTAAGTTAATAAGATCCAATTATAGCTAATTTGCCCATCCTTTCTTTCCTTTGCCCTCCCACAGGCTTCAGAGTGTGACTGCCTTGCATGAATTCCTGGGAGCAATGGGGAGGTTCCTGGGGCAGGCGAGTTTGCAAGAAAAACACACACAGTCACATTTATTTCACTTGTTTCAGCTATACTGGACTATGCAGGCTGGCAGTATGTGGGAACACCATCATAGCCCAAGTCTCTCAAAGTTCTAAATTTTTCAGTTAAATATTATAGACATATGTATACTTGTGTGTGTGTGTATATACACACACACACATACGTGTGTGTGTCTATGAAGTATATATTTTTTTCAGTAGAGATTACAAGCAACCTCTACTACTAGTGTACCAGATGGGATAAGGAAAGGATTGATACAGAAAAAACATCGGAGATAACACACACACACTCTCACACACACACCACACACACACACACTGTATTATATAATATATTCGAGCACATATTCATGTGTCTCCACATATGCAAAATGTTATTCTGAGTCCTTGATTTCCTTCCTCTCTTCTCTGGCTCATTTTTCCTAATACTCCTTCAATTCACAATTCTCCCACTTTGTTTTCATACTGCCTATTCTCTGTCATTTTTCAAAGCTTTTTCCTCTCTAATCTTTTAATTGTGTAATTCCCTTCCAAATACTATATCCTCCTGCATTATGCCTTAAAATTTTTTTGAAAACCTACCTTTGTTCATTTTTATGTCAACATATATGCCTCTAAAATGTTAACTCATTGATGTTTATAAGCATCTTTGTTATATTATTTAAGAAATATAGGACTGGGCACAGTGGCTCACGCCTGTAATCCCAGCACTTTGGGAGGCTGAGACAGGTGGATCACAAGGTAAGAGTTTGAGACCACCTTGGCTAATGTGGTGAAACCCTATCTCTATTTAAAAAACACAAAAATTAGCCGAGCGTGGTGGCGTGTGCCTGTAGTCCCAGCTACTCAGGAGGTTGAGGCAAGAGAATCCCTTGAACCTGGGAGGAGAAGGTTGGAATGGGCCGAGATCGTGCCACTGCACTCCAGCCTGGGCAACACAGTGAGATCCCATCTCAAAAGAAAGAAATAAATGTCAGTGTTATCAGTAATAATATATTTTAAATTTATGAGCTTTTAGAGGATTTTTTATTATTGCAGGACAGATTAGCTTTACATTGATTTTCTCATTACCTGTGCTAATATACATCTGTATTTTATTTATTTTGCCAAGCACTGTGTTTTTCAAGAAAGATACTTACATATTCATTTTACAGTTTTGTACTCGAAAAGCTACAAGATGTGAAGCCAAATAGTTGAGAGATTTGGGGATTGGCATTACCAAGAAAATTAGCAAATAAGGCCTCTAGAGCTTAGAAGCAGCCTCTACTAGTGTGTATTAGATGGGATAAGGAAAATAAAGGATTGGTACAGAAAAACCATCTGAGATTTATGTTTAGGGATGTGATAGAACAAAGCAGTCTTAAGAATTGTTAAATAATTAAAATATCTTTCAGATAACAAAAAATAGAAATAGGGGGTACAATTGGTTAAATAAAATGGGAAAGTTGGTTTGTCAATTAAGAAACTCTGATCTGCACTTAGGTAGTATCCAGATCACTTTTGGTATGTACAAGAAAGAAGAAATGTTTCAAGTTTGCTGATTATTTTTTAGCATTAATTAATCTTTTGTTTTAGACAGTAGATTGTATTTCCCTGATTCAGGAAATGATAAACACATAATTTAATATGTATATTAAGTCATACCTATCAGGTTAGCCCTCAGAATGTTTACTGGATATAATATTTCTTACATCCATATCATTATATTTTAACATTATTTATTGGCCTTAGAAAAGGATTTGTAATGAATTAGAATGCATAAAGTGAATTTTAGAACCACACTCCTGCTGAAGGTGGGCCTTTTCCACTGCTAAGTTACACAGTCAAAATGAGCCCTTCCACGTTGGAGAATACATTTTTTTAAAAAATAAAGAAGAAGGAAATTAACAAAATGAATATTTAGTAACTTCATGCAAGGATATATAGGAAATAATGTATGTATTTGTTTAATAGACAGGCTCATTTTTTATACCGAAAATTATCAGTTTTAGATAAAGCATATCTTAAGATTATCAGTTATAATATCCATGATTATCAGACAATATAATATCCATGATTATCAGACCATAGTCATAAAAATGAGAAAAGTTACAACTCAGCCACTTTAAGAGTGCTTTTCCTAATAAAATTATGAAAGTATGTTTTAGATAATTCATTACTAATATACATGCATTTTAGAAATAGTCCATGCTAAGGATAAGATGCCTCGGAATTATGTGTATAGGGAATCTAGAGTACAGGGAAATTCCATTTGCTTAGATTGGCTAATCCAAGGCCAATTATTTGGTAAGGTTATTGTACTTACGTCACTAGTACATACCTGTCCATCTCTATTCTTTGTTTGTAAAGTTAAGATTTTGAGGTAGTCGTTATTTCTTCTAGTACCCAACTCACAAATACTGTGTATTGATAGTCTGAGACGTGCAGCCAGAGATGGGATTCATGATACATGTGGTTCTGTTCTTCTCCCGACCCAATATACTGAGAGCTTTAAAGGGATGGTGATATCACAACAGCACAAAGAACACCTCCCAGTGTTCTGGCAGCAAAGCCTAGATGAGAAGCAATTAATGGAAAGGAAGAATAAATATCCTAAAGGAGTAGAACTATATTATTTCTTTCGTGACCTTTCCTTCAAATATGTTGTTAATTGGTCAAAGGGAACAAAGTTCCAGTTAGGTTGAGTAAGTAATATCTATTGTGTATCATCATGACCACAGTTAATTATAATGTATTATATACTTGAAATTTGCTTAAAGTAGATTTAAGTGTTCTTACCACGATAGACATAAGTATGTGAGGTGATGGATAAGTTAATTAGCTTGATGGGTGAAAAAGTCACGTTGTTCACTGTAAATAAAAAGCAGTAAGAAAACAGCACCTTGGAATTGTGGGGATTCAGAACATGATGCCCCAGAATATGGCCCCTTGACAATTGAGAAAAGTACAGAGCAAGTTACTCTGATCTGCTCCTGCCTTTCTCCCCTGAAGCAAGTTCATAAAAGAATTCTCTGACCTACCCTGCCTAAAAGTGAGTATAACACCTTCATGCCTGAGAGGTCCTGCTCTACACCTTGGATGGAAGGATTATTGTACTGAGACAAGGAAATAATTTGAACAAACAGACCTTGCTGAAGTTTCCTACTGTTTATTACCGTTAGATCCCACCCCTCATTGTCTAATCATGTTTCTCTAAAACTATCCAGTTATTTCATCAGACTTAGCATGAAAGTAGAGTTTTGGAGTCTTTGGGTCTTTACTTTTGAAGGTTCCTGTGTTATGTAAACTTTTATTAAATGAATTTGTCATGCTTTTCTCTTACTGATCTGTCTTTTGTTACAGGAGTGTCAGCCATGACCCTTGCAATGAGTAAAGAAAATGTATTTTTCTCGTCTACAGTATTCATACCCATGTTTTGCTAACATTCTCTGAACCAAATTAGTGAATTTCAGGGATGTCGATTTCCATAGTAGCTCAGTTGATTGTTCCCACTAACTCTTTCTGAGAATTACCCTGTTCTTCAATACTCCTTTACTTTTATCATCAGTAAACTATAATATGTTCTAGCTATTGTGCTCAATATGCATCTCATCTGTGAATAATCATAGCCATTTGAAGTACGCCTCTAAAGGAATGGCAAATCTGGGACATTCGTGACACTATTCCCCTCTCCTGCTTTTAGAAGATACTTACCATCAATCATTGCTTTCTTTTTTCCACTGAACTATACAAGCATCACAATTGTTCTTGACCTTGTGTTCAGACAGCCACTACTGATCAATCAGTGTTAGCACAAATAAAACTCCTTGGATATCATTTTTCTATATGGCCACAATGTCATCTTAAAACCAAATCCTGATCCCATGTTGCACTTTGGTTATCGCTCCTTGGTTTCTCCTTTCCTTAGCTAATCTCTTTGAAAGAGTATCTGCACTAGATTGCTGCTTCCACCCTTCACTTTCACTATTCAACACATTGTGACCTAGTATGTGTCTACTGCTCCACTGAAGCTCTGCTGAGAAGCCCAGGTTGTACAGATCTTGTAGCCACTGTGTTTCTGTCTCAGATTTTTTCTTCCCTGAGCTCGCTCCTACTTTCTCTTCTGTTTCTGTCTTCTGACAACTCATGAACTGCCTATTCCTTAGCAGTTGTTTTCCTTGGGATGTCCTTTGTCAATCTCTATTACTCTCAGGAGTTTAATTATATCTGTTTGTTTGAAGACAGTCAAGTCTATATCCCCCACCTTATCCCCTTCTCTGATGTTTATTTAGTCTTGTATATCAAAATATCTAGAGACCATATCTTCTCAGTAATCCACAGGAAACTCATATGTATCATTTACACATCCTGTAGTTTGCTTCCTACAGTGATGATAATCATCAGCCAGTCATGCCTAGTTTGCTGGACACAGGCATTATCCATCATTCTTTGACATACCTCTTTCACCTCTAATGAATCAACTATCAAATTCCAAATTAACTCCAAATAGCTCTTAATTATTTTCCCCCTCTCTATTTCTTGTCACCATTACCGTAACTCAAGGCTTATAATCTTTTAGCTAATCTTTTACTATCTCATTCTACCGGCCTTATATCCGTTCTTTGCACTTCAGTTAAAGAAAACTAAATATGTTTTAAATAAACATCCAACCATGCCATTCACTTAATCAAAATGTATGAATTCCTCTCTAGTACTTATGCAATAAAGACAAGTCTCCCTAGCGTAAAATAAATAGCCCACCATGATCCAAATCTTCCTTACTGTATCGTTTAGACTATAATGATACTGGAAGATATGTTGCTCTTTGCACAAAACACGGTGTTTCTGACTTTATATCTTCACGCTTAGTGCTACCTAGGATACCATTTCATTTTTCCTTTGCTGGCCCAACTTTTATACATAATTTAGAATGCTCTCTATATACTTCATCCACTCTATATAACCTTCTCAGAGGTTTCATGTAGCTTGAAATACTATTCTCTGAATGCCAATAGCAATTTTATTTTTCATGCAGTGGGTTGCATCATATTCACATTTAACTTAAGTTGCTAATTTTAGAATCTCTCTCTTAATGAGGAATGAAATGCAAGTTGATCAATTGCATTCAATGTTTGAGAACATAAGCATGCTGGCTATTAAGTAGGACCACAGTAATTGACACCGTTTGAAAATGTAAAGAAGCACATAGCCTGGTTCTTCTCTATATTTTCCAAAATTGTACATTTGATAAAGATTTAGATAAAATCCAGCAAACATTTATTGGTACCTACTGTGTGCTAGCATTTAAGTTTATTACTTTTAGGCTTAACAAAAACAAAATCACTGCTGGTTTACTTTAGAGAAGTGAGTTTTAGTATTAAAACAGAATTAACATGCAGACAAGAAGAGATTCTTTAAGACAGGAATCCCCAACCCCCGGGCTACAAATTAGTACCAGTTCGTGGCCCCCTGTTAGGAACCAGGTAGCAGCAGCAGGAGGTGAGTGTTGGGAGAGCCAGTGAGGCTTCATCTGAATTTACAGCTGCTCCCCATTGCTTGCATTAATGTCTAAGCTCTGCCTCCTGTTAACTCAGTGGCAGCATTAGATTCTCATAGGAGTGAGAACTCTGTTCTGAACTGTGCATGTGAGAAATCTAGTTTGCATGTTCCTCATAAGAATCTAATGCCAGAGGATCCAACATTACTGAATAGGAACAGCTCTGAAGTTCAGTTCCCAGCAAGAACAATGCAGAAGGTGAGTGCTGACCACATTTCCAAACAAGTTTTCACTGCCCGGAGATCAGGAGATTCCCGGGCTGAAAAACACCATGAGTTTCCAGCATGGCTGGTTCTGTGGGTCGGCACACAGAAACTCACACAAATCTGGGCAGCTGTTTTAACTGGCACCTGGAATGCCTGGGAGACAGAGCTACCCATTCAACTGAAAGGGAGGGGACTTAGACAGGGAGCCAGGTGATCTGGTTTGGCAGGTACCAGGCCCACAAAACAAGCAATCTGAAATGCTCTGGATTGAGAGTTTCGCAGCAAGCACAGCTAGACCCAGGATGGTCCAGCTCAGTTGGGGGAAAGGCATCAGCCACTACTGAGGTAGTCCGCCAATATTGAGGCAGTTCACACGGCAGCTGGGCAGAGCCAGCGGCAGCTCAACAACACTTCTGCTGTCAGACTGTGACTAGATTAATCCGTGTGGGGCAGGGGATCTCTGAAAAAAGGCAGCAGCACATCAGGAACTTATAAATAAAGCCAACCTTCCTAGGTGAGAGCAACTGGGAAAAGAGGTGGTTATGAGTTCCGCTGCAGCGGACTTAAAGGTACCTGCCCAGCAGCTCTGCATGGAACAATGGAGCTCCCAGCATAGCACTTGAGCTCCTATAAGGCACAGACTGTCTCCTTAAGCATCTCCCCAACCCTCATGTACCCAAAGAGATACCTCATAAAGGAGAGCTCAGGCCAACATCTGGTGGCTGCCCTTCTGGGATGAAGATAACAGAAGAAGAAACTGGCAGCAGTCCTTACTGTTCTGCATCCCTCGCGGGTGATCCCCAGGCAAGCAGGGTCTGGAGTGGACTTCCAGCAGTCCTGCAGTAGAGCAGCCTGACTGTTAGAAGGAAAACTAAGAAACAGAAAGAAATAGCTTCAACATCAACAAAAAGGATGTCCACTTAGAGACTCCATCTCAAAGTCACCAACTACAATGACCACAGGTAGATAAAGCCACTAAGATGGGAAGAAACCAGTGCAAAAAGGATGAAAACACCAAAACCAGAATGCCTCTCCTCCTCCAAGGGATCACAGCTCCTCACCAGCTAGGGATCAAAGATGGATGGAGAATGAATTGGATGAATTGACAGAAACAGGCTTCAGAAGGTGGGTAATAACAAACTTCTCAGAACTAAAAGAACATGTGCTAACCCAATGCAAAGAAACTAAGAACCTAGAAAAAAGGTTAGATGAGATGTTAACTATTATAACAGCTTAGAGAAGAATATAAATGACTTGATGGAGCTGAAAAATCAACACGAGAACTTTGTGAAGCATACACAAGTTTTGATAGCCAAATCAACAAGGAGAAGAAAGGATATCAGAGACTGAAGATCAACTCAAGTAAAATGAGAAGGGAAGAATAGAGAAAAAAGAGTGAAACGACATGAACAAAGCATCCAAGAAATATGGGATTATGTGAAAAGACCTAATCTACGTTTGATAGGTGTACCTAAATGTGATGGAGAGAATGAATTCAGGCTGGAAAACACTCTTCAGTATACTATCCCGGAAAATTTCCCCAACCTAGCAAGGCAGGCCACCATTCAAATCCAGGAAATACAGAGAATACCACAAAGATATTCCTTAAGGAGAGCAACCCCAAGGCACAAAATCATCAGGTTCACCAGAGTTGAAATGAAGGAAAAAATGCTAAGGGCAGCCAGAGAGATAGATCGGGTTGCCCACAAAGTGAAGCCCATCAGACTTATAGCAGGTGTCTCCGCAGAAACCCTACAAGCCAGAAGAGAGTGGGGGGCCAATATTCAACATCCTTAAAAGAAATTTCAACCTAGAATTTCATATCCAGCCAAACTAAGCTTCATAGGAGCACCCTGTACATAGAGCAAGTTCTTAATGACCTGCAGAGACCTAGACTCCCACACAATAATAGTGGGAGACTTTAACACACCGCTGTCAATATTAGACAGATCAACGAGACAGAAAATTAACAAGGATATCCAGGACTTGAGCTCAGATGTGGACCAAGCAAACCTAATAGACATCTACAGATGTCTTCACCCCAAATCCACAGAATATACATTCTTCCCAGAACTGCATTGCACCGACCACATAATTGGAAGTAAATCACTCCTCAGCAAATGCAAAAAAACGGAAATCATAACAGTCTCTCAGACCACAGTGCAATCAAATTAGAACTCAGAATTAAGAAACTAACTCAGAACCACACAACTTCATGGAAATTGAACAACCTGCTCCTGAATGTTGACTGGATAAACAATGAAATGAAGGCAGAAATAAAGATGTTCTTCAAAACCAACAAGAACAAAGACACAGCATACCAGAATTTCTGGGACACATTTAAAGCAGTGTCTACAGGGAAATTTATAGCAATAAATGCCCACCAGAGAAGTGAGGAAAGATTTAAAATTGACACCCTACTGTCAGAATTGAAATAGCAAGAGGAGCAAGGTCAAAAAAACCTCAAAAGCAAGTAGAAGACAAGAAATAACTAAGATCAGAACAGAACTGAAGGAAGGAGATAGAGACACAAAAATCCCTTCAAAAAATCAGTAAATCTAGGAGCTGGTTTTTTGAAAAGATCAACAAAATAGATCACTAGCCAGATTAATAAAAAAGAAAAGGAAGAAGAATCAAATAGATGCAGTAAACGATAAAGGGGATATCACCATAGATTCTGCAGAAATACAAACTACCATTAGAGATTACTACAAACAACTGTATGCACATAAACCAGTAAACCTGGAAGAAATGGATAAATTCCTGGACACTTGCACCCTCCCTAGCCTAAACCAGGAAGAAGTTGAAACCTTGAACAGACCAATAACAAGGGCTGAAGTTGAGGCAGCAATTAATAGCCTACCAACCAAAAAAACTGCAGGTCCAGACAGGTTCACTGCTGAATTCTACCAGACGTACAAAGAGGAGCTGGTACCATTCCTTCTGAAACTATTCCAAACAATACAAAAAGAAGGAATCCTTCTCACATCATTTTATGAGACCAGCATCATTCTGATACCAAACGTGGCAGAGACTCAACAAAAAAAGAAAACTTCAGGCCAATATCCATGATGAACGTAGATGCAAGAATCTTCAATAAAATACTGGCAAACCAACTGCAACAGCACATCAAAAAGCTTACCCTTCACTGTCAAGTAGGCTTTATCCTGGGGATGCAAGGCTGGTTCAACATATGCAAGTCCATAAATGTAATCCACCACATAAACAGAACCAAAGACAAAAACCACATGATTATTTCAATAGATGCAGAGAAGTCCTTCGACAAAATTCAACAGCGCTTTATGCTAAAAACTCTGAATAAACTAGGTATTGAAGGAACATATCTCAAAATAACAAAAGTCATTTATGACAAACCTACAGCCAATATCATACTGAAGAGGCAAAATCTTGAAGCATTCCCTTTGAAATCTGGCACTAGACAAGGATGCCCTCTCTCACCACTCCTATTCAGTATAGTATTGGAAATTCTAGCCAGAGCAATCAGGCAAGAAAAAGAAATAAAGGCTATTCAATTAGGAAAGGAGGAAGTCAAATTGTCTCTATTTGCCAACAACATGATTGTATATTTAGAAGACCCCATCATTTCAGCCCCAAATCTCCTTAAACTGATAAGCAAATTCAGCAAAGTCTCAGGATACAAAATCAATGTGCAAAAGTCACAAGCATTCCTATACACCATAACAGACTTAGAAAGAGCCAAATTAAGAGCTAACACCCATTCACAGTTGCTACAAAGAGAATAAAATACCTAGGAATACAACTAACAAAGAATGTAAAAAAAGCTCTCTTCAAGGAGAGCTACAAACCACTGCTCAAGGAAATAAGAAAGGACAAAAACAGATGGAGAAACATTCCATGCTCATGATTAGGAAGAATAAATATGAAAGTGGCCATACTGTCCAAAGTAATTTATAGATTCAATGCTATTCCCATCAAGCTACAAATGACCTTCTTTACAGAACTGGAAAAAACCACCTTAAACTTTATATGGAACCAAAAGAGAGCCCTCATAGCCAAGACAATCCTAAGCAAAAAGAACAAAGCAGGAGGCATCATACTACCTGATTTCAAACTGTACTGCAAAGCTACAGTAATCAAAACAGCATGGTACTGGTGCCAAAGCAGATATAGACCAGTGGAACAGAACAGAGTTCTCAGAGGCAACGCCACACATCTACAAGCATCTAATCTTTGACAAACCTGACAAAAACTAGCAATGGGGAAAGGATTCCCTGTTTAATAAAATGGTGTTGGGAAAACTGGCTAGCGGTGTTCAGGAAGCAGAAACTGGACCCCTTCCTGACACTTTACAGTAAAATTAACTCCAGATGGTTTAAAGACTTAAACATAAGACCTAACACCATAAAAACCCTAGAAGAAATCATAGGCAAAAGCATTGAGGACATGGGCATAGGCAAGGATTTCATGACTAAAACACCAAAAGCGTTGACAACGAAAGCCAGAATAGACAAATGGGACCTAATTAAACTCCAGAGCTTCTGTACAGCAAAAGAAACAATCATTAGAGTGAACCAGCAACCAACAGAATGGGAAATAATTTTTGCAATATACCCATCTGACAAAGGACTAACATCCAGAACTACAAAGAACTAAAACAGATTTACAAAAAAAAAACAAACACATCCAAAAAGTGGGTGAAGGATATGAACAGACTTTTTTAAAAGAAGACATATATGAGGCCAACAAACATGAAAAAATGCTCATCATCACTGATTATTAGAGTAATGCAAATCACAACCACATTGAGATAACACCTCAGGCCCTTTAGAATGGCAATCATTAAAAAATCTAGACAACAGTGCTGGAGAGGATGTGGAGAAATAGCAACACTTTACAGTGTTGGTGGGAGTGTAATCTGGTTCAACCATTGTGGAAGACAGTGTGGCATTTCCTCAAGGACCTAGAAATAGAAATTCCATTTGACCCAGCAATCCCATCACTGGGTATATACCCAAAGGATTATAAATCGTTCTATTATAAAGACACATGCACATGTATGTTCATAGCAGCACTGTTTACAATAGCAAAGACCTGGAACCAACCCAAATGCCCATTGACAATAGACTGGACAAGGAAAATGTGGCACATATACACCATTGAATACTATGCAGCCCTAAAAAATGATGAGTACCTGTCCTTTGTAGGGACATGGATGAATCTGTAAACCATCATTCTCAGCAACCTGACACAGAACAGAAAATCAAACACTGCATGTTCTCATAGGTGGGTGTTGAACAATGAGAACACATGGACACAGGGAGGGGAGCATCACACACTGGGGTCTGTTGGCAGGGGCAAAGGGAGGGACGGTGGTGAGGTGGGGAGGACACGGAAGGATAACATGGGGAGAAATGCCAGATTAGGTGACGGGGATGGAGGCAGCCATGTGTGTACCTATGCAACAGTCTTGCATGATATTCACATGTACCCCAGAATCTAAAGTACAATTTAAAAAAATCAAAATTAAAAAAAAAAAGTTAAAAAAAGAATCTAATGCCAGGCTGGATGTGGTGGCTCACACCTGTAATCCCAGCACTTTGGGTTGCTGAGGTGGGCAGATCACTTGAGGTCAGGCGTTCAAAACCAGCCTGGCCAACATGGCAAAACCCCATCTCTACTAAAAATAAAAAAGAATTGATTGCCTAATGATCTGTCACTGTCTCCCAATCACTTCCAGTTGGACCCCCTAGTTGTAACATAACATGCTCAGGTCTCCCACTGATTCTACGTTATGGTGAGTTATAATTTTTAAATTATATATTACAATGTAATAACGATAGAAATAAAGTGCACAATAAATGTAATGTGCTTGAATCATCCCAAAACCATGCCTACACCCCACTGGTCCGTGAAAAAATTGTTTTCCAGGAAACCCATCCCTGGTGCCAAAAAGGTTGGGAACCACTGCGTTAAGATGTTCCATTGCCTCCATATTCACTTAATAGTCTAGTAATTGTGAACAGAAAAGTTGGCTATCCAGTTATTTCCACAAAACTCTGCTTTGATTCTTCCTTTAGTGTTACTCAGTGGTTCTCACAATGTTGAATGCAAAGTCATCAGGACAGTGATGATGTATGGGATTCTATATATTGGATTTCCATGGATGATTTCAAGTATTAACAGACAGTTTTTTCTCTATGTGCCAAATGTGCTTACTTTAGACTCTGATATCCTTTAAGATGGGATGGCAGTTAAGAAGAAACTCTATGATAACTATCAACATTAGCTTTGCAGATGACTTCACAATTACATAGGACATTCCTGGAAAGCACAAACATATTCTTACATATTTCTGTATCCTAAGAGCCTAAGTTAGTGTCTGGAATGCATTCAGTGCCCAGTAAATCTTTGTTAAATGGAAGTAGACTGGGGTTCAGCGCTACAAGTACCCAAGATAGAGACGAGCCACCTGTTCTCTTTTTCGATTGTTAATGACTCATTTAGTTTTGTGCTATAGATTCTCACCTCTCAAGAGGAACCAACTAGGTTCTCTGGTGTGTGTGGAGACAGAGCTTTCAGAGCACTGGCATGAAAAGCAGCAGTTAAGTCATTTTCAGGAAGAAAGCAAAAATAAATGAAAAGTTGAAGTTGATGTGTATATAGGGGTAATGTTAGTGGGTTTTTTTTAAAAAAGGAAAGACTGATGGGGCATGCATACCATGCAAATATTTAGTATGCCAGATGACTAATTTTATTCTTTTGATGTGTTATACTTCAGTGTAACAAGATTTGGCCAGCAGTAACCATTCCACTCTGATCTTCACTCAACTGTCTTTAAATAGAGTGCTGAATCCATCTTTTTAAACTATTTTACAAAAATAGTTATGTTGCCTCTGTTGTTTTAGAACTTAATGCAGTGAAAGTACTATCTTTCTATGAACCTTTCAGTTTGTTTTTGCTGTCATTTTTATCATTATTTGATAAAGGTTAAATAGACAAATAGATAACACATTCATATTGGAATATTCACTAAGAACCTAAGAAGAAAGCTACTCTTAAATTCACAGATGGGAACTACAAAGCAATATGAAAATGATCAGGATTGCCATTTTAATGGAATAAGGAATCACATTTAAAACATTATTTGATTTTTTTCCAATTAAAAAAATAAAAATTCAAAAGCAAGATTTTTATTTTCTGAAATATATATGTATTGATCTATTTCTCTATTGTATTGCCACGGTTGCCGGTTGCAAACCAGTGAAGGCCACATAGGAATAGTATAACAATATTTCCTCTCTGGTAATATTTGTTTGCCTAGTGTCCTTTTTTTTTTTTTTTTTTTTTTTTTTTTTTTTTTTTTTGAGACGGAGTGTTGCTGTGTCACCAGGCAGTAGTGCAATGGTGCAGTCTTGACTCACTGCAACCTCTACTTCTTGACCTCAAGAGATTCTCCTTCCTCAGCCTCCTGAGTAGCTGGGACTACAGGCACATGCCACCATGCCACCATGCCCAGCTAAACCTTTTTTTTTTTTTTTTTTTGTATTTTTAATAGTGACAGGGTTTCACCATGTTGGCCAGGATGGTCTCGATCTCCTGACCTCATGATCCGCCCGCCTTGGCCTCTCAAAGTACGAGGATTGCGGGTGTGAGCCACCGCGCCCCGGCCCAGTGTCCTGTTTTTATATGTAATATTTTATGTGTGATTTTGTTCTTTAGAAAAAAATCAATGAAGTGCCATTGATTAACAACACCCAGACTACATGTTTTAGTAAACTGAACCACTTTGCCTATTACTGGTAGGATAGACACTTTTTAATATAAAATGCTGAGCCAGAGGAAACCAAGTAGATTTCTCTTTCTTTTAGCAAAAATATAGAGAAAAGAGAGGCAAATGATTTACAATATAAAAAGTTAAAAAAAATCACATAATGAACTCACCACTTACAAATGTACAGGAGTAACATATTGTGTGGTTCTCAGGGACTTGTTAAAGAGTGAAGATTAGTGTTCTATTACGTAGAGTTAAATACATTCCATTAATGCCTTAAAATAACTTGGATGATTATGTAAAAACCAGTTTTTAAATATCAGTTAGAAAAATATCTCAGTAAAAGATCATTTTGCCCTATTCTTACTAATTATAACACTTAAAAGATATTATTTAAAATAATTAATGGTATACAAGTAGAGGGAAGAAAGCTAACTATTGTGTTTTAAGTGACTGTTTATTTAGAGCCCTTGGACATCAATTATATCTTGCAGTTATAAATGTACTTTCCAAGTAGCATTCAGAACAAAATAATGTGAGAATTTTTTGACAAAAGTTTAAATCACATTTGGGATATTGAAAGGAAAATTGATGACCAGATTGTTGATGGACGATTGCATTCTCACTAAGTGAGCATCCTCCCACTAAAAGAAAGAAAGGCCTTTGCATTATTAAAAGCCTGTTCTGCAACACGGTTGGGAATTTGGTTGGGTCATGAATGCTGGCATGTTGTCAGGGAAACAGGAATAATGCAACTGAATGCATGGTCTTCTTATAAAATGGGCTTAATATTGCTACTTTTGATTTTTTAATTGCTGATCTGGAATTTCTAATAGTAACATTAGTGGAGAGGAACATATTTTCTAGTTTAATTACATATACCTCTCAGTTGGCTAAGTAGTAATAAAAACATTTTCTGTAGGTGTAGAGTATCCTTACAATCCAAAAGGAAAATACATTTTCACAATTAAAGTTTGAAATTTGTGCTCTGATAACTAACAGCATCTGTAATTTATTCATTTTTAAAATGATATTGCTGAACCTGTATCATATAGTGATGAACTTTTCAGCTGTTTTGAGGGTTTATGTTAGCCACATTCACATTTATTTGTGTCACCTGGTTTTCTTTTGTCTTTATTTTTATTTTAGATTCAGGGGGTACATGTGCAGGTTTGTTACAAGGGTATACTGTGTAATGCTGGGGCTTAGGCTTCAATTGAACTCATCATCCAAACAGTAAACATAGTACCTAGTAGGTATTAATAGTTTTTCAGCTCTTGCCCTTCTCCCTCTTTCCCTCTTATGGAGTCCTCTATGTCTGTTGTTTCCATGTGTACCCATTGTTTAGCTCCCACTTATAAATGAAAACATGTGGTATTTGATTATCTGCTTCAGTGATAATTCACTTAGGTTAAGGACTTCTGGGTCCATCCATGTCGGTACAAAGGACATGGTTTCATTATTTTTTTATGGCTTTGTATTATTCTGTGGTATATATGAACCACATTTTAAAAATTCAATCCACCATTAATGGGCACCTAGGTTGATTTCATGTCTTTGCTATTGTGAATAGTGCTGCAATACACTTACAAATGCAGGTCTCTTTTTGATAGAACAACTTCTTTTCTTTTGAGTAGATGCCCAGTAGTAAGATTGCTGGGTCTAATGATAGTTCTATTTTTAGTTCTTTGAATCTCCATAGTGCTTTCCAAAGGAGTTGAAATAATTTTCATTCCCGCCAACAGTGTAAAAGTGCTCCCTTCACATCCTCACCAACACGTTACTTTTTGACTTTTTAGTAATAGACATTCTGATTGCTGTGAGATGGTATCTCCTTGTGGTTTTAATTTATATTTCTCTGAAGATTGGTGATGTTGAGCATTTTTTCATGATTACTGGCCACTTGTCTGTCTTCTTTTGATAATTTGTTACCCTTTTTTCTAACCACTTTTTTAGAAATACTTGGGAGAGTCTATTTCTAACATTTTCTTTGAGAAAAACTGACTTTCTGATAGAATGCTTAGACCTCATATAGTAACTACAAGAAAACAATGTTTAATATGCTTTGATTGCAAATATGTATCATTATTTAAATCTACAGAAATGCAAGAAAATAAAGAAGTTGAGCATCCCCTTTAAGAAATGGTAAGGAATCCTAAAATGGGAGGCTATAAAATGCTTGTTTATAAATTAGTGTTAAATCTTTCCAACACAAAACCAATAATCTGGCCATAAATAGTTGAATGTTTAAATTATGACTCTAACAATATTGCACGTAAGCTAATAAACCTTACTCATAAATTAGAGCACATTTTATGGATATGACAAATTTATCCAAAAGAATACCTCTTCCCTCAACCTGTTTAAGCAAGCCTTCAGCGTCTCTTTAATTAAAGTATTATTCTCATCTGATCTTGGAATTCAGGACCCGGCTTTAGTTTTTCCTGAAATCATTCCCAGCTAATCTGTAGTTTCCAGGTGCTTGCTTTCTTCAGATAAACTTCTTTCGCAGCTGTTGTGCTTGCTTGCTACGTGTTTCTGTGCAAGTTCTATCATGTCCCTTTATTTTATCTATGCCTTGGTCTAAATAAAAGTGATAGGTACACAAAAGTGATTAGTAGCTTCTAGCCATTGTTTTTATCATCATTTCCAATTATGTAATTAATTCATTCCGCTTCTGCTCACAATGTCTCACATCCTTCCTGCCACCATTCAAACTCTGCCATGTTTCAAAGTAATATTAAAACATTTTTCTTTTACATTGATTGTGTGGAAGAAATTAAAGGCACTGTCACTATATTTTAGTACTGCTTATGAGCTGGGAATAAATGTGTGAAGTTTTCCGGTGATGGCAGAAAGGGCAGGTCAAGTGTCCCAAGAAGCTCACCAGCTAGGAGTATTTGATGATAACACTCAAGGGAAAATGACAACTGTTTTGAAAAGCATGCCATTGTGATAACATAAATACAGCTTAGAATCCTTTGGTATTAAAAGAGCAAGTAATGGATATAGGTTCTTCCTTAAGATTCACATCCTGTGGATACGGTGTAATTAGGAATTCTCTATTATGCCTCTACCCATATGTTATATCCATATTACCATTGATTTCATAGCCACAAAACCCACATTGTGTGTTGGCAGGGAGGACTTTTCTCAATACCAGATCTTTGGATAGAAAAATCTTAGAGTATGGCTGTTGAGGATGTGAACTCGCCTTTCACCTAATTTACTATTTACAAACTTGTGTGGCATTTGAGTTATGTATTTGGCTTGAAACACAAATATTTTCCTTTGTTAGATTCAGCTAACAGTATTTTTAACTTGTTTTCATCCCACAACCACCTTGCTGAAATTTCAGGGAGACTAGATTCTTCTGGTTGCCATTCCCATTGTGATTTCCTTATGGTCTAGCCAAATATTTTTATACCATATTTATTTAAAAGTGAAAATGTGCCTTTCCATCTAGCCTAAGGGGATAGTATCTTTAGAAACAAGAATCTTTCATCTCCTCTTTCATTCTGAATATAATGGGTACTTATCTTTTATTGAGAGAATGAAACAAAGAGCTCATCAGCTAATCTCGCTTTTACGTGTCTATTTCAAGTTCCTTTACAAACAAAATATTTTACAGTCCCAACAACCATAAAAGAAGTTCTTGACCTTGCCCATTTTTGAGAGACTGGGAAGTTAAACTATACCCTGTAGCAATCAGTCCTCAAAATCATTTCTTTTCTACTTTAGATTTGTGTACATGTTTTTTTTTTTCTTTTTTTTTTTTTTTTAAACTGCTAATGAAAACATTACAAAGATTAGCTTTTGAAGTGGCAAGCAGCTTTCATTTATTTTCCTTCTGGTATTCCCTCAGCCTCCAGCTAAAATTCAGAACCTTAAAAATGTTGCTCTTTGGTACTAAATTCAGTTGATGTTCTATCAAAGTGTATTTGGATTATCAAAGCTTCCTTCTTATCTTGCAAGTCAGTATTCCTGAGAGAACATAAGTCAGGTTAGAATTGACAAGCCTGTGTCTAGTCTTTTCAAACTAGAATGTACTCCCTCACCTACGGCAGCTCTGCTTACCTGTGCTGGTTAATTCTTTCTCTCATTGCCAGGCAGAGCTGAGTGCCCACAATGCAGTAAAAAGTAAGTGTTTACTTCCAAGAAGCAAAAACGATCAGAGAGAGTCCCACAGAAATTAACAGCAGGAAGAGATACAAGATGAAATAACTAGATTCATAAAATTTAGAAGATTTGGAAATTTGTTTTTTTTTTTTTTTTACCATACTGTATTATCACCTAAAGAAAGAAGCTTTATCTTTGGCTCTTTTAATGACTTCTGACATGGAAAGACTTGGACACTAATTAGATACCAATGATAATTTTATATGAATAATCTTTCTCTTCTTGAATGTCGTGAATTGGCACCCGTGAAACTTATTTTCATATTTCCCAGATGTCATTTTTTTTCTCTCAGAGTGTTCAGTTATTGGCTCCTGAAAAACATGTTATTTATAGATTTTTATTAAGTTGTCTCATTTAAAAAAATTTAACAAATTAAATTTAATAATGGAATCAAATTGGATTAAGCCAGTATTGTCTCCCAAATACACCAAAGAACATCTTGAGACAGATTTGGAAATGACATAATCTTTCTTGGAGGCTTTCTTGGCCCTTGAGTGCCATGTTTTAATAGCATTTTTCTGAAGACTACAATTATGGAATTCCAAAGACCAATCGCTGATATTTATCTGAAGACTACAATAGCTGTAGGCTCTAGAAATTCTATAATTTTCTGAAATTGTGATAAAACAGGTAAATTTCCATAGAATGATGGGTGCAACAGTCAACTTCAAAGAGTTGAAAGCAGAAAGGTAGTACAAGAAATGAAAGTACCAGGTGAAAGCCTGTGTTCAACGAGTTTGGCGCTAAATGAAAGGCCCATGATTGGGCAAAATTGAGAAGTTAGCGACAGCAAGATCAAATGTATGAGCATTAAAGTAGAGCTGCTTTGTTAAAGTCAGGGTCATACGAATTCCCTAAGTTGTCTGGTGAGGCCTGAGCCTCAGGCTTGTGTATCCCTTTAAGGGGACATAGGTTTGCTTGAGTTGTGGACAGTAAAAATGGGAGATCCCTTCTCAGTATAATGTTAAAATCAACTAAGATAACCACCAATTTCACGTTAATTTAGAGAAGGCTAAAATATGGTGGGTGATTTAGTGAGATGATACACAATTTAACTGATGTCAAAAATTTTATTTTCACTTGATTGTTGATCATTGTAGCCTCCCACTTCCACGTGGAACTGACATTTAAACTGCATACTCTTAGAAAAAAAAAAAAATGAGACCCAGGAAAGACTGCATCTAAGTTTTGGCACATTTAATTACACCATTGCCTACCCTGAATTTAACTTATAGTTTCCATATCATAACTGGGTCAAATAAGAATAGATTCAAAAGCAAATTTTATGATATATAACTTTAATGAAATATTTCTAAGAAGTTTCATTTTAGTATGTGTGTACATAAGAACTTGGTACCTGTGTTAGGACTGTGTACACACTGATACTTTCTAGTTTCAACAAAAGCAAATTCCCAGAAGAGTTCAATTTTATAAATTGCTTTACTTAGAACTGAGGGTGTTTAACCAGCAGTGCCTTTCCTCCCTCAGGAGATCTCTGACAATTCTGATAATTTTAAATCAAAGTTCTCTTTCAGACAAGTTTTCGTGGTCATGGTTAATTATTAGGAGCCTTTTAATTCTCATATATATGATATTCTTCCATAAGTTCTTTTTAACATCTGTTTTTTAAAAAAGTTTTATAGCATTTACCTAATTGGCATGTGCTTATTTTAAAAATACAAACAAGGTTGCTAAATATTAATATTGTTGCCAATAAAAATTTTAAAAATCTGAAATGTCAACTCTGAGAAATAACACTATATTTAGGTCAATACATATTGAAGCCCAGGATCACAGTTTTATGATATGAGTTAATATATGATAGGGCATATAGCCCTCAGCAGTCTTCTCTTTTCAAATATCAAGGTGTATTTCAAGAGTTTTTTGGGAATGCAAAATGATTTTATTTTTATAAAATAAAATCAATTTCTGTTTGGTTACTGTAAATGCATTATATATATTTTTATATGTATGTATTTATGTATATTTATAACAAATTTTGTAATTCAGTTATTTTGCATCTTCATGTAGACTAGAAACATTTCTTAATTCTACAATATTGCATGCTTTAGTTGCTATCATTAATTGACGTGTTATTTTTGCTTATATTCAATCATTCACTTATTAAGATAATATCTATTGATTGCCTTTCAAAAATTGGGCATTTGATTTTTACAATAAACAATTCATGTCTTTAGGGAAATGGTTGATTTTTATATATTAATTATAAAACTTGCCCTTTGCCAAAATCATGTTAGTCTAAAATATATATTTTTATTGTTTGTCTTAGGCTTTATTTTTACCTACATTTTCTGTGAAAAGATAATTTCATCTTTCTCTTTTCCTTATCTTTCTTTATATTTCTCTCTTTTGACTTGTTGCAATAACTATTGGTTCCAAAGTAACTATAGTGGATACCCTTATTTTAATGAGACTGTTTCTTATTCATAAAGCAGGCTTCTCGTTTTTGTTTTAAGATACACATATATACGTCTCCCTTCTCACTCTCACCACACTCAACACTTAATATAGCACAAATGTGTGCATGTGATTTGGATTCAGTATTCAATGGCTGTTCCTTATTATGAGTGGTGGTTTTTTCTTATCCAGACCTATTTGGAGCTGATCTATTAAAACATGTCATTTATTTACAGATTTTCTAAAGGGGGGTGAGCCTTAAATTTTCAAAATGAGCTTCACTTAGACATATTTTATTATTTTTATATAGTGTGCAATTGTATTTGCTAATATTTAGGAATTTTGTAAATATTTATGTAAGATTTTGTTATAGTTTTCTTAATTCTTTATTCCCAGGTTGTATCTTTATTGTGTATTTCTTCTGTTTTTCTTAGGTTTCATTTTGCAGTTCTTTTTATAATCCCCAAGTTTAATACATTATATGTTTTCATTCTTATTTGTTTATTAAATGTGTCTGAGGCTATGAATTTTCTTCTGAATTCTGCTTTAGTTATATCTTATAGGCTTTTAGATTGTAGTATTTCTTCAATTACTTCTTTTCCATAATTACCTCAGAGATGATTATTTTGAAGACATTTTAATTTTTATTGCTGTTTTTATTAGTTCCTAGTTTGTTATTATTTGTTATTATTAGCAGCCATTTACTAAATATCAACCATCAAGTTATGTGCTAAGCCTTTGCTTGATGATATTATGGAATGAACACCAGATAACCATGATGTAGGTGTTTTCAGTTAAGAACTCTGGGACTTCCTATATATGCATGTGGCTTTTCTTGGGTTCAAATTCTTAAAGGCGTGTTACCACAAACAAGTCACTTAACACCTTTGATCTCTGTTTTCCCATATATAAAAAGGGGACAAAAGTGGCACTTATTTCAGTGACATGAAAAACAAATCACATATACTAGTAAGTAATTACCACAGGAAGTGTTAGTCAAAATGATGATAGTTAAACATCTGTCCAAGTTCATAGAGTTCAATGAGTGGCAGAGGTGAACAGAGCCTGATTCCAAATTTCAAGGTCTTACACTCTGTGTTGCACAACTACTGCAGGACTCATTCCTAGTTTGCTATGTGTGTACACTTTTTTTAATAGTTCAGAAACTGGGAGAATAATTTGTAATTGTGCTTTAATAAGACCACATTTTAGAAAGTCATGTGAAAATACTTTTGATTGAGCCATTGTTATGAGAGTGTCCTCTACTTTATGGTTATTGCAATATCTATTGAGCTTTCTTTAGCCTTTAATTCATAAGGGTAAGCATCACTTCTGTAAACATTATCAACTGAATGGAGCATACTTTTAATGATCATTGTCTGCACATCATTTCATACAATTGTGAGGACATTGCTGCCTTATGGCTATAGTAATGGAAGCAATAAAGGAGACTTCGGCCTTTTAAAACTGTGTTGGAAAGGCAGAAATTCTGAAAACATAGGGGCAAATTGAGTTTGTTCAAACTAAATGCAAATATTTACATTTAGTTAATTTTATGCTATTGACATTTTCATTTGTTATTCAGTTTTTTAGCACTGCTTTCCTGCTTTGAATTACAAACATTATTTTGAATGTATTAGTCTCATGCCAGCTAAAATAAAGTCAGATTTTATTACAATCAGAGGTTGAAAATCCCTGTTTGTGGCTTGAGTTTATTTTACTACTGTTTTGCTGTAGTTACACTGAACAATAGAATATAACATTTTTATTGCTATTAATAAAGTAGAAATGTTGGCTCTTAGTTATGTGGATAGATTGAATGCAAAGAAAACAGTTTATTAATATATTCACTTTCATAATCTTGTAAATTGGAATCAATATAAAATCACTGAATTGTAATGCTTTTAAAAATTATTTGATGAGGCCAGGCAGGGTGGCTTACTGGTAATCCCAGCACTCTAGGAGGCCAAGGTAGGCAGATCATGTGGGCAGGAGTTTGCGAACAGCCTGGCCAATATGATGTAACCCCGTCTCTACTAAACATATAAAAAAAAATTAGCCAGGTGTGGTGGCACTCACCTGTAGTCCCAGCTACTCAGGAGGCTGAGGCAGGAGAATGGCTTGAACCCAGGAGGTGGAGATTCCAGTGAGCCGAGATCATGCCACTGCACTCCAGCCTGGGCTACAGAGTGAGACTTTGTCTCAAAAAAAAAAAAAAAAAAAAA
>NW_022436946.1:25547019-25838154 GCF_009761245.1 Sapajus apella | reverse complement strand
TGGGGGACAAGAGTGAAATTTTTTCTAAAAAAAAAAAAAAAAAAAAAAAAAAAGGAAAATGATTTGGTGAAACTAAGTTAAATTTTAATCTAATCAATAGCTACTCATTGATATGATTTTTTCTAATTTCTTAAAATTGGTTCTGGTTCTGAAATTTTAGTTGCTTAAATCATTTGCAAGAAGAAACAAGGTGTCCATGCCTTTCCTAAGGGGGACAAACTGATGTAGGGTTCCTTGCTGCTTCTCAACTGTAAATACAATGGAATAAATAAAATTATTTCTTTGTTTTCACCATCTGAATACCTGAGACTCCTCCAATGATATTGAAGGGATTGATTTTGATTACTTCAGGCTTACCACAGGAAAAAAAAAGTCTGACTTCAAATTATGTCTTAATTAATGATAGTGGACCAATGTTTTTGTTAAATGAAACTTCACCTGTCCCTCAAACTAATCTTGTGCTGCTGCTTATGTGCTTGATAGCACAGTCACTTCTCACCTCATTGTTGCCATAGTGTTTGAAGCCAAAACATAAAGAAGCATCATGTTCAGAAAAACTTACAAGTATGGCACTTGGCAGTGGTACTTATACCCCTCCAGATTGACAAATGGTTCCTGAAACTCTGGAGCACATGGCAACAGAACCACATTAATGGGTGACCCAGCCGGTAGCTACCAAGGGCTTCAAAATATTATTGCATTATTTAGAAAATCAGATTTCCTTATTCTACTTTTTACAGAACTTGGGAAATATAAATTGGCTTCAATATTCACTTTATTAAGGGGGTGGGGATCCACAAACTGCAAGAGTGTTTTTACTACCTGCCCACACCTGCAAATTTTGTAGTGCCAATACAGACATTAAACTGATTCTAAGACCTGAAATCATGTATGAAGCTGAAACTGGCAGTTTTTGCCCGCAGAAATCTTGAAAGCAAATGAATGCATGGTGTAGAGCTAGTTAACAGGAATAAATAATATGCTCAATTTCCTGTATTTTTAAACTTTTAAGAAAGTATGCAGAATTAAAGTTTGAAAGTGAACTGAAATACCTAGGTGCCCCAGTGAAAGTCAGAAAAAGATTTTTACACTTATATTCATGTAAATTAGATTTTTCCTTTGTAACAGGGATTTTTCATATTAGGATGAATGTTAGGATAAATGGAAAAAGCCTGTGAATTAAGTTAATTACAAGCAAAATAACTTGTTTTGACATATTTAATATGTGTAATAATTTCCTTATTTTGATGGAGAACTAAATATTTTAGTAGAAAAATACCTGTTTTCTCTTATTCCTAATCGATAAATATTAGGCAAATTTCTCAGGCTGGGTGCAATGGTTCACACGTGTAATCCCAGCAATTTGGTAGGACAAAGTGGGCAGATTACTTGAGGTCAGGAGTTTGAGATCAGTGTGGCCAACATGGCAAAACCCTGTCTCTACTAAAAATACAAAAATTAGCTGGGTGTTGTGGTGCGCACCTGTAATCCCAGCTACTTGGGAGGCTGACACAGGAGAGTCCTCGAATGTGGGAGGCAGAGGTTGCAGTGAGCTGAGATCGCACCACTGCAGTCCAGCCTGGGCAACAGAGTGAAACCCTGTCTCAGAAAACATAATAAAAACAAATAAACATTAGGCAAATTTCTTAAAGATATTTGCAGGAGTGCTAAAACATTCTCAAACTGTCACCATCTAAGTTCTGCTCTATATGACAGTGACTAATCTAAAAGTTTTATAGATATCAAAGCTGCCTTAAAAAGGTAAAACAAATCCAACTCTGTATATAAACTCACAATAAACAAGGTTTCCTATAGCATTTTGGCAGAGAAGATTGATTTGGAGAATATTTAAAATAATACTTCTTAAAACGGAACTTGCTAAAACACCTGTCAGATCAAACAACCAGATGGTAGCTAAGATCATATATTTTTAGAATCATGGCTTTTAAAGATTATAGAGTTTGAAGAGGTTTTTAGCAGATTGTCTTATATTCCTAGAATGCTCAACTCTCAAATCTGTTTTGAATATACAGTATGTACAACACACTGTGGCAGGCACTGAGGACTAAGAAGGAATGAACTGTTCCTCACTGGAAGACACTATCCATTTGGGATGTTGCACAACAATGGATCATACACATTATTAAACACTGACTTCCCTGGTGAATGGAAAGGAAGACAGATTATAGTGTATTGCAAAAGGTAGGGAATATGTATTAGTTCTCTGTTCATTATTATGTAGGCAAGTATTCCAGACCTAAAACATTGACTTAGGTGAGTGAGCATGGCATGATGGAAAGACGGAAAGAGACAGACTGGCAGTCAAGAGAAGCTGCTTTCAGTCCTTTTTCAGCTAACTGTAAACTTTAGAAAATTACTTAATAGTTTTTTTTTTGTTGTTGTTGTTTTTGTTTTGTTTTTTGTTTTTTTGTTTTTTTGTTTTTTTTTTTTTGAGATGGAGTCTTGCTCTGTTGTCAGGCTGGAGTGCAGTGGCATGATCTCGGCTCATTGCCGACATCCACCTTCTGGCTTCAAGCAATTCACCTGCCTCAGTCTCCTGTGTAGCTGGGACTACAGGTGCGCATTACCACGCCTGGCTAGTTTTTTGTATTTTAGCAGAGACCGGGTTTCACGCTGTTGGTCAGGAGGTCCTCGATCTCCTGACCTCGTGATCCACCTGCCTTGGCCTCCCAAAGTGCTAGGATTACAGGCATGAGCCACATTGCTTGGCCTACTTAATAGTATTTTACATTGCAAAGGAAGAGGTTAATAAAGTCCAAGATTGCTCAATTTATCGTTATTACATAGTAGGCTTTTATAAGATGGTCCAAGTATTATTAATGGTCACTATTAATAATAAAATTAGTTTTAGGACCAAAACAAAGGTAGTAATTTTCCACCCTAGATAAAGTTCTAAGCCTTCTGCAAAGACGGGTGTAAAATCCTCCATATATAAAAACTGTAGAATGTTTTCCACAGACATTAGGTTGCTATTATTCTGAACTAAATTCTCATTGCTCGCCCATCTCAGAAAATGTCCAGTTTACTTCAGGATGATCAGGCACTACCCTATAAAGTAGCTCTCCCCTCAGTAACTGCTACTACTGAGATATAAACATATCTTTGAGTGTAGAACTGCAGGTGACCTGTCCCAAAGACTGAAAGTTTCTTCTGAGGACTGTAGCCATCCATCTCATGGTTGTGTCTGATGCACAGACTGTTGTGAATCAGTGTACACTGTGGAGCCCCCAGGCCCCTGTAGAGCCCTTTCAGTGCTCTTTCAACATTCCCTGTGTGTTAAACAAGGCCATTCGCCTAGACAGAGTTTAAATGGTATTTTTGACCTTCTGTTTGCAGGTCAGTTGCTTTGGCAGACTACTGACCTTTCTTCTGAGTGCAGATCAGTTATTAGTGATTTCTGCAACATCCTCAAATTATCATTGAAAGATATTGAGCTTGGGGTTTTCTTACTTGCAATAGAGAAATGAAATCAGGAAACTTATTTTTAATAGTAAAGCCGAAGCTTAGGACACATGGTCACTGTAAGGAAAATAAGTAAGTATTTTACTTTTCACCACACCTTGACTTCCACAGGCACCCCAAACTGAGTTTTCTGATATTTTGGAAGAGAAGAAGCTTTGCCTTCGTGCTTACAGCTGAGATAATTTTGTGAGCTAATTAAAAAGCTGTCTCTTTCTTAACAAAACTCTCTTTTTATTGCATTATCTAGAGTTATTTCTTTATATGTCAAAATTACCTGGCTAAAATATATATCAATATATCTGTATATGTATATACATACATATATAATGCATCAAAACCATATATTAGACTGTGTGCATGTGTGTGTATGTATGTATATATGAAACTACTGGTCTGCAAGATATATATATTCTGATGTAGGGCATTGATGCATTTTTTTGTTCCCTGGTCTGGTATAATCTCTTTTATATCATTGGAACTGAATAAATACTGGCTGAATGGAGGCGGGAAAAAATGAAAGTCCTCTTGCCAAGGAAAAATGGAAAGGTGTTATGAAAGTTATATAGTGTGATAAAAAGAGATAAGAACTGGTCTGTTTTGCACTTCCAATTAAGCACATTTGTAGAGAGAGGAAATATTCACAAATGTAGTCGTAAATACAGTTTTTCTTCTCTTGTTTAGAAAACAATTTGTGTCTGCCCTTGTATAAAAGATGAGTGAAATCCTCAAAATTAAGCACTTAATGCTCATCAAATAGCAAACAAGGTCTGTAGCCTAGTAACCTTTGTCTGCGTTGAAAGATCAGAAATGAGCCTAAATGATTATTCACGGAGACAGTGATTATGCGTTTCAGTTTATTCTAATGTATAAATGACATTTAAACCATGTTCTATAATTTGAAATTGATACATTATGGTTTTAAAAGGTTACTAACGGTAATCCTTATCAATCTCTGGCCCTTTCAGTAGATATCCATGTTTAACCTAATAGCTTAATAATCTTTTCATACATTACTAGAGGGGCATGTTTGAGTTTAAATTGAAATAATTATGAAACTCACAAACTTGATTTAAGAATTGGGTCTGTCTAGAAATTGAAACTTGTAAGCCTTTTGTGAGCCTCTGGCTTAGCTATCAAGTACAGAATAAATTAACTAATTAGCAGGCATTCTAATAATAACTCCCCAGTTCAAAAGAGGGAAAAGAACAATGTATTACACATTATCTTTTTTTTTCTGTAGGTTTTTCAGGAATTTGAATTCAATAGTAGGTTTAATGAAATCTGCCATCGTAGGCTTATATCTATTGGAGTGAAGTTATAATCTGAAAAACTAATCAGTCTTTTTACATATATATACAGTATCTTACTATACAAAAAATACCTTTCTTTTTGAAGTGATTTAAAAGGAAAACGATCCTACCTAGTTTAAGTCAATCCATTATCTGAGTCCTTGGGGAAAATGAGACTATTTCACATACTGTATTCCTAGCACACCAGTGTTCCATTAAAAAAGGATTCCATAATTAAATTCTATAAATACTAAATATGATTACTAATTGGAGAATCACAGTGCACATTAGTTCATTTAACATTCTCCAGTAAATATACTTATTTAACTTTGCGTAACCCAGAGTTTCTGAAACTCTTTTGAGCGACTTGGCCCTCCTTGATTCAGTATAAGCCCTTTTAACATTTCTTTATATAGTAGGTTTCAATGTAACAAAATTTGAATTAAGTCATAAGGAGCTGATCTTATACTCTTTTATATATATATATTTATATATTTCCTACACCTTTGGTAGAGAAAAAATGTTATTCAAATATAAGATGGATTTCTTTTTTCAATTTTGTGACCATAAGCACAGCTTCCAAATAAAAGATATTTTCTCAAAAGAGGGAGAGAAGAGAGAAGAATGAAAAGATGAAGACAGAAATGGAGGAAAAGATAGTATGTAAGTCAGGAAGTTACCAAACCAGCATATAAATTTTCAAAGCCCTGTATAGCAGTGCTTCTCAAGATGTGATTCCTGAACCAGCAGCACGAGAATCACTTGGGAATTTGTTTAACAGGCAAAAAAACCCAGACCTAGTGAATCAGAAATTCTAGGAGCAGTTGACAGCAGAGTTTAGTTTTAATACATACTCCAGGTTCTTCTGATGGATGCCAACTGTTGGAAACTACTGGTCTGCAAGTGTGATACGATGAGAGAAGATTCCGCTCCCTGAGTATGAGAATGCAGACACTGAGTACTAGGGTCTTCTCCATCTGATGAGTGGGCTGTACATCTGATCTCTGACTTGCTTGCTGTAAAGCTGCCAAGGAGTACAGTAGGAGTTCTATGGTGTACATCATGATAAATGCTGTAGAACTGGAGGATGCAAATCACAAAGAAATAGGACTTTTCTAATCTATGCTAAAATGAAATTTCTAAATCCAGGAAAGTATATTGTTGGGTTGAGAACTTGAGTTTTTGGCAAGAGGATATCTCAAACTATCGAAAATGCCATCACTATTTTATTAAAAGCTCATTCAGCATGTCAGACCAGAGTTCATGTGACCAATCTTAGGTTTGGAGCAAAAGGTCATTACCTGTACTGCTTGCATTTCCTCATGACATACTTTTTTGTGAACACTTTACTGTCCTGGAAGACTCTGAGATAAGTTTAATTTGTGAGATGGGAGGTCTTTGGGTTTGCCATGTGACAGTTTCAATGGACGTTGACTGCATTGCTCAATCTGGAGCCTCTCAGATCTCGGCCCTTTCCTAAAAACAGGTTGTATTTGCAACAATTAACTCTTTATATCGTCTGCAAATCTCATGTGTTGGACTTTTGTTGAAAGTCAATACAAGTTGTATGCTTTTCATATGTCTATAAAATGCAGGGACAGTAAAATATAGAGTAGAATAAAGTAAGGAAAATGCACTCTCTATATAGTTAAATGACAAACTGCATGATCTTAATGAGCTAAGAATGTTGTCATGGACCCTACACTATCAGACAAAGGAAAGCAACATAGGAGATAGAGCTTCTCCCCTGGCTGCCACGCTGTGCCTTTTCAGAGGCTCTCCTGTAAATTCAGACAATGCTATTGTCATCCTCCTTCAAAGACTAAGTGAGTAATATCAGCTCTGGCGCCCAGGATATTTTGGATAGTGACAGATACCTTCTTTAAGCAGAGGGCAGGAGCAGTGTGTGTAATGCCAGGCTAATTCTTGGCACTGGATTTAACAGTGATAAAGAGAAAGTGAAGACCTTTCATCAATTCATCTCTTGGCATCCAGCAATATTCATCTTATTGCTGTGTAAATAATCAAAACAGTGGCTTGCCTAGGAAGGAGTGTTATTTCTCATTTTGGCATACCTGAAAAAATCTCCCCCAGCTCTCAGGGTCCCAGGCCTATGAATCAAAAACTATCTAGGTCGAGCTGGACTGAAATTTGTGCTTCAGATGTGTTTGAGCACTTCTCAGATGTGAACATGCATTATCAGTTGTCAATAATGTTATTTTAGTCTTTGGCATGTTTTATACCTCTGTGAGGTTAAAGATCAGACTTTCTGACATGCTTGCCTCTGTGGCTTCTCATGCTTGTCTCATCCTGCTGAGCCCTTACATGCTTTCCTTGTGTTGTTCCTGAAGAAGGGGGTATGTCCCAAGATATGCAAAAATATTAAGCTACACTCTAAATGCAGGAATCAAACTATTTTTGTGGCTTTTACAAAGAATTATACAGAAAAGGGAAAGAGGTCTGGAACAGAGTAACAGCATTGAAGTTATCATTATATGGATGGATAGAGGAACCTATTAATATTAGGATAGCTGAGATGGTCTCATGAATGTAATAAATAAGAGAGGCAAGCAGAGCCCTGGAGATCACATGCTTTGTGTGTGCACAATTAAGCAGGATTTTATATAACTAATATTAAAAGAATAGGAAAGATTTAACTATTTCAGGAAGAATTTTCTTTACTGACTACTGTTGAAATAGTGTCAGTAAACATTTCTTCCTGACTGATCAATCTTTTCTTCTAATAGAGGAGAATATGCCAGCATCTAAACAAGACTGACAGTTACTTTGACAATGTGCAAGGGACTAAAATGCCTTCCAGGGTTTAAATTCCTGGGGATATTTCTGTGATGTTTATCAATTGATTGAAAGCAGTTTTCATTTTGAAATAAATAATTATTGGAAATTTCAGCTATCAACAGAAAAGTAAACAAAGGAAGAAAAGCAGTATTTTTGGGAAATACACAGAAAAACAGCTTAATGCTGTTACAGTAATTTTCCAAAGTGCATGACTCAATCATATTAGGTCTGTATTCTGGTCTCTATTGATCATTAAAGGTTGGAACATTTAATAAATTAAACATGGCTTATGATATGAATTTATCAAATGTTCTTAAAGAGAGTACATAGGATCAGTTTGAAAACAAACTTTTTATTGTGCTTATTGTTTAGACTCTAGATGTATTATTTATAAGGTCACATAATATTTGAAGCTCAGTTTCTTATAGTCAACATTGATTTCTGTGTTGTCATATCCCTGGCAATTTTTGTGTCAATTCTCTGTACTTATTTTCTCAATTGTGGAAATTCCAATATTCAAACTTACAAGGAAGAAATTTTACACATAGCTCTTTTTGAGTCATAGGCTTTTTCACACATGGCTTAGCCTTGTTTCTAGCATATAGTAGGTGATAAAAAATAAATGCTAAATGACTGAAAAGTAGGACTTTTATGTATTTTTGACTGAAAACAGTGTATGGAAACATTCCCAAATATACACTCTAAAATGCAACGAAGGGTCTCTGGAAGCTTCTGTGAGCCTGCCTGTATGTAGCATCCAGATCTCCTACAGATGTTTAGAGCTCCCCTGGGTTTATGAAGAGAACATGAAGGCAAAGTCAACAAATGTAGCTACTTTATCTGTCTGTCCATTAAGGTACCCATTTATCATTCAGTCCACGATGAATTACAGTAGCCTCCCTGTGTGTGCAGCTGCACTTTCTGTGGTTTCAGTTACCTGTAGTCAACCACAGCCTGAAAATTGTACGTGGAACATTTTAAAAATAAGCACTTGATATGTTTTAAATTGTGCACCATTGTAAGTAGCCTGATTAAAATCTCATGCCAGTCCCTTCCATCCTACCTTGAACATGATTCCTACCTTTATCCAGCATGTCTACACTGAAGACTCACTACTTGCCCATTAGCCACATCATAGTTGCCCAAGGATCAACTGTCATGGTTTTGCAGTGCAGGTGCAAGTACTCTTGCACTCAAGTAAAAGTTCATTTGACTCATAATGGCCCCAGAGTGCAAGAGTAGTGATGCCAGCAATTTGGATGTGCCAGAGACAAGCCAGAAAGTGTTTCCTGTAAGTAAAAAGGTCAAAGTTCTTCACTTAATAAAGTACCAAAAAATCATATACTGAGTTTTCTAAGATCCATAGTAAGAACAAACCTATCCATGAAATCGTGAATAAGGATAAAGAAATCTGCCCGTAGTGTATATGGGCTTTGGTATTATTTGAGATTTAAGACATCCAATGTGGGTCTTACAACACATCCCTCTTGCATATGGGGGAGCTACTATAAATACAGTGGCAAATAATGAGCCATTTGGGAACTGAATAGTGAAACGTTTACCTTGACTCCATGAAGTTTATACTTTTGTAGGGCACTAACGTACATCGAGGCAGTCATTGTTAGGATAATGAGTCTTTGGTAGCATTTTACTAGTGAAGTACACAGCAAGGGCACTTTACTTAGTCTAACTGGTCAAGGTATTGGAGGTGGTTTCTACAGAAGAAGTAAAATATATAATCTTGCCTTCAGTGAGATCAAAGAGTTGTACCTGGGTCACATCCTTCAATTGTATAATAAACAGACTCATTAACTGCATTGCTCCTTCCAAGTATGAATATATTCCACTACATTACTGAGAAAGCTGGGTCAGAAGACTCCCTTTAGCCTGACTTGGGGCTCAGCGGGTTTCCTTAGAAAACTCTATTGTACAAAGAGATGGGCAAATGAAGTTCATTTGGTGTTATATACCCTGACTTTCACCAGTGCATGTGGTTAACTAAGCTAAAACGTGGTCAGTTCGTGCCGTTGCCCTCAGCACAAAAAAGAAAAGCTCAGTTTATTTACTGTGATCACCTTTATTCCTTAGTTTAGGTAGGTACTGCTTTTTACTTAAATCCAACAATATAATTCGGCCCAAAGCATTTTAATTTTTCCTATTTTTAAAAAACTTGAATGTTTCAAACAACACAAACTCTAAAAATTAGAAACAGGACTGAGTAGAATCAATTGTACTATTGAATCAACAAGTGGTTTGTGAAATGTAGCAGATGATTAAGATCTTCAAATGCTTATTCTTTATTCTTTTAGTTTTGTAAAGAGAAAAATATATGTGAATCAAAATAGCTTGAATATCAAGGATACACCTTTGAAGTAATCTTTTAACAGGCTCAATTTACAGCATATAACAGTTGTGAATAGAAATCCATTTATTTTATAAACTATTTAAATTATTTTAAGTGAATTCCTGTGGCTAAAGGCTTGTGTTTTGTACATGCATTTGAACAGATCGTATTTTAATGACAGTCATGGTGAACTTCATAGACATTTTTTTGTCTTCTTAAACTCCCCCTTAGAGCCTCTCTGCATACATTAGTATTAATTAGATAATGTCTCCCAGGTGCTTAGAGCTTTTTGGAGAAAGGGAATGAAGCATTGTGTTAAAATGATTATTACTGACTTCAAAGACAGTTATATGAGAGTTCAGAAAGAGCAAATTTTTTATAATACCGACTCATAAATGCCATTGAGAAATAGCATTGTATGACGTTACAAATGGTCATTTATTTTGTTAACAAGCCAATTATCGTCTTTCTTATTCCATTAGATTATCATAGGGAAGGAAGTAGAAGTTTTCGGTACCAAGATACAAGATGAGATGCAATGAATGGGATCCAAATAATTTCATTGAATTGTTTAAGTTTATCAAAGGGGTATAGAATGATGTTAGCCTTGGTCTCTCTAGAAGCATTGGGTTAGTGGTACCCCATAAAAGGCCAAAGCAGATGAAGTTTATCTAAGAATTTTGCTTCTTAGTGGTTTCAGGAATGGCGGGTAGATGGAAGTGGTGTCACTAAAAAAAGAAACCCAAAGTAGCCAAATGTAACATGTGACAATCATTACTACCCCCACAGACTGCCTGGGAGGGGCCAAGAATCAGATCCCTAGACTAGATGGCAGGTTATAGTCCATTTCTCTGTAAGTTATATTGAAAATGCAACAAAACTCTTAATAATGGTTATTTTGGTATAACACTTTAAATTTTACAGAATTTTCACGCATGTACTACTTGATGCTCAGAACAACACTGTGAAGTAGGTACTACTCTGCCCATTTTATAGATGAAGAATCTGAGGCTCAAATAATTTACTGATGTTTTCAGAGATACAAAACTTATAAAAGACATAGGAAGGATTGGAACCCAGCTTTTCTTATTCCAGTTCAGTGCTCATTTCTGTACGCAATAACAAGTAGTAATGTGGGTATCTAGAACTTTGTAGTTGATCTTAAGATATGTTTATGTTTATTATCTATTTATTTTCACTAACCTCTTCCTGCTGGTATTAACCAAACCTTGAATTTACAAGAAAGTCTTCCTTTCCAAGGGTGCTTCAACTGCTTTTGAATTGAACAGACAGACTCAGTATGACTCTGTTGTTGTATAAAGGACCACCTGATAGAAAAGCTATGAAAATTAATAAAACAAAAAAAATGAGTAAAACTCTCTTGCCCAACAGTACAACAATATAAGCTTCACAAGATAAGCTATACCAAAAGAATAAGGTGTTTGTTTTAGGGACTATCGGAGTTGGCAGAATATGGCAAACGCCCTCAGTTATCTTACAAAAAAATAAATGTACTTAAAGGTATTCAGAGAGTGGTAAAGGTCATTTTCAGTTAACATCTGGATGAAGAAAGTCAGGGAAAAAAAAGTCTTGTATTAGAGGGCATATGTGAGGCAGACGTGACTCCAGTGGTCTGAATGTAGGAAATGGAAAAGGGTAAGCAAGTAAAGACTCAGAAATTGCAATGGAGGTCAACTGAAAAGAGGAGGGTATGGGATGGAGAGAAGGTGAGGGGGAGTAAAAAGGAAGGGGTAGAGTTGCAGTTGAGGGAGGAAGAAGTTAAGTGGATAAGGAGGGGTAAGAAACAACTATAATTAACTTTTAAAATGTATTTAATTTTTTTTTGTTGTTGTTATTTGGTTATTTATATTTTAAGTTCAAGGGTACATGTGCAGGATTGTTATGTAGGTAAACTTGTGTCATGGGGGTTTTCTACACAGAATATTTCATCATCCAGATACTAAGCCTAATACCTATTAGTTATTTTTCCTGATCCCTCCCTTAAAATTTAATATCTGGGGCACTGGCCTGCAGTAAGCAGGTGAAAATGCTGCACTAGAGGAGAAAGCTCACAGCTTAAGAGGTGAAGTGGAAAAATGGTTGCAAGCAAAGGATGGAATACATTGTTAATCATACCTCTTTTCTTTGTCTCTGACATTAGCATTCACTGAGCATTAAACACTGGCTTAAACCTTGGAAACAGGCTGTTTGCTATACCTCCATAGATGTAGGCAGAATCATTACATTATTAAGTTCCCAAAGTCCTTGCCAAAGACAGTTTATGATTCTGGTAGTCCTCGAGGAGAGGCAGTTTTCTTACCTTGTTTAAACAATTCTCACTGCTTAATCCTTTCTGTGTTTCTAATGTACAAGAAAGACTAGTTTCTTAAAGAGTGGATTTGGTCTACTTAATTTTTAGATCATTTTTCCTTCTGGAAGTGGTTTCCTTTCTGTGGTAATGTTTGAAATGGGTACAGGAATGAGAATATTAAACTGTTTCTAAAGGCTTGAGGAGGGAAAACATATATTTTCAAGAATCATTCAATTTTGAATCTGGATTAGACTGGCAGTTACAAGGTTCTGGGAATATTGAGCTAATTGTGTTAGAATTGTTACCCATTAAAAATTTCAAGGTCCCTAAGATTGGCAAGAACAACAATAAGGCTGATGATTAAAAATTTAAATCTATGGGAAAAGAGTACAGTCTATGAGTATAAGGAAGGGAAGAAAGTAGTTAATAAATTGATTGCATGCATAGAAACAGGATATTTCTATCTGGTAAAGCATTGCAGACATGCTACCTATGTCATCTTCACAACAGTACTTCAAAGAAAAGTTGTAGTGAGAAAGTCATTGGAATTTGGATAAAATCAGTTTAGGTGTAAGTGGAGAGATAGGTTTCAGACCCAGGTCTTCTAATGCAAAGCCTTGTGTTCTCTGTCACTTCACATTGCCTCTTTAGAAAGTTACCAAAACAAAGGTGGGAGATCAAGTAATGAGTTTTTGCTGGTTCATTGCACTGGCACACTGATAGAGAAAGCTTGACAGTGTAAAATGGGACAGAGCTAGGTGAAATAAGTGGTTGGAAATGGTAGGATATATGCCTAAGGCAATAACAGCAGACATCAGGACAGCATTGAGATTGGACCAATGGCCTAAGCAAACACATTTCATTTTACAAGCTTTACTCAGGCAGTACCTGTTAAATATTGGTGAATGTATTGCAAGAGTATACCTGGAATCTTCTTGAATTAACATTATTAAAGATGTTAATAATGTTATTTGAAGAAATGATCAAGCTAGGGAAATAGCACTTCCATAGTATTGGTGAACTTCCTCTCTTTCCCCTCACTCTAGAGATTTATCTTTCAGCATGACTCTGATTTCCTGATCACAAATCAGCAAAGGAAGGAGTGAGCTCCTTAGCTATTGTGGGCAACTCTTAGAAAAACCCACACATACACCCCTAGGCATTCCTTTCAGGCTGCCAGAAACAGGATGGAAGATGAGGGGAAGGGGTCCTTACTACATTCAGGTCCCTAGTCTGAGTGGTTTGGCTCTGTTACTGCCCTTCCTCTGGCTTGGTTAGGTTAATCAACATTTCCCAAAGGCTCCGTCACTTGCGATTAAAAGTACCCTGACTTATAGAATGACCAAAGAATTTCTGGATGTAATATTTCAATATAATTCAAAGGTAAATGACCTTTGTTAATTTTCTATTGGATATGTGTTTCAGCCAGAACTAATAATTTACAGATTTAGTTTAAATTCAGGTAAAATGTATTTCAAATACTGTTTCACCTAGATTGTCTTATATGTCACTCATATTTAGAAAATCTGCCTCCTGAACAGAATTTTGGGCTTTTTTTTTTTTTTTTAATCATATGGGAGTTAGATAAACAACTTGTGTTCTAAATTCCACAAAGATTTCAGTAGCCCTTTCCCCATAAAGTACATTCCACTGCATTTAGTTGCTTTCTTATGAAATTACAAAAGGCAACATAAAAACAATGCATAATTTTAGGTATAATAGCTCTATGACACTGTTGAATAAGTAATTTTTTTTTCAGATACTAGTACCCTGAGAATCTTTTAATAAGGAAAACAATAATACTTTTATCATATACTGAAAAACTGTTAAAGATTGAAATTAAAAATGGTTAGGTGATTTGAGAGTTAGATGGAAGCTATTTAGTTCCTTGTTTTTTCTAATTATACGCTGTTTTTAAAAACTCAGCAAGACAGTTTACCTTTAGATGAACTCCTTTCTTTTGTCCTCAGAGACTAGACATTTAGGAAAACTGGGAACAAGGGTCCCCTTAGTTAAGTCATGGCAGCTCTGGGTGGCATTCCTGATTATTGGATAATTGTGCAACTCAAGAATAACACAGAACAGTTAATCACTGTGACCTTCAAGCCCAGGAGAAAATTTTAGCAGAATGTAGAGCATGCTCTCTCATTTAGATTGACTTTAAAAAAAATCACTCTGCTAGTTGCCAGTAGAAATTAACAAAAATGTGCATTATTTGTATATATTTTAGGAAATAAATACTGGAAAATGGGATATTCAAAAAAGTAAGGCAATAGGAATAGGTTCAAATACCTTAAACTACATGATCAGATGTGGTGAAATTTGACTATAAAGGTTGACTTTGTCTTTCATTTGGTAACTCATTTTCTGGCCAATACCTTTTCTCCTATCTCCAGAGAGCAGAATAACTATGTAAGTATAGCATTTGCTGTGTTCTGATTTTGTGTGCCTGCTCTCTCAATTCCAGGTGAGCTGATCCATTGCCCACATTTCTGCAAGTACCAGGACAAATCCCATGCCTAAACACAATCTTGCGGTAGATTTGGCTGAGCAATGCAGGGTAATAAAAGTAATGAGGCCATTGAAATCCCTTTAGCTTTGTGCTGATGCCTGGAAACTGTCATTTATTTTGTAGTGCCTTTAATTGAGAGAGTTTTTTTTTTTTTTTTTTTTTTTTTTTTTTTTTTTTTTAATTCCCCACAGTAATTGGTACTACAATTTTTTTCTTATATTAAAAAAATAATAAAGCTGCATATCTTGCTTCTTGACTCTTATCAAGCATTGGTTGTTTTTCCATTTACACAATATTTTATTTTTATTCGTTTATTTTGGTATTTTTGTCACAAAAAAAGGATATTATTTGATACAGCCAAAAAGAAAAAAAGAAAATGATAAAGGCCAGTTCTTGTGACATTTATATGCATGAAAAATTGCAAACCTACCTCCTTCAACTCAGAAATCTTCCCCCCTTTGCAGTGCATAATACAGACTCTCTAAATATAGGTGAATAATAAATGTGCATCATTAACAATTAATAGGATTATAACAAAATACAGTATCAGCATAATCTTCTAAGACATTGATGGCTACACGTTGCCACTTTAAATAATAGCATGAAAGGCAATGGTGCTCTCTGATATGGATTTGCCATGGTAAATGAGTTTGTGTTACTGTATATATTTTGTTCTACATACTGAGTTATCAATAATCATCTTTATGCCTCTCAAACGGCAGCACAGGCAGGAAAAGAATAATTGCCACTCTTCATGGAGCCAGCTTATTGATGAGGTGGACACAAGTAATATTTTTAGCCTGCTGGCTGTCCATCTGTAAGCAGTTTCCTGGAGCTGTCACTTCTTTCTCTGGAAACTGTTATGGCTTTGTCTGCCCAAGGAAAATAATGAGATCCATTTATCAAGAAAAAAAATAAACAATAAACCCTCTACCTTCCAGTTAATTTGTTTTCACCTATGTTTACCCATGTGCAATCAGTTAACCATCCATCATGTTATATTCATGTAAAGAAGTGCATTTTTCAAAAGGTTGAATCCATTAACCCTTTTGCTAAGTAAATATATAGGCACCCCTTATAGCTAAATCAGGGACTTGTAAAAATCAGTCTTTCTGGAGAGCTCATAAACTCTCCCTCTGTCTTCTCTAGCATACCCAGTGTTGATAAATCTGCAAGCTTAATATGAACCAAACAGGTTGTTCTCATTCATTCCTCAAACTATGTGTATGTTTCTTTTTAAATTTGTCTTTGATTTTAATGCCACCCTAACATTTTCAGAAATTGGTATGGAATGCACAACTTAAATCCACAGCTTCAATTTGATTTTTAAGAATTTGTTAACAACAATTTAGTGGAAAATGGTAGTGTATATCAACAATCAAATGGCATCTTTTTCTCCCTCTTTATTAAAAAGTATATATTTTTCAGGAATACAAGACACTAAAAAAAATGACTCAGGAAGTAATTTGTTCATAGGATTTTGCTGACATTTATAAACTATTTGAGCTTTACTGCTGCCTTGTTGCTGGCAAGAAGCGTCAGCAGTGGAAGTGTTCCTGGAGTTAAATGCCCTCCTCTTTTTTTATCCATCTGTACTATCAAAATAGAAAGCCACTGTTAAATAAACACTTGTTAAATGCTTTAAAACCATGAAGGATTGTGGCAGAATATTCTGAAAGCCCCCGATTTAAAAACAACCAGTGTTCCAGGACTTCATTTGTAAAGAGAGTTGTTTGAAATATAGAACCTAAAATCCTCAAAATGGTGGTAAAATTCCCAGTTTAATACACTAGGACTATGGAGTATCAAAGATTTAAGATTATGGAGTTATCCAGTTCTTGCTTAACTCAACCATTTGTTATAGATATAAGGAAAGAGAAAATTAGGTATTTGCTTACAAAACAACTGCAAAGGAAACAGCAGTTGTAATCGTGATTGTTTAAACTGGAACGCAATGAGATTAGATAATAGTTATATTGCTGCCTAGAAATCCAGTTCTTACAGGGAAAACAGGTTTCCTTTGAGAAATATGAAGGAAATTAATTATGTTTAGGGACTCTGAAGAAAGCCTCTAGAAATGTTTAGTGACTATAGAAATTGAAAGCATTGTTTATTATGTGACATTTAAGTTTTGGTTTGTTTTTTACTGGTTTTCGGCATATAGCTCAGTTATAGTTTTTATGGAGGATGGGAAAAAGGGTATACAAAAAGCAAGAGGGAGCAATGAGGAAAGAAAAAATGACTAAAAAAATGCAATAAGAAAAAAGATGTGAAGAAAGAATGCCCATCAGGAGCATCAGAGTGAAAGTATATTGTGAATATATTATTTAGCAATGAGACTACAAATTTAGCCATGTATTAGCTCAGAGACATTGGGCAAGTTCCTGAGACTCCTAGGGCTCTTAGAGTTCCTTATGCCTGTTTCTTCATTGCAAAAACACATCCAATATTAGTAGGTACCTCGTGGGCTTGTTGTAAGGATTTCTGGGCACATTGCTTGTCCTCAATAAATGTTGCTTATAATAGACAACATCTAATTCATGGTCTCAGTGGGAGATCAGAAAATGATAACTGGAGAGCCAAACTCAATCACCTGTTTTTGTATGACCCTTGAGCTAAGCATGGTTTTAATATTTTAAATGAATGGAAAAAAGAGAAAAATGATATTTTATGGCACATTAAAATTATATGAAAGTCCATTTTAGTATTCATAAATAAGTTCTATCAGAACACAGCCTGCTCATTCATTTGCATATTGTCTCCGGCTGATCTCTTGCTACCATGGTGGAGTTCAGTTGCTGTCTGGCCTGCAAAACCTAAAATACATGCTCTCTGTTCCTTTACAGGAAAAGTTTGGCACCTGCTGGTCTAACAGGACACATTTGAGGGTGAATGAGGGTAATATTAACAGTAAATTAGGATGACAGGCATAAGCTGAGAACGTATTGGGTAAGCCAGTAAGTTTGAGCACCCTCAATATATTACGCACAAGAAGAAATAAACAGAATGGTGAGTGGTTAAAAAAAACTGAGGAAGAAAAGAGAGCATTTTGTGTAAAGGACTGCAACTAGGATAATTTGTTGAAGCGTAAGTCTTACATTTGATCTCTTTGTGTTACATCTACTAGCCATACCAAGCACGTGGACTAGTATCCAAACCCATTTTATACAAGCTTCTACATAAACCCATCCCTACTTACGTCTTGGACACCTTCTCTGACAGCTTTGTCCCTTGTTCAGTTATGCTATAGTCACACTCACTTTTCTGTTCCAATAAGATATCAAGCTGGTCACTATATCTTAGGACCTTCGCAAGGCTCTCTACCTGTATTGCTCTTATCAGACTTAAAAGTCTGACCCTTCACCTTATCTAGCCCTTAAACCTGGCACCATCCTCCATTCCATTATCTCATCTTATTATCTCTTTAGAACTGCCATTCTCAGAAGCCTAGAAACTAAGCTCCACAAAAGCAGGGATTTTTTTCTGTCTTTCTTGCTATTGCAGGTCCAGTGCCTACTACAGTTTCCGGCACAGAGGGGATATTCAGCATATTTGAATGCATCCTCCTGATTCTGTTGCATTATGGCCTCTTCTTTTGTGTCAAGTGCTTCAGAGGTTCCACCCACTGCTCTTCTCATCCTGAGCTTCCATTTGATCTTTGGCTCTAGGTTGGCAGTTCAGCATTTATACAAATTTTAGTCTTGATCTCTGCTCTAAATGGACTCTCTGGGTACAGAACATAATATCTCTTTGATTTTTTCTCTCATTTTCACATGTTGCTGCTATTTTCTTTGCCTATTTGTGTCTAGAGCTAAGCAGCCCTTTTCCTTCATGGTGTTAATTTTATACTTTTCATATAATGGAGAAGCACAGTACTTTTCAAAACAAATCATTTCCTTTTAGCTTATGCTGCATTGTTTTTAATTTTTTTGGTCTATGAGGGTTTCCAAAGTTCGAGTATGTGGGCAGAGGCTATATCTCTTAAATGGTATTTCTTTGTACCCAGTACGACATTAGAGCAGGCAAGGATATGCTCTCAAGAAATATACCCGAATGGGGATTTTGGTTAACTCCACTGCTGTCTGGGCTAATGGACCAAGCATCAGAAGAGACAATCACAATCACTGATAATGTTAAAATCATTTGGCTTTCAGAAACACCTTTTAACCCTGTCAAGCCTAGGTCCTCTGCCGATTACAGGTGTATTTTATTGGCATTTTCATAAGCTGTTCCTTTATTTGCACTCTCAGAGCACATGTAGCCGGCCTGAATCAAAGCAGCCTCTATTCAGTTAACAACTGATTGCAGAGTTTGAGAAAAGAGGAAAAAAGTTTCTCGTATAGACCACATCCCCCACCCTGCTAGGATTGGAGCTACGTAGAAAAGGGAGGAAAAGCATAAAGAAGCACAGGTTGGAGCAGTGAAGTCTCATCCAACCCTAGAAGATACCAAGCCTGTGTTTCATTTTATATATATTTAGAAGTTCAACTAACTTCACAACTTCTAGAAAAAGAGTTGGAACACCATTCGCCAGAATGAAAGTTATGTCTGCCATGTTTAACATATTATTTGCTATAAATCCATTGCCTTGAACAGTAGAGAATATTTATGGCATGAAAGAATAACTTTCCTTGTTTGCTTACTCATCTAGTAAAGTTTAGCAGACAAGGTAAAACTTAAATTTAATCTTCAATGTTTAATTATAGTACAGCATTAAAAATTATAAAACTCAACAATAGAAGAATTGGAAAATCTGTAACACAGTGTTCTTTCTGAGATATTGTCAAATGCTTTGGCATGAAAATATTCATCCACTAAAAATGTCATCCAGCGATGGAAAAATACTACAATATGAGAAGAAATGATGTATAAAACAGAACACTGCTATGATGATTTATGATAATATGGCTTTTTATTTTAAGTACATGCAGTTTAGGAGAAAGCTTTCAGCATGTATAACATGTTGAAAATAAGTGTTCATGTGATTTGATCAAAGAGCTCCAATCTTTGAGAGACAGTAAATAATACAGTATTTAGGAAATTGCTTTAAATATTTATTTCTCTGATTGGCTAAGATTGCTCATAAATTGTAGCACATTTTAGGTATTGTAAAAGCAAGCCTGAATAACGCATGCATCTTGAAGATAAATAGGATTGCACCACCATATATGTGCTAGAGATGGGGAAATATTCTCAATAGTAATGACATTCTCAAAGGTGTCTGTAATAATTGACTTCTAAACAATTTAGAATGTCATTACATAATCTTTTTTATTAACCCTCATAGCTATTTCATGGGAAAGGTGGAAGAAGGTTTCTTTTCAAAACTTTTCCCAAAAGTCTTCAATTTTTCTCTTTCTTTATATTTTTATCAAAAAGTAGATAATGCGTGTGATTCTATAGGGGGATTCCATTAAATGAGATGTAACTTAAATAATTGAAACCTACTTAACACTGTTAGTGTCTTTTGTGAAAAGGCAAGAAAGTTGGTATTCAAAGAGAGTAAATGCAGAATTGTTCAATATTCCTTCCCTCCCTACTATTTTGATCCTTTCATGTTTTAATAATTTTTAAAGATGATTTAAACATTGGGGGATAAACTACTCCTAAGTACTGTCTGTTTTTAGAGTACTCATAGTATGTAGCAAACTTTGACAATAACCCGTACCAAAGAAGAGATCTAGTATAAAAATCTCGGGAGTCCAAAAATGTACACCAAAAATAGTAATCACCAGCTTTTAGAAAAAATACTTATTCACTTAAGAAAACTTATAAATGATACCTGTAATTAATCTTAGCCCTTTAAAAAATTCATTTAGTTATCATTCTTAAGATGAGCAAAGTAGCGCTAGAGACAAGAGGATGGAGAAAATAACAAAGAAAAATAATCACTGTGTCTCATCACAAATGTATTGCAGAAATTGAGATATCTTTAGCAATGGGAACATTTTTCTACCAACCAAATAAAACCATTTTTATACTTTTAAAACAGTTCCTTTCAATGTGTTGCTGAAGTAGCCTTGTTCAGCACAATGCTATGTAAATATAAATAAAAACGTAAGTATAAACCTGAAATTTGCTAACCTATGTTTTTTGTTTATGGCCTATGTTGTTTTGTATATTTAACACAGTGTTTAAGATCAAGAATGCAATGTTTTAGCATAACTTCCTAATGATGGAAATACCATTTATTGTTATATAATCCCTCTAGTGTAGGATATTTTGTTGCTGTTGTAAATATTGTGACAGCCAGTAGCTTCGTGTCTGTGCATTTATATCTCAAAAATACTTTATATTTCCCTATAGTAGAGTTCCAAGAATAGCTGATTTTTGTTGTTGTTGTTTTGAGACAGGGTCTCATTCTGTTGCGCAGGCTGGAATGCAGTGGCAAGATCATGGCTCACTGCAGCCTTGACCTCCCAGGCTCAAGTGATCCTCCCACCTTAGCGTCCTGGGTATCTGGGCTAACAGGCACACATCACCACGCCTGACTAATTTTTGTATTTTTTTGTAGAGACAGGGTTTTGCCATGTTGCGCAGACTGTCTCGAACTCCTGGGCTCAAATGATACAACTGCTGCAGCCTTTCAAAGTGTTGGGATACAGGTGTGAGCCACCACATCTGGCCAGATTATTGGTAGTGAATCCTGTCTATGACTGTTGACTGATAATTTCAATTTCTATTCCAAAACAGCGTTTATCATCAGCAGTATATGACAGTACACGCTTATTAGGTTCTTCCAGGGCAGGCACTCTTGTGAAGGAACTTTTATATAAATTAGCACATTTAATTCTCAGAACAATCTTTAAGATATCTGGTATTATCATTCTCATTATGGAAAAATATTAAAGACTTGAATTTGAAGAAATTGAACTCCAGAGATGAGAAGTAACTGGCCCAAGGGCACATAATTAATAAGTAGTAATAAAAGTACTATGTTTATGTCTTCCTTAATATTAGACAAAATAAAGATTATTTTGTGAAGTTAATGGGGGAATAATAGCACTATGTTGTTTAAATCTCATTTAATTAAATGATGTAATTTAATCACGGATCACTGATGAGACAACTAGTTCTTTTATTCTTTCTTTCACCCTCTCTTTTTTACTGCTGGAGTAGGTACTTACCTCATGGAGTTGCTGTGGGGAATAGAATTATATGTAAAGGATTAGCCCAATGACAAGCATGGTCATTTAGCTATTCAATGAATGATAGCTTTTGATACCCTTATTTTTAGCTAGTTTCTGAGAGTAATCAGGCAAAAATCCGGAACCATATATTTGGTGTAGTATTTTTTTCTGGTATATAAATCTTTTTCTAATTATAAAGGAAGTCAGTCCTAATTTAGCATATTCTTTGAACATATAATTGCTCCTAGAAGTAACAAAAACTAACATATAGTTACGTGTGATTTCTGTAATGGAATTGAGCAGTATTATAAAGTTTTTAAAACTTTCCTCCCTGTCAATAAAAATATATTTTAGCAAACAATATAAATATATATGTAGTTATATACTGTACTAACATTTTATACTTGTAAAACATATAATATTGACTTACATTATTTATATATGATTATAAATTATTCACATATAAAATAATTTAAATACTTTTCTTATTTGAAAATATAAAAATATTTGTGTTTTTGCTAAAAACAGCTTAAAATTATGTTTTGGAAAGAGCCATATCAAATATGATTAGATAGTTATAATTTTTACGTTGTATTCTGGCTGACAAGGAACTCCTAACATCCCTGTTTCTTTTTCATTTGCTTTACCTATATTACTTTCATTCAGTGGGTTTTTTTCAGAAACATTTTAAGCCATTTTTGAGTGTGAGATTAGTTAAAATTAGAAAGCAAAATATCCAAATCTATTTCTCTAGGCACCAGTAAACTGAAAGATGTCCACATATGTTAAACTTTAAGAAACCCACTCTTTCCTCAAGGTATCTGTATGCAGTAACATTTGACATCTGGGCTAAGTGAAAATGCCAATTTAGATAAAACAAAAATAACACTATAATGATATGTTATTAACTGTTAGTCACTAAGATCTTATAACAGTTTCCAGTGTTAACAGCCCAGGAAGAAAAATACTCTTTTATCTTGTTTTCTGTTTATTGGATTCTCTGCTACCTCTTTCAGATTTTATAGCAGGGCATTCATGGCTGTTGCACCTGTGACTTGGGTTTTTTCTACTAAGTTATATGCCTGGTTTCAACAAATTAACTGTCAGTCTCTGAGCTTTAATCTGGAGGCTTATCTATATCTCCAATGTGTAGTAGTCCCTGGTACTGAGTTAGTTGTTATCTTTCAATGAACAGAACAGTGGACCATGAAAACCCTACAGATTCATGTGTTCATATTTTCTGTCGTTCCACAAGCACTTTTTCTCAAAATGTAACACAAAGTACAGCCTCTCATTTCTACAAAGGTAATCATTTTCACAGCATTTCATTTAACTTTCTAATCTAACCCACCTGTCTTTTCTTTTCTTCATTTATCAGAAAATTACACACACAAACACACACACACACACACACACACACGACACTCAATAAACTGAAAAGCTCCAGTGTTTCCAATTGATTTCTCAAAGCATGCACTCACCAGCTGCCTTTCCATATATGATATGCATGCACCACAAAAAGTTACCCAGGCCTGTGAATTGTTAAGCCTGTGTTGTGGTCTGAATGTGTCCCCCAAAATTCATATGTTCAAATTTATTGATAGTATTAGGAGGTGGGGGCTTCAGGAATTTATTCATTCCTGGGACGGAGCCCTCATGGATGGGATTAGTACCCTTACGATTGCGTGCCCCAAAATTCATATGTTGAAACTTATTGATAGTATTAGGAGGTGGGACCTTCAGGAAGTTATTCACTTATGGGACAGAGCCCTCATAAATAGGATTAGTGCCCTTATAAAAGAGATTTGAAGGAGCTATTTGCCTCTCTGCCGTGTGAGAACACAGTGTTCATTCCATTTTGCCCTTTCCATTTCTGCCATGTGAGGATTCAACAAGAAAGTCCTCACCAGACACTAAAAGCTGGTGCCTTGATCTAGAACTTCCCAGTCTCCAGAACTATAAGAAATAAATTTCTGTTCTTTATAAATTATCCTGTCTCAGGTATTTTTTATAGGAGCCCAAATGGATAAGAGAACCTATCTCTTCCATTGTATGTGCAGTTCAATGCATTTCTCTAGTTCACTGGGGTGTTATTTACACACAGTTTCATATTTCTTCATTTTAAATTCTAACATGTATGATATTTTAAATATCAAATACATAATTAAAACTGCTTCTATTGTCTGTTAATCTGATAAATATGTATATGCATAATATACATGCACACAGCTATATATGCATAATTACAGTTATATACATATATTTTCTCAAGTGCATGAGTGTCTAGCTGGGAAGATTAAAGGGAAGGAAGTGGAGAACAACATATGTCAAGCTAGAGATGGCTTAACTTTGTATCATTAGCACCTCGGCACCATCCCAACTTTTTGACCATCTCCAGGTCTCAGGAGAGACCTGGCTATATATAATGTGTCCAGGAGAGATGTGGAGAGACCCAGATATATAAAATACTTACCTCATTGAGAACTATGCTTAAGGGTTAACTTCTTAGCCTGTCCTCTCACTTTATTAGAATGTTGTTTCCAAATTATAGATATATTTTGAGCCTACTGATAACTGCATTCATATTTCTCCTTCCTGAGCCATGTTATCAAACACTGCACCAATTTTGTTCTCCTCTACCATTTGCTGTGTCTCTCCTCCTTGTCTGGTTGTGGCTTCTGACTGCACTGGCAGGAATATGCACAGCTTTAGCTAATTAATTGCTTCTGCAGAGCAGTAAAGTATACTTACCTAGAGTGCACTTCCAGCAGGCACTATAGAGTTATTATAAAAGAGTTATGGATCTTGATTCATAGCTCATATATGCATATGCACATTAGAATTAGAATTTAGTCTTTATAAATAGCGTGCTAATGATCTCTCAGCAGTAAATGGTCCTGAGACCATTATAAATGTGAGAACTAGAAAAGGCAGGGCTTAATTGTAAAAATAAAATTATAACATGATTTAGCCATATGTGTTTATATGTAAAAAGCTTGTTATTTAGAATGGGCTTCCTTTTGCGCCTGTATCCACTTTAATAAGCAGAAATGCATATAATCCTTTTAGTGCAGAGCATATTCTAAGGATACCATCTCAAAACATGTTGATGCAACTTGAAAGTATATTTCAATTTGCTGCATTTGTGTGTGTGTGTGTGTGTGTGTGTGTGTGTGTGTGTGTGTGTGTTTTTAAAGCAGCAAATACTCAAACTCCCAGCTTGAGACTATCTTAAATGTAAAATGTTTTTATTTCTCAATCTAAGGCAGCTTTCTTAGGCCAGAGGAGAATATCCTCTCTTTGGCTGATGTGTGAAATGTGACAGAGGCATCTTGTAATGGGCATTTTCCAAGAGCATCACATGGTAGGCTTCTTCCTAGATTTTAAACTTGTTTTGTTGTCTGCTACTCAGTTTCTTTTAGGCTCTTCCAAGTTCTTCTCTCTGGAGTCTGAAGCTGGCCTACAGAATAGGTGGGACATTAGCGTGACAGCTGGGCACTCTTCCTAGAACAGACCCAGCATGGATAACATTATTTTTGAATCACTTATCTCTCTCGTACTCAACCCTCTCTAAGAAAAACACTGATGTGGCAAGCATGGTATCTCATCATTTTGTGGAGACAATTCTCCTACATCTGTCTATATTTATTTCTTTTTTTCCTGCTCTTCCTTTTCTCTCCACAATATTTCTTTTTTCTTTTCTTTTTTTTTTTTTTTTTACCACATTCCATTATGAGAAATCCTGATTCTCATTGCACCTCACTTGGATGTACTCATATGGCAGCAGAACAAATGCCAGAAATAGAAGTCTGAGGACCAGATATCTAATTACCACATTACAATAAGAACCTCTCAAATGAAACAGGACATAAAAACACTTTGTACTGAAATGTATTTGTTGAGCATTTCCCACAGTGAAGCTCTCAAGTTACTGTTTTTTGAATAGCAAGGCCTTACATTGTATTCAGTTTCTCTGTGTGGTACAGTGGGAAAGCATCAGTATGATAATATACTGCTCCTGGTTTCAAATCTTCATTCTGCTACTGACTACATATGTTTTGTCTTGAACATAAAAATTCCAAGAAAGATGACCTTAGAGGGCTAATGTGTGGAATAAATTAAATCCATCCATTTAGCAAATATGTACTGGGCATCTATTTTATGGCAGGCATGTAAGTGTTAGAGGTAGCAATGAGGAACAAAGCAAAATCTAGTGTGGGAAATGGGCATATAAGGAGAGAATGATAGTAGTGTATAGCCAGCACTGTTCTGAAGGCTTTACATCCTCTAACTCCTGTAATCCATAATACAACTTCATGAAATTGGTACTACTCTGTTTGTTTATGGAAAAACTGAGGTATGTAGTATTTTAATGACTTAAGTTTATGTAGTTTGTAAATGGAAAATCTAGGATAAAAACCTAAGCAGTTTGGTTCCACTACCCAACCTCTTAACCACACTGTTAATAATGATCAAACAAAGATCACACTTTTTTATTTCATTTTAAAGTCTGTTGCATGCAGGGATCACCAAATACTAGAAACAAATGAATGAGAAGGTAAGAGAAGTTTGTTATGGCAGCCCTTGAGTTACAGAAGATGATAAAATGTTTAATATATGCAGTCATTATTCAATTCAATACATGTTTGTCCCTGTTTGTTGGTGTCTTGAGATCGAGATCACATGTAACATTTTACATTTCAATGAAAGACATAAAATAATCTAGACAATTTGATTTCAGCCAATGATTGTATGACTTTTTTTTTTTTTTTTTTTTTTTTGAGACAGGTTCTTACTGTGTAATCTAGGCTGAAGTGTAGTGGCACAATTATGGCTCACTGTAGCCTCCAATTCCTGGCCTCCAGTGAGCCTTCCAACTCAGCCTCCTGAGTAGCTGGGGCTACAGGCATGGGTCACCATGCCTGTATAAGATTTTTTGACGAGCTTGGCTTTTCTTCTTTTCATGATATTGTGCTGGTTGTCTTGTACGTTTTACTAATGTAAAACATGTATGTTCCATCTTTGCTTGTATTTTGAGAAGCTGTAGGAGAGCCTAGCTGTGGCTAGCAGAGCACATAGTTGGTGAACATGAGCAGTGCTGAAGAATCTTTTTCAGCATAAGAAAAATGTTCTGTTCTCTGGGCTTCTGAATTTATTTTGAAGGATAATTTTGTTATAAAAACAAGGGAAGGGAACCACCAACCACTATAACCACACCATTTGTGTTTCGAAGGGCAGCATGCCTGGAAATCCAGCGAAAAGAAAATAAGTCCTTTCTTGAGAAGGGGCCTTCTGAGAGATGAGGAGTGGGTGGTGGACTCTCGAACCCAGGTCATCTATTTGAACTGGCCTTAGGATTATCTTAGAGTAGAATTTTTAGCTGATTGGTCATGCTTTGCTCTTGCAGGTACTCCTCAAAACATTTTACCTACCTTTTTTGTTTCATTTCAAAGTCTGTTACATGTGGAAACCTCCTTGGTTATCTGTTCATTCCAGGAATTCTGAGTAACCATTCTTCGAACAGTTGCCCAACATATCATGTGTCTGTATTTTACTGCTTATGGCATTTCATCTTTATCATTCAGGCTCTATTAAACTTTATTACCTCATTTTTAACATTTTCTCTTAGAAATTGTTCACAGTCAACTCAATTCTATGGAGTAGTTACCTAGCAAGAGTTCTGCATATGAGCATATCTTCGTTAGAATTGTCAGTTAAAAATCCCTGATTTCAGGAGAATTCTCAGTGAGAGGCTGGGCTATTGTCACCCTTAGTCAGGAGATTCATCCACTTGGGGCAGCTGGCCAGTTAGTCTGGCTACAGTCATTACTCCAATGAAGAGTACGCAAAATAAACCTGGGTCAAGTCATTCAGAAAGGCAGCCTCATTCTGTTTTTATAATTAGGTGTGAATTTTCAATTGTGTAGTCTAGAGGAACACAGGGGGAAGACAGGCTGGAGCACAGAAGCAGCTCCTGGTGTCTAATTAGACAGGTGACCTGCAGCAAGTTTCAGATTGGATTTGTGGCTTGCTCAGTCCCAGCTTTCCTGTGGAGATATGGCTCAAGTGTAGATGAATTAATGAGGGCCATACATAGAAGTGATGTGGTTAATTTTACTCTCTGAGTCCTGCTAGCAGGTGCCACCTGCCTCAACCAAAGGCATCTCTGATGGCTACTGGAGCTCAGCAGCCAGCCTGGAGGCATCCTTCCCCTTCTGGAACTTATGGCAAATTCCAGATGGTCTCTTATAAAGGCTGACCTCAGTTTCTATGCCAGGGTAAGCTGTGACCAGTTATGATTGTGCCTGTCATTTATGATATTTTATACTTACACTGAAGGTTGTCAATTCTCTGCTACAAATTGTTTCTGAGCTCTGGTTTAGGAAGCAGGAGAGCTATGACTGACTTATTTTAACCTAACTAATTGGTCTACATACATTGTACCTTTGGCCACACCACTGTCAGCACATGTCTTTCCTTTGCAGTTAAAAGCCTGCATCTTGTTTGTATCTTCTCATCTATAGCAGCCAGAATACTCACTGTTTTTCTTCAGCTAGGCACCTGTGAGCTTTTGTTCTATTTATCTTATATACGTTTTTGAAAACGAATGAATCCATTTTTTTCCAGAGCATGACTTCCAGCCTATCGCCTCCATACTGGCTATGCTTGACCTCTGACCAAGAGGCACAGGCTGTGTGTATAATTCTTTATATAATGCACTGACTTAAGCTTCTTGAACTTGTTTTTACGTCTGCTTTATATTCCTGGATATGTTCTTCATTCTACATCTGGTTATATTGGATAGAAATATTGCCAAGCCAGTGTGAATTGAGTATTCCTCCCTCACCTCATTCTAAACTGACATTGGAAGTTTCAAAAACCCTTAGCATTTGGCTCATGGCTTTGTGACCTGAGAGTGGTCTTGGATTGGATTAGGCTTGGACAGTGCTCTGGAGCCATATTTCAGGGGTTTGATTTCCAGCTTTATCTATTTCTCCAGTTTACTCTGACTGTCACATCTAAGTTCAAACATTTTTAATGACTCCTATTGTCCATTAGAAGTTTCATGCTATTTCTATCAAACTACCACCATCATCTTTCACATAGTTAGAAAAACTATTCTAAAATTCATACGGAACCAAAAAGAAGCCTGCATACTCAAAGCAATCCTAAACAAAAAGGACCAAGTCAGAGACATCATATTACCCCACCTCAAACTTTACTGTAAAATGATAGTAACCAAATAGCATTGCACTGGTATAAAAACAGAAAGGTAGTGGCACATAAAACATGTTGGAAGTGAATACCTTGTATAAAGAATTATACATACTGCCTGTGCCTCATGGTTAAAGGTTAGCTCAGCCAGAATACAGGTGATAGGCTGGAAGTCATGCTCTGGACAAAGGCAAGTTTATTCATTTTCTAAAATGTGTGTAAGATCAATAGAACAGAAGTTCACTAGTGGCTTAGTTGAAGAAAAGCAGCAACAGGGCAGAAGAGACAACCAAGTAATAAAGCCATAAACCTACAGGCCTCTGATCTTTGAGAAAGTCAGCAAAAGTAAGCCATGGGGAGAGGACTTCCTATTCAATAAATTTTAATAAGTGATGCTGGGAAAACTGGCTAGCCAGATGCAAAAGAATGAAACTGGACACATGTCTTTCATCATATATAAAAATTAATTCAAGTTGGATTAAAGATTTAAATGTAAGACCTCAAACTATAAGAATCCTACAAGAAAACCTAGAAAACATCATTCGAGACATCAGACTTGGAAAATAATTTATTACTAATTCCTCAAAAGCAATTGCAACAAAAACAAAAATTGACAAGTGGGACCTAATTAAACTAAAAAGCTTCTTCACAGCATAAGAAATTATCAACAGAGTAAAACAGACAGCCTACAGAATGGGAGAGAATATTCACAAACTATGCATTCAACAAAGGCCTAATATCCAGAATCTATAAGGAACTTAAGCAATTTAACAAGTCAAAACGAAATAGCTTCCTTAAAAATGGTCAAAACACATGGACAGACATTTTTCAAAAGAAGGCACACTAGCAGCCAACAAATATATGAACAAATGCTCAACATCACTAATTATTAGAGAAATACAGATCAAAACCGCAATGAGATACCATCTCACACCAGTCAGAATGGTTATTGTTAAAAAGTCAAAAAAACAACAGATGTTTATTATGCTGCAGAGGAAAGAAAACATGTATACTTTGTTGGTAGGAATGTAAATTAGTTCGGCCATGTTGAAAGCAGTTTGGAGACTTCTCAAAGAACACAAATTACTATTCCACCCAGCAATACCATTATTGTATATATATGCAAAAGAAAATACATTGTTTTACCAAAAAGACACATGCACTCATATGTTCATTGCAGCGCTATTTACAATAGCAAAAACATGGAATCAACCTAGGTACCCATCAAGAGTGGGTAAGATAAAGAAAATGTGACACATATATACCATAAAATAATATGCATCCATTAAAAAAGAACAAAATTATGTTATTTTCAGCAGCATGGATGTAGCTGGAAGCTATTATCCCAAACAAGTTAACATAGGAACAGAAAACAAAATATGGCATCTCCTCCCTTATAAGTGGGAGCTAGACACTAGGTACTAATGGAAATAAAGATGGAGACCACTAGAGTGGAGAGAGTGGGAATTAGGGAAAGACTGAAAATCTGACTATTAGATACTATTCTCACTACCTGCATAATGGGATGATTTATATCCTAAACCTCAGCATCATGCAATATACCCGTGTAACAAACTTGCATGTGTGCCCCCTGAATCTAAAATAAAAGTTAAAATTGGTTTTAAAAATAACATTAAAAAATAAATTTCATTTTCCCTTATCATTCTCAAGCCTCTACATTAGGTCATTATTTTCCTTCCAAGTGACACAAACCATTTCTTTCCTCCATCTGCCCCTTAAGCCAGACCTCTAGGCCACTGACTTTGTTCTCTACAACATTTTATATTCATAAGCTCCTGCCTGAATGGCAGACTCGCTCTTTAAAATGTTGCAAGTTCCTAGATTTCTAAGAAAGTTTTGAAAATCCACCTTCTTTATGAAATCTCATTTTATTCACCAAAGTTTTATTTCTTCTTTGACCTGTGTACCCCTGTTGTTAACTCACAATAATATACCTTGCATTTTGTTATCTATTCATTTTTTTTCATTGATCCATGCTTTCATGGAATATATGTCCTTGATTTATCTTGATCCCCAGTTCAGTTGAAGGTTCCTCAAAGGACTGAGACTATGTCTCTATCATTTCTGGACCATTTTTACTGACTATGTTTGGATACTTTCCTCAGGAAATTGACTCTGAAATGGAGATTTGCTTGCAGGTAGATGATCTAGTTCTGTTGGAAACATGTGTGAGGGAAAAAGGTTGTGAAAAAGAAGCAGAACAAAGATGAACTTTCTACAAATGTTCACTATGAACATTGCAGCCAATTCCACAAGGAACTCTGAAGCTTGGATTACATTTTATGTTCTCCAAATTGAAGCAAGAGACCAGTCATTGGACACAGCAGATACCCAGGGCAGAGTTGTAACCTAAAAGAAAACATGGCCAAATCTCAGTAAATGTTTGCTCAACTATATTTAAAGTGATTCATAAATGTCTTATAACTTTGAATAAAGCATATGTAGATATCTAAAATATTGTATAATTTATTAATGTACCTAATTAGTGCTAGGAACAATTTGCTGATCTGTGACTACATTTCTTGGAGTGACTCAAGGTGAGTGCTCTACAAAGAGCCATAGATTTCCCTCCCCAGCTGAAAGCCATGATTGAGAATTTGTAAGGCTTTAACCTTTCCACAATAGGTATTTTCAAGTTACAGCCATTAATATTACTACAACATTTTCTACTCTTCAAAGTTATTTTCAGGTTCCTAACATAATGTTGACTAAAAGACAAATCCCTCTGAACCTCATGGCCATAGGAGCTCTGAAAGTCTATGAAGCAAAATTTGAACACAAACTTGGTCATGACCTAGAGAGGACCCAAAAGGCCTCATGTTACTCTGCCCTCACGTCTCTCAACTAGTTATTTTCCTATGGGAGGCAGCCTAACATTTTAAATAACAACAGCTCCTTAATTTCTAACTTATGACTGAAATTTGTAGATATATTTACAAAAATCACTTAAAATTTTCACTTGGTCTTCACCAAAAGGCCAAGCAGTGGTAAAATACTTATAATTTCCTACCGTATGTTTTGATGTTTGTGATGGCTATCCTGCTCTTTATCTCCCTAACATAACGTCTCGTAACATATGATTAAATTACCCACTGGCACCATGGTCCTTCTTGCTCCCGTGACCCCCACCAGGCAGGGGAGGATTCAGATTTTATGAGGCTGAAGAGTTGAACAATTTGGGGTTTTAGTTTTTAAAAAGTAATCTAAAACCATTCTTCTTTTGAATATTTTATGAAACATTGTGTTTGGGGTCTTCAAGAACTCCAGGTTTGAGAATATGGCTAGGAAGACATAGGATTCAGCATTTAGATGTACTCACAGTTTCATGGCCATGATATATTATGGGGAAATTATACAAGGCAAAATCAGAAAAGGTAACATGTTCATGGGGCAAATACCAGAGGAAACCAGGCACAAACTTTCAAGAATCATCTCCTGGTGGAGTCACACAGAATGTACCTAATTCCTTAAGATTGTGACAGGGATTCAATGTTGCCCACCGGGAAAGCTCATTAGTGACTCTGTGTTCACATTTTTTATTTGGAGCTGGCCACCCGACCCCTTCTGCCTAGCATGTTCCAAAATTTCAAACTCTAAGAGGTGAGCAGGTGTTCAGCATATATTATTTTGTTTGTAAAAACAGGCACAGTGAGCCAATCTCATCATTTTGGGATTGGTGATAAGAAATCTATGTTCTCAGATAACCACCAGAGGTCAACCTGGCAATCAGGCTTGTTGAAGGACAGCACTTTCAGGCCTGCTAGGTTAGCTCCTTTCAGTGTGCATACACACCTTTGCACCATTGCTAGGGGTCCTCCCAGGCGGGGCCATACAAGTAAGTGGTCCAGATGGTGACCTTTATTAGCTCCATGGTAAGTGCTTCTGTGGTTCCACCCATACTGACACACTTTTAATACCTTAACTCAATTGCCTTTGTATGTGCTACTCTTTTGTCCCAAGATATTCTTGCTCTTTATTCTTTTCTTCACCAAAATCTTATTCCTTGTTTAGCTTTCAGAGTAACATCCTCTTGGAAGTCCATAGACCTGGTGTTTCTGTTTTATTTTGCCATTTGCTATGAATGCATACTGAATATATATATGTATATTTCTTATCATAGCACTTTACATAGTGTATGTTACTTTATCATTTCCCTCCATTCCCCACAAAATCTGAGATCCTTGAGAACAAAACCTATTTAGTCTTCATATTTTTATTCACAAGCCTAGCATTGTGCTTGACATATAACATACTTATATTAATATTTGTTGAATAATGAAGGATGAACATACTTACTAGTTTGGCAGGGGTTACCACAGCACTGCAATTAGTCCTGTGATAGATATTTATTATAGATTCAATGCTATCCCCATCAAGCTACCAATGACTTGCTTCACAGAATTGGAAGAACCAACTTAAACCCCATATGGAACCAAAAAAGAGCCCACATAGCCAAGACAACCCTAAGCAAAACAAAAACAAAAACAAAACAGAAAAAACAAGCTGGAGGTGTCACACTACCTGACTTCAAACTATATTATCAGGCTACTGTAATCAAAACAGCATGGTACTGGTACCAAAACAGAGATACAAACGAATAGAATAGAAGAGAGGCCTCAGAAAAAACACCACACAACTATAATCATCTGATCTTTGACCAACCTGGCAAAAACAAGCAATGGGAAAAGGATTCTGTATTTAATAAATCTTTTTGGGAAAACTGGCTAGCCATATGCAGAAAACTGAAACTGGATCCCTTTCTTACAGCTTATACAAAAATTAACTCTAGATGGATTAAAGATTTAAACATGAGGCCTAACACCATAAAAACTCTAGAAGAAAACCTAGGCAGTACCATTCAGGACATAGGCATGGGCAAAAACTTCATGACTAAAACACCAAAAGCAATGGCAACAAAACCCAAAAGACAAGTGGGATCTAATTAAACTTAGTTTCTTTCACTGCGCAGAAGCTCTTATCAATGCAGTGAACTGGAAACCAACAGAATGGGCAAAAAGTTTTGCAATCTACCCATCTGACAAAGGGCTAATATCCAGAATCTACAGAGAACTTAAACAAATTTACAAGAAAAAAAAAAAACACACATCAAAAAGTGGGCAAAGGATATGCACGCTTTTCAAAAGAAGACATTTATGCAGCCAACAAACATATGAGAAGAAGGTCATCATCACTAGTTATTAGAGAAATGCAAATCAAAACCACATTGAGATACTACCTCACACCAGTTAGAATGGTGATCATTAAAAAATCAGGAGACAACAGATGCTGAGGAGGATGTGGAGAAATAGGAACACTTTTACATTGTTTTTGGGAGTGTAAATTAATTCAACCATTGTGGAAGACAGTGTGGTGATTCCTCAAGAACCTAGAAATAGAAATACCATTTGACCCAGCAATCCCATTACTGGGCATATACCCAAAGGATTATAAATCATTCTATTATAAAGACACATGTACACGTATGTTTATTGCGGCACTGTTCACAATAGCAAAGACGTGGAACCAACCCAAATGCCCATCAGTGATAGACTAGATAAAGAAAATGTGGCATCTATCCACAATGGAATACTATGCAGCCATAAAAAGGATGAGTTCATGTCCTTAGCAGGGACATAGATGGAACTGGAAACCGTCATTCTCAGCAAACTCACGCAAGAACAGGAAACCAAACACCGCACGTTCTCATAAGTAGGTGTTGAACAATGAGGACACACGGACACAGAGAAGGGAACATCACATACCAGGGCCTGGGGGGTGGGGGATTAGGGGAGGAATAGCAGGGGGTGGGGGCATTGGAGAGGGATAGCAATGGGAGATATACTTAATGTAAATAATCGGGTGATAGATGCAGCAAACCACCACCGTGGCATATGTATACCTATGTAACCTGCACAATCCGCACATGTACCCCAGAACTTAAAGTAAAAAAAAATAAAATTGAACCCCCTGCCCAACATTTAAAAAAGAAAATCTTGGGTTAAATTGAGGCATGTGTTAACTATCAGTATTAATATTATAGTGGTATCAGAGAAAAACCTCTGTTAATTGTCCTTAAGACTATTGGAAAACATCTCTTAGCAGAGCATAATTAATTAAAACATAAACTAAAAACAGTCCAAGAGGAGTTATGTGCCCCAGATAGACTGGCTATAGAAAAGATGGGTAGATTTTCATTCAACTATATCTGCTATAAAAAGACAACTGCTTGTTATTGATTAATACTATTTTTCAAGTCTGTGCATATAAGCATGATATCTTAATTGACACTAACTAGAGTTAATTTTATTGTCTTCAGAAATCTGTTGTTGAAGTAGGCATTATTAACTTTGTTGTCATTATTTTTAAATGCATTTGAAGATCTACAATCACCCAAGACAGCCTACTGTGAATTCTAAGGCTCAATGATACAGCATACATTGCTTCTATAAAACTTTAGGAAGTATGGCACTTTTTATTTGTTTATTTTGAGATGGACTCTTTCTCTGTTGCTCAGGCTGGAGTGCAGTGGCATGATCTTGGCTCACTGCAACCTCCACCTCCCAGGTTCAAGCAGTTCTCCTGCCTCAACCTCCCAAGTAGCTGGGATTACAGGCACCTACAACCATGCCCGGCTAATTTTTGTATTTTTAGTAGAGATGAAGCTTCACCATGTTGACCAGTCTGGTCTCGAACTCCTGACATCAAGTGATCTGCCCACTTTGGCCTTTCAAGGTGCTGGGATTACAGATTACAGGCATGAGCCACTGTCCCCAGCATGTGTGGCACTTTAAAACTGCCACTCTTGGCATATGGAATACATGCACACACTTGTGTGTTCTATATTCATTCATATATGCAAAAGATAAAAGTGGAAAGAGGGACAATCTATTTATTGTATATCATACAGGCAGGCTCTCTGTGAGATTAACATTTTAGCTGCCTAATGAAGTTGCAAGTGGATGGTTCCTCTGTAACTTTCAGCATTGACTATTAGGAAAAATTAGAAAGGAAAACATATTTCTTGAATCTAGTGCTCATAGTTTTGGTTAGAAATAGTTTATTCTGAAAGAATTTACAACTGAGACAACGAGAAGAGAATGAGGATTCAGTAGCAACAGCAAGAAAGATTCCCAGGAGAATGAGTATTTAACAAGTTGAGGCAGGAGTCCATTGTCTGAGCTGGAAATAGCCTTGCAGTTAGGGAGGGTGATAAGAAGATTGGCTTGAGAGAAATGGAAACAGGAGTTGAGGTGATTGACATTCCCCAAGGGCCCTCTTCATTTGTGTTTGTTTCAAGGCTTTTTCTGGTGACACAGATAATTACTGGATTGAAGGTCTCTGTTTTGCTAGGCTGTTTATGAGGAGATTACTAAACAAAAGACAAGAAAAAGTCAAGAGCTGATAAAGTAACCTAGCCTGTCTTGCCCTCTGCATCAGATGGAACATGTGAGCGTGGAAAACAGATCATTGATTCCAGTTGATGTTTATAATATAGAAGTAGCAGTTATCCTCCTTTACAGAAATTTCTTAAATGCATTAGTACCTTACCTAGGTGGACTTGTTCTTGTATATGAGATTGTTCACATGAGTTCGTAGTCAGAAAAGTGAGCTTTCTGCATTTAGGCTTAATATTTGAAAATCTCTGTAAAATTTAAGAGCCCAAATCTATAGTGCAGAGATCTGAAGTCACACCCAGGCTCTCCTGTCTGCCAGTTCTGTGAGCTCACGTAAGTTTTACAATTCCTCATGCCTGATTTTCTCCATTGTAAATGGGCAGTTATAAACGCTATCTCAGTTTATAATCTATAATATATATTTAATGAAGGAGATGCCGAATAGGCACTTTGTAATTATTTATTAAATGTAAAGTACCTTAATTACCTTACTGTATAAAGCACTTTGTAAGCTCGAAATAACAGTAGTTATCATCTGCCATGTTAAATGAAATATACTTGAGACATCTTGAACTTTTTCTTGATAATCCAAGGCCATTGTTCTGAGCGTCAGTTACTATTTTGTGCTGTAGCACAATCGGGAGCCTCCTGTATTGCTGGAACACATTAGGACAATTTGTGTGCAAGCATGCACGTGAACCACTCCCACATACACCCAGTGACTTTTAAAATCTTTAAATCTTTTCCATGATTATTCTAACTTTCATACATGTATTTTATTTTTGTCAGTGTTTTTACATCCATTTTCTCACTTTTCTAATAATTTGCCCTGTATAAGCTGCTGTTACCTCTGAACCCATATGAGAGACTTGATAGAAATGTGAATTCGCTCACAGTGAGCTATTTCACTGGAAGAAAGTAAGGTTTTATGCACAGTCCTGGAGACATCTACTTGATCCTCTCTGTGGACTTTTAAAATTACTTATTCCTGGGTTTAAAAAACTTTATCAGCGCAGCAGCCAAGTAAAGTACAATCTAAAAGTTTAGTATTTCTCACTGGCAATGTGCTGAGTCTCATATGCCAAATTTTTTAATTCTTTTTTTTTTTTTTTTTGCTGTTTTTGGAGACAGAATCTGCAAATATGGCTTACTGCAGACTTGACCTACTGGGCTCAAGGAATCCTCCATCCTCAGGCTCCCTTGTAGGACCACAGATGCACACCACCCACCCAGCTATTTTTCTGATTTTTTATGGAGACAAGAGACTATGGTTTAATCAATTTAAATAGTATTCAAGTACATATTAGAAACCAATTTTCATATCTTTAGTATAAATTTCTCACGTGCCTGTCTACATTTGAATGACTTAGGAATTAAGCTTACCTTAACAGCTTATAACATTAAGTAAGTAGATAAAAAAGGACCTAGTAAACTGCTCATATGATAATAACACTTTGATTTTCATTGATGTTTAGCATAGGAATACAGAGGGAAGGCTACTAACATCACTGGTTTCACTTTGTTGCTCAAGCTGGTCTCAAACTCCTGGAGGTCAAGTGATCACTACCGCCTTGGCCTCCGAAAGTGCTGAGATTACAGGCATGAACCACAGTGCCTGAGCCAAATTTTTAAATTTTTAATTCATTTATATGCATGTGAAACACTAAAAATTTAGGGAATTATGCAAAATACCTTAGCATTGAGGCTGATTTTTCTTTTGCTTTGCATTCTACTCCACATGACAATGAATTATATTTTTGCCTCAGTCCTCATAATTTCATTTTCATTTAGGATATGTATTGTGGGAACAAAATATAGTTAATTTATTGTCAGGTTTGTAGCATGGAACCTTCTAAAATGGGTCTAAGGACAGATTTTGAAGGTGTGAATTAATAAAAATTTTTCTATAGAAATGTTACATTTACATTTGTAATGTAATGTTTCTTCATGGACTATTCTTTGTATTTTTAGATTTTACAATTGTTGCTTTGCATCGAGATTTGGCCTAGCTGAAAATAATCCCTTAAAGATTTGCTGTGCAGTAGTGCAAGTTAAATCCATTTTAAAAAAAAACAAGTACTTATTAAAATGTCAACTATGTACTAGGCCCTGCTGTTAACATTTTACAAATATTAACCCATTGACTCTTATAACCCTTTGAGATGGATGCTATCATGGAGCCCATTTTACAGATAAGGAGACTGGATATAGAGACGTTAAGTAATATGACCAAAATCACACAGCAAATAAATGGCAGGGCAGAATTTGAATGCAGTCAATCTAATACCACAGTCTATGAACTTAATTAAACCTGACAATTATCTGCATCAAATAGCAAATTGAAGAACTCTTTATCTCCACATTTTGTAATCTTAAAGAACTTCTCTTGTTTATAATTCCTATAATACTAAATATTTTCACCAGTTTTGAAAATAAGGTTTTTATGTTACTTAAGACACATTAAGGGAACAAATCGCTGCATCATTTGTGTGTGTGTGTTACAATTATAAAGCAAGTAAAATGGAGATTTTATTTAATTTTAAATAATAGATTATAGATGTAAATATTTTATTTCTAATATAATTATTTCACTATTTCCAAAATTAATGAAGATGCCGTATTATTTTTCTTCTCCCTCTTACAATTTGTTGTTATTTCCTATTATCTGTATATGTCTTTGCTAGTCATTATCAGTGGGGACAAAGAATACAGCCAGGCGCAGTGGCTCATGCCTGTAATTCCAGCATTTTTGGAGGGCAAGGCGGGTGGATCACTTGAGGTCAGGAGTTTGAGACCAGCCTGGCCAACATGGTGAAATCATGTCTCTACTAAAAATATAAAAATTAGCCAGGCGTGGTGATGCATGTCTATAATCCCAGCTATTTGGGAGGCTAAGGCATGAGAATCGCTTGAACCTGGGAGGCAGAGGTTATAGTGAGCCAAGATCACACCACTACATTCCAGTTAGGCAACAGAGCAAGAAGACTCTCTGTCTTTAAAAAAAAAAAAAAAAAAAAAAAAAAGGTTCAAATTTCAAATTAGTAAATTTAGACAAAACAGTAGAATTGGTGAAAGATTATTTAGTGTGGGGTTGAAATCACTAAAAAAAAAGATATTTTTAGATCTATTCTGTCCTCTATATGAAAATATAAATCATGGTTTTATTTCTTTCTCCTCTGTATCTGTGTGTTTGTGTGGTATGAGAGAGAAACAAGGATACATTATAACTTTAGAAGTATTTCTACCCTTTGGTAATAAGGTGATCACTTGAAGAAATTAATAGTATCCTAGTATTCCATTTAGCTGAAGCAGGATATGCTTTACTGACTTGTAACTATCCTCCTTTTTCCCCCTTTCTGCTAAATTGGCATGTAAACAGGTAACAGGCTGAGTCAGTTTAAAACTTCTTGTTCTGGGCATGCCATTTATTTTGCTAAGCCTGTAGCACTAGGGAGTATTAGCAAAAGCATAATTTACCTTACAGTGACAGTCTCCTGAAACACAGGAATCCTGCCTTTCTCGTGTCACTGAGAGAAGAAAGGTGAAATTAAATGTAGTGGGTAGAAAGGAAGAAAAAGGGGGAGGTGGGTAAATATTTGGATGAAGAAAAAGGAAAAATCTTTGTCCTCAGAGAGAAATGGTGGGTGGGAGGAACTAGATTGTAGACCTAGAGGGGGAAGCCTGGGTATCAAGGGATTAAGGATGTGTGAAATACAGATTTACGCCCATGGGAGACTGATAATAAAGCTGGGAAAGCAGATCTAGCTCAGCAGCCCTGTGAATCAAGCTTCCAGGGTGGTATCCTACGTGGGGCACCTTATCTGTGTTTACCTAGGCCGATATATTTTCCAATCTCTCCTTGAGATTCTACTTCTATAAGGGGAAGATATAGTACAATTTGCCAGAGGTATTTGCTCAGTTATTCAAGATCTTAGATGAAAGGCTATCTTGTTCCTAGAAGCTAGAATGTTAGAACTGGGTTAGTCTCTTGCAATTTCTCCTGGATCTATCAGTCTCAGTATACATGAGTTACAGTTTTCGTCACTTTCCTACTTAAATCATTTTGATTGTCAGAGATATTTTTAAAGATTTGAACGTCACAAATCGTATGCTTTCATTTTACTAATTCTTCCTTGTGTGTCTTATCAGTTTTTCATTTTATATAGAATGTACATATAGACTTGCTAATGTTGTCTGTAATAATCCCTTGAGTATATATTAGACCAAAAATCGTTGTACCAACTGCGTTTCACAGTGAAAATAAAAAGGAAAAGAAGAAAATAAACTGAGGATAATTAGCACTTTAACTTTATGGTCCTCCTTGATTGAATCTAACTCTGCACACAAACACACACAACTACTAGCGAAAATGCTCCCTTCTCCAAGATCTTTATAGAAGGCCTTTTATAACCTCTTCCTTCTTTCCTGTATTTCTATAAATGAAAAAAATTATTTTTGAAACAAACATCTTGGTGTTACAAATTTCTGACATTTTATCTATTACCATGTCATATTACCAGAAACTTCAGAGAAATCAGGAGTCCTTAGAGACTAAATTATTAACGATAAACTAACTCACCTGCATAGGTATAAATCCCACCATAGTAATAAAAATTAATTTCAGGGCAGTTAGTTTCAAATAATTATTTATTCATTGGCATATGAAAGCATAGATAATATAAAAATAAAGTTTCTAGTCTTAAAAAAGAGCCCTTTAGTCTGATATTAAAAGGTTTGTATTGCATATTGACTTCCCTGTATGCAGTTTTTACTTGGAAACTTTAAAGATTTTTGTCTGCCACAGGAAATCTTGATGACTGAGGAATTTTAGTTCTTATTTTAGTTAATCCTAATTTTAGTTATTCATATGCATACATTTCAAATCAATCTATTAATGTTTATCAAACTGCAGAAAATATAAAACATGTTTCTGTATAGTAATGAGATCAATTTTATTTGTATATGATGTTGAAATCAAGACATTTTAAAATAAGATTATATCACTAGTTTATCAGAATTTTTATATTTCATTCACTTAGGTTTTACATAAAATTTGCATTCATTTTTATGTAACATTCTGTTTCCCCTCTTTACTAGAATTGAATGGTGTTATCTTTAGAGTGTCTAAATATATTTCTTATGTATAGTGCTTGGTAATTACTCATAAATGCTGTTTTCTTTACCAGATACATTTTGCAAAAGAATGTTAAGAAGAGAAAAACACTTGCTTATTATTTTCAGTAAAGCATATTGAGTTCAGTTAAATTTCCTAGCACAGTCATGAAATAGAGTAAATATTAAAATATACTATGATGCTTATTGAAAATACTGAGAATCAAAATTCTGACATTTCAAGGCCAGTTTGCACTTCGACACCAGAGACTGGTTAGTGCCAGAATGTACTTTAGGCAATCCAGTTAAAACATGTCCTACTACAAGAAGAGGAAAAAGAGGCCAAAAGTGCTGAGCTTGTGAGTTGGATCACATACAATTGCATGTTAAATATATGATCATTAAATTAAAAGTCTGTCCTCTTCAGTGTCTTGCTGAGCTTTGTTAAGATTGCAGCTATGCAATAGAACACAGAGTAAATTCAATCCATCCCTGCCCTTTAGGGAGAGAGAGAAATAAAGCCAATACAGATAGTGAATAACAAGATGGGAAAGGTGTATTAGGAACTGAAAGAAACGGGCAAATAACCCAAGCCTAGACACTTGACACAAGGGTGGCATGATGGAAACCATAGCATGGTAGTGGACGACAGGAAAGAAAGGGAGACCTGAGCTGAGTTTTGGACTCTAAATTATTGGCTGGATCTGGATCTGATGTTAGTAGTCTTTCCACTGTATTCCTATGCTAAATATCAATGAAAATCAAAGTGTTATTATCATATGAGCTATTTACTAGGTCCTTTTTTTAAAAAATCTATTTCCTTAATATTATAAGCTCTTAATGTAAGCTTAATATTAATTAAACTTAATATTCATGTAGTTTTATTTAATTCTGAAGTCATTCAAATGTAGACAGGCATGTGAGAAATTTATGCAAAAGATGTGAGTATTGGTTCCTAATATGTACTTGAATGCTATTTAAATTGATGAATCCATGGACTTTTGATTGTTTTGGTTTACCTATGGAAATTTTGCAAAATAGAAATCAATCCATTTGCATTGGGAATTGAGAAATTTACACACAGAGAAACTCAGACACACCAAATATATAATTTATACAGTCCATATTAACAAGCAGTATATTAGGTATTTACGGATATGATATTACCTAGGATTAATATTAAGCATGTATTATTTTAATAGGTGATTATTATGCCTTTCATATGTAACAACTATTATATCTCAAAGTCTTTTAAATATTAAAAAGTTTCAAAAAAACAGACTCCCTTATATTTTAATTTATTGTAAACTCACACTAGAACATATGCCTTTTATACTTTATACCCAAAAGGAAGTATATTTGTATGCACAAAATATTTATACTTTTTAATGATTTTAAATTATAATTTAAATAAAATTCAGATTTTTTATTACTAGCTGTGAAACTTTGGAATTAACATCAGTGAAGATTAGTATACTCATCTGTAAAATGGGGTATTTACAGAATTAATTTATAGGGCTATTTCAAGAATAAAACTAAATCCATGCACAACAGCTAATAGAGTGCCTGATACACAATAATTAATGTTAGCTAATTAATTGGCTAACATTAATGCCTAATTAATGTTAGCTGGTCTTTGTCATTTTTATTATTGTCATCATTACTTTTTTAAACATAAAAATAGTATCGATAAGTATTATATGGCTGTTTTTCTTTTGTTGCTGGATAATAATGGCTATTTGTTTATCTCTGTGTTCTAAATTTCCCTAATTTTTTATAATATAAAATTTATATTTAGCAATGGCTCTTTAATCAATATATACTTTATTTTAATACTTCCTTATAAAAACTTTAGTTGATTCACCTTTAAATTTCAAATCAATCTATTAATGTTTTTAAAGTCTTTGACTCCTTCCTGTTCTATGTGAAATTCAGGTTAGAACCAGTTCTCAAATATCTGTAGCAATTGGGCTTGTTCTGTAGAGTTAAAATACGTGCAAAAATGACAAAAATGCTTTCTCTCATGTGCTAATATTCTTTCAATCTAAGAGGGACTGCAACAATAATTAGGTCCCTGCAATTTTCATTTGTGTACTGGCATTTTTTAAAGACACTATGGTTATAGAGAGCATGATGTTTTCATGGAATTGCGAATTCCAGCATAGATAGATCCTAGGGTGAAAAGCAGGAAACTAAAGAGGAGACAGATTAAAAATGACTCACAATATATAACAAGGATTTTGATCTTGATCTTAAGCACAACAGGAACCAATAAAGCTATAATAGAAGGTAGAGACTTGCTAGCCAGGTAGCATAGTTACATCCAGGGTGAAGGGGAGGTAGTGATTTTAAATTATCTCCAATTTCCAGCTTGCATAACTTGGTAAGCATTACTCCATACCAGAGAGGCAACATAAGGAACAGATTGGAATGGGTTAGGGAGATGAATTCTCACAGTTTAGGACATTATATCTCTTGTGTCTCAGGCCAGGACTGCTTATTCTCATGTATTGCCCTCTATCACAAAACAACTTTTCAGTCAATGATGGACTGCAGATGTAATGGTGGTCCCATAAGATTATAATACTGTATTTTTATTGTACTTTTTCTGTGTTTAGACATGGCTTACCATTGTGTGACAATTGCTGTACAGGTTTGTAGCTTAGGAGCAACAGTATACATACAGAACATGGCTTAGATGTGTAGTAGGTTACACCAACTAGGTTTGTGTAAGTACATTATTATGTTCACATGAGAATGAAATCACATAATTGTGCAGTTCTCGGAATGTATCTCTGTTGTTAATCGACAGGAATGTAAAATTTTTTGTGTAGTACTAATCTTTTATTTCTGTAGAACCCGATACTTTCCAAAGTGCTTTCCCATATGCTACCTCACTACACCCAGGAAGGTCTAGGAGAAAAGAGAAAACACTCTCCATCTACTTGTAGAAAACAAATCTCAGAGATCAAATGCATATGAATTGGCATGTCCACAACTGAAGTCAAGATAATTGTGCTTTAATCACTCAAGAATCTTTTTGGGTCAACATAAAAGCTTATTTGAAGAGAACATAGCAGAATTTATGAAGATCTTTTCCCATCCTCATAGAAAAAGAAAAGGAAAAAAATATATCTAGGCTTAAAAATTCACTAATCTTGCCAAGAAACCCGAAGAGCATTTTCTGCTGAAAAGTAGTGCACAGCAGGTAAATGCTGTAATGATATTTACTCAAAGAGCTTAAAATTTGTTAAAAGGAGACTCATACCAGGATCTTAGAAGTCAATTTCTGCATGCATTTTATAACTGAATAACAAATGCTGTAAATAGTGTATTTTGTAGGGAGAAAGTGACATAGTGTCATCCTTAATGATATGAAAGCAAACTTGGAAAAAGGTTTTGTCTTTTTTAAATAGATTTTGATTACATTTCAGGAAATTATTTTATGCTCATCAGTTGGAATTCACATTTATGTGGCAATAGAGATTTTTTTAATGCAACTACTGAGTTGAACACCATAAATTTTTCAGTGGTTTATTTCTAAAAGAATGTTGAAAACTGTAATTTATGCTAAAAAGATGAAATAACCCTGAATTTGGCATTAAAAAATACATTAAATGACCAGTCAAGAATCACTGTAGCAAATGATATACAATATATGTACTTGTGGGTTATCTGTGTATATTTCTATTGCAGAACTGGGTTGAGGGGAGGACAAGTTTGAGGATAGGCAGGTGGTGGCCTTTTGTGTTTGTCAAAGTTAGATTTAGGCTCAAATCCCAAATCTGGAGATGCCTGTCTTGGTGGTCTTGGTGTGTGGAACACTCGTTGGCCCTCATTTCTCCATATGTACACTGGGGATAGTAATGCTTCATGAGGGTTTTAGAGGACTAAATACAATAAATATTTGTTCATGCAAAAATACCTATCGAGGGACAATTATGTACCTGATTACTATTTTAGATACTTCTTATACTTAAGTGAATAAGCAAGCATGCCTGCCCTCCCAGAGATCTTATATGTGAAGAGCTCCACAATGTGTCTGGCATCAGTGGTTAATAAATTGTAGTTCCAAATGAGATCATGATGGCTTAGCAAATCTATATTTACTTAAATGGAAGAAAACAGTAATTTTAGAAATCTCATCTCTCTCCCATATCTTCTAATTAATTTTTTTCTTAGATGTAAGTACAAAACAAAAGGCATAATATTTTCCCTACCAGGTAGTGTGCATTCATACTAAACAGTGTGAGTATCCTTGCTTTTTAAAGGTAAAATAACTTTCAGATCCCTCAGTTTTCATATAAAAGAAAAATTTGCATTATTATAGGTCACTATTATTAATCAAATCACTACTTCAGATTTAAAGAAATTTTTTGTTATCCAAAGGCTCATCATGTTTTCAATAATTCATTATCATAGGAATCTTCACATCTGCTCCAAGTGTTGCCTTAACCCTCTCTAGCTCCCAACTCATATGAACCTTTTATAATGAAATGATTATGAGGATGATTGAACTTCTGTGTTTGAAATATGACTGATTACTAAACTTTGGAGTCATTTGATAAACTGTATCTATTTCAGTATATATTCAGATGACCTTTTCTGAATCTATATTCATGGACTGACTCCCTGATGTTTTTGAGAAACAAGTGATATCAGGTATGACTAAGTTGCTTGTGAAAGCCCAATAATGTAAAATTGTACTGTAAGCAGTATCCCTTTTGGTATTGATATTTGTTTCCTTTTTTTGTTTTGCCTCATGTGAGTGTTGTAGGTACTTTTCTTGTTTGTGGTTTGTAGATAATAACCATTACCAAGTGTGTAACACAGTTTAAACTCAAATTTAAGAAGTCTAGTTAAAATACAATTGTTGGACATCACTACCGATCTCATGGACATTAAAATGGTAATAAATACAATGAACAACTCTATATTCACATATTTGATAATTTGGATGAAATGAACCAATTCCATGAAACATACAATCTGACAAAACTTACACAAGAAGAAATAGACAAGCCAAAATAATCTTATATTAATCAATAATTAATAACCCTTTAAAACAGAAAGCACCAGGCCCAGATGGGTTCACTGGTCGTTTCTACCAAACATTTAAGAAAGAAATTTTACTAACTCTCTATGATGTCTTCCAGAAGGTAGAAGCAGAGAGAATACTTCCCAACTCGTTCTTTAAGAACAGCATTATCCTAAAACTAAAACCAGACAAAGACATATGGGAAAAGAAACCATAGACTAATATCTCTTCTGAACAGAGATACAAAAATCCTCAACAAAATATTAGTAAATTGAATCCAACAATAGATTAAAAAATGTATAGGGTACAACCTAATAGAATGTACTTCAGTTATGTAATGCTGGTTCAACATGTAAAAATCAATTAATATAAACCTTTATATCAACAGATTAAGAAATATCATTTGATCATATGAATAGATACATGAAAAGCATTTGACAAAATCTAACACATATTCATAACAAAACTCTCAGCAAAGTAGGAACAGAGGGGAACTTCTTCAACTTGACAAGGAACAGTTATAAAAATCCTACAGCTAACATCATACTTAATGATGAGAAACTAGAAGCTTTTTCACTAATATCAGGAAGAAGCTAAGGATGTCTTCCCTCATCATTTCTTTTCAACACAGTACTGGAAGTCCTAACTTACTCAATAAGACAAGAAAAGGGAAAAAATGTATATAAATTGGAAAGGAAGAAATAAAACTTCCCAGATGACATGATTGTCTGTGTAGAAAATCTAAAAGAAGTGACAAACTTCCCAAAACTAATTAATGATTATAGCTTGGTTGACCGTATAATGGTAGATACATGAGTGCAGAGAGTGTATCAGTGGCTATTGGTGACTCTCCTTTAGTTCAGTTTTGCTGTTAATCTAACCCTGCTTTAAAAATTAGTCTATTAAAAAAAGATAAAATTCAATTGCTTATGTAATAGTAGGGAAGGAGTACCACATAAACATCTTGTATGTTGAATTTGCCTTGAATGTCTTATGTTAGCATGCCTTATTAGCAGTGGTAGACATGGATAGTTGGCAAACTTCCTTTGAGGGAAAATGTGTTAGCTATACTCTGATAATATACACCGCTGACAATGCCAGTTAACACTCTGGAAATTTTATTACAGTGGAATATACTCAATTGTATTCCAGTGGAATTCAATACTGTGTAGCTTAAGAATTTACTACAACTATTAGAGAATGTTTATACTACATTGCATTCTCATTTTTGCTTTTGGGATTTCTTTCAGAATAAGCAGTATGCATTAGAGTCACACAACCTTAACAGTAGTTAAAGTGGGTGAGTAACATAGTTTCCAAAGATCTGTATGGCACAAAAATGTTTGCAGTAGACAGTTTTCAAATGCCCTTGCTACAAAAATAGTAATTTAAAACATTGACTCACTTGAGGCCAGGAGTTTGAGGCCAGCCTGGGCAACAGCAAGACCTCATCTCTACAAAATAATAATAAAATTAGCCAGATATGGTGGTGCATGCCTGTAGTCCCAACTACTTGGGAGGCTGAGGCAAAAGGATCACTTCAGCCTGGGAGTTTGGGCTCAATCATGCCACTGCACTCCAGCCCAATTAATAGAGTGAGACCATGTCTCAAAAATAAAATAAAACACTGGCAATGAGCTCAATGTGGAAAAATTAAAAATTGACATTTTTCTTAGAGGTACCTCTATCAGTCACTTGTCAATCACATGCCAGCTTACTTGCTGAAAATTTTTTCATTGTCCCTATAAGAATTATTTAGCGCTTGCCTGCTCAATACAGTAATCTCTAGTACTGTTGCTTTCTGTGGCAAGTAATGCAACCTAGTCAAAACATAAATCCAGAAAATACTCATTGGATTTAATGATTTAAGCAGAGTCCATAGAAAGAAAGCCATATTTGATGTATTGATTTGATTTGCATATGGTACATTATTTATCAACATTCTTTTATTTTACAAAAGCATCTAGTAGGATTTTAGTGCTAAAATAAACTCTGCACTCTCATGTATTATGCACTTAAGGTTACAAGTTCATATATAAGTGCCTGAATACATTATTTGTCTATTTTATACATTGGAATAAAAAACTTTATTTTCACATGACTTTATCTTAGTATAATAGTGGGAAGCATTGTCGTAGATATTACCTACAGTTCCTTTTTGCAAATATTTTATCCTTTTAAATAATATCCTCTACTTTCTCCAGAAATGTGTAAAACATGGCCAACATGGTTGAAGTTAACTAATATATAATCATTGGCTCTAAGATAAAGTCAATCACCATTGAGAACCTGAGGGCAGAGATACTCTTGCTTACAGAGTATATTCAGCAGGAGCTACATAACAAGTTAGATGAGTGTGGTGGTTTTCTTGTTTTTCTGGATAATTCTTTTAAGTAGGCATTTACTGAGCATTTAATTCGAACAAGCACAATTCTACCGGGCACATTAGTGTGAAACCGTGATTGGGCCTGAGAGTCATGGTCTTTCTTCTAAAGTTGTTTAGCAGCTACTCACTAAGTTGACGTCTGAGAATTCCACTGGCCGATACTGTCCTCGTCTTTTTGTTGGTTTGCCCAGTGTTTCTATAATCTGTCCCTTACTACTGCTTTGATTTTTTTAAACCCCGCTGCCATTTTAACCTAGAACTCTATGATCTGCCGTATTGAAAGACAAGTACTTCACCAGTAGAGCATACATTTCCACTTTACTATGCCTGTGTTTTTTGTGACCTTCCCTTTGTACAATACATTTCTGTTTCCTTCCCCATACAACCAAATCAAAGCACAAGACTGTTGCAGGCAAACTCTGCAAAGAGTTCCCTGACCCTAGCTGCCTGCCTCTCTCCCTTAGAAAGAATGGATTGTTCATTTGTCTGAATTTTATTCATATGCATTTAGCACATTCCATGAAAATAAACAAAACATATTATCTAGTTACTGACTGTCAGGCACTGGCGTCATCTTGGCTGATTCTCAATATCATCTTGTGAGGTAAATACTCTTACGCTCATTTTATGGATGAGGATTCTGAAGTACACGGTTTATATAAGTTGCCTAGTCTTAGTAAAGTGGCAGACAGATCATTCAAATCCGAAGATTCACTTCCAGAGTCATCCTTCTTAGCCAGTTTGCTATAGTACATGTACATACTCTATTATGAATAGTTACATATGTATACACCAGCACCCTTGTCTTCCCCCAAAGCTTAAGACTGATTTTCTTAAGTTCAGCAATCGTGTTTATATCTTTCATATTCAATACTAACTAGCATTTAATATATGCTTTGTAAACACTTGCAGAATATTTGTTGAATGGATAAGTAAAAAGGATGTAACGTTTTAGAAGAGAGTTTTAGTAATCTTGTTTTGAGGCATTTATGAAAATGTTACTTTTGCCTTCACCTCTTCTAAACATAACCTATTTTAGAGTCTTTAACTGAAGTCAAAGTTTTGGATAGATAACAGAGAAAGATGTCAGACCGTCTCTAATATGAATGAAAACTGCTAAAGAATATTAAATTCTAACTGCAAAAAGCTGACATGTCGGTTTGTGGTGGGGTATAAACTTTCTGACTGCAGTCATTTAAGTATAATAGGATAATGGTCATAGAAGCTTACAATACCTCTTATCTAAATTAGTAATGAAGCTTTGTCATGTTCTGGGTAGTAAGAAAATTGTTCATCTAGAGGCATAAGTTAGATTGTATGATAATAGGTGTAGTGGTTAAGAGCAAGCCTTTTAAGTCAGCAGGCATCTTTTAAAACATAAGCTTTGTTGTATGTTCAGAAAGACACTTAACTTCTCTGAGCCAGGAACTGCCACTTATTAACTAAACAAATTAATTTAACTTTTCTTTACCTCAGTGAAACCAAGATAAAGATACAGCCTATGTCAGGTTTTAATGAAGATTAAATCGTACGACACTCATAAAGTGCTCAGCATATTGCCTGCACATATTATTACATGCTGAACTTTTATAATTGTTCAGTGCATTTACCTATAAAATATTTTAGAATACAATATCATTCCCATGGAGGTATTTGAAGAACTAAATGAGATAACAGAACACTATGCTGGGCACATAGGAAGCTATATGTAAATTCTTCCAATTATATACCTCTTTAAATCTGTCATAACAACTTAATAACCTTTTACATTTGAAATAAATTTTTGAATTGGAAGTTAGTATAGCACATTACTATGATTATTTACATAGCCCATGTGACAAAAACTCAAAGTAAAAAGGCTGAAAAATTGAAGGTGAAGTAAGTATTAAATTGATTTTAAGTGAGGCTTAAGTAAAGCATTGTAAGATCTAAGGAAGCTTTATGCCACCAGACCAAAGAAGTAACCTATGGCTATAAATTAGGAAAATCATTAAAGCAGGCACATAAAAACACTTAATAATCATAACTGGAAAGAGTAAGTTATGATGGTAAGAATCTTCCTTTAATTATAGATTCTAGTGTCTATACATATTTATATGTTTATATAAATTTTTAATTTTTAAATTTAAAATGTGAATGTTTAAAAGAGATGAGATTTGAGAAAAATAAGAGTTCTTAGTAGAGCTACCTTTGTTGCATAATGAGAAAACAGGTTCTTGCAGATAGAGTCTCTAAACATTGATTTTCCATCAAAGACTGCAGGGAACCTGAAAATATTACATATATTTTTGTACACATTGGCCGAATGTGTGGAATAAAATATCATTATCAAATTCTGAATTATTGACTGTAAACCAGTTACCTTCTTTCTTACTTAGGAGCACCCGGTCAAAGCATTATTATTTTTTTTCCCCCCAGCTCTGTATTCTTCTACACTTTGCCTCATTTCAGTAATGTATTTATTGTCAGCTTGCTACCTTCCACAAATAAGGTATACATTGTGTTTACCTTCAGTGGTCCTCTTTATCATGTGCATTGAAGTCCATCTTTTTTTTTTTTAATTATTGTACTTTAAGTTCTGGGGTACATGTGCAGATCTTGCAGAAAATGAAGTCCATCTTCTCTCCCTGGTCTATGAAACCTTTCGCACATTCATCCTCTGACTCATTTTTTTCCCATGTCACATGCAGATCTTCACTTATTCTCACCTGGGACTTTTTTCTTCAGTCAACAATCTCACCTGCAAACTCACTCAGGGTGTCTTATTTCCTTTCACCTAACATTGTTCACATCTTTGCTTTTAGTTTTGCCAACACTTATGTACTTTGCTAGTCTTAAGTTTTGTTATTTTTTTGCTTTTTACATGGTTTAATCTTCTTCATGTTAGTATGCCATATGCTCTTTCACCTCAAATAAGTTATAGATTTCCTAAAGAGAAAAATAATTGCTCTCTATTTTATTTTCCTATCATACGCAGAACCAAGTACATTCAGTTTACTGTCAATCAAAGCCTGAAAAGATATTTCAGCGTTTTTTTGTTAGGGGTTGAAGTGGCATTTAAAAACTTAAAATTCTAATTGCCCATATTTTATTATTTATGTCTCACCTAGAGTGTGAGAAATTGATACCACATCTCTGTGCTTGGTTTTATCTCTAAATCTAATGAGAACAAGCAGAGATCATCAGAGGTTTAGAAAATATATAAGGAACAATTTTCTGTAAAAGTATTTTAGTGATTGTTATTATTTCCCATCTTTTATAATCTCCTTCCTGTTGATTTTTAAAAGGATGTAAAGGAAATATTAAATACCTTTTTTTCTACACCTCTTTCCTTCGTCGGACACTAGATGTTAGATTTTTGTATTTCTAGACTCTGCTACTGCATAACTATTTTACTAAAGCTCACATTAATCAACTTCAGAGTGACCTCAAGTAGGCTCAATTAACCTTTTTGGTTTCACTTTTTTGTCTTGATGGGGTAAGATGATATCTAAATTTCTTTCTAGCTCTCACATGTTTAGCCTATTTATATAAAATTATTTCCACATGTAGAGTTCATTTCAGTCCTACAAGTCTACGTATTCTTGGCTTACCAGAGTAAGTTATCAAGAACTAGATAGGACTGAAAAACATCACCTGAATAGGGCTGATCTCAGTAGATATAAAACTATTAACCATTTCCAAATCATCAACCTCTATTGTCTTCAGCACTTTGGCTTGATTAAAGATTTTCTCCCCGACTGATTTTTCTCTCTATTTAATCCACTTAAATTTGCATCATTTTGTTTTCTTTTCTCATCACTGCTTGAGGCTTCCTGCCAGTATGAATTTTAAAGTCTTATAGTCTTTAATTCTCATCTGCTTAAATGTTATAAATGTTGTACATATCTTAGCTGCGTGATTTCCTCTGGGCATTTTTAAAGCTTACTTGAAACAATTGAACCCCCTACTCACAAATCTTCAAATTCAAGTTTGATTTGGTGTATATGTCTATGGAAAAGGCAACGGTGGTGGAACGTGAGAGTAGAAATGTACACTTGCATTCCAGGTCAAGAGGCGTTTGACTGCTATGCAGTTACAGATAATCAGTTTATTGTTGTAATCATGCTTCCAAGATAATTGAGGTAAACCTAATAGTGTAACTGTATAAGCTCCAAAGCCACACTACATAGTTTCACATCCAGGATCTACTGCTTTCTAGCTTTATTGAGCAAGATGCCTAATCTCTAACTCATAGGATTGTTATATGCATTAAATAAAGTGATATATGGAAAGCAAATGAAAGAGCACCTAGTATGTAACCTTCAAGAAATATTAGTTGTTGTTACTATTAACATGTTCAAAGACATTTTTGGAGTAATCCTGTAAATAGCAGGGGAAACCACATACATATTTCACCAAGATTTAGAAATAGGCATAGCTTGGTACACTTGATTAATATATGTTAAACAAATTTTCATATGAAATCCATGGTCCTAGCAACATTTATGACAGGAAAATCAATCGTATTATTTGCCTTAGTCTATAACCAACCTAAAGAATAGGGACTTGCAAAACTATATATCAGTTAAGATGAGAACACATGCAGCCTGATTTCTGCCACACTACCCAGAGCATCTCATGGAACACATCAAGAGGAAAGCCAGCAAGACTAAAGGGTGGTGTTAGCATCATCCATTTTCTTCAGATTTTTCAAGGAAGGAACTGAAATACAGAAATCAATGTTTATGTGCTTTTACGGGACTGATTTTAACTGGCAAGCAAGGCATTTGATATATGCAGCTGGGTTTTTGTCTTTTTCACACTTGAGTGTGGTGTCTGGACAGAACTATAGATGACCTCAGTCCATTGTAAAACAAAACAAAAATGATGTAAGTCTGCCATGTAACACCCAGTAACGATGCAGCTTTAAGGTACAGGTATCTTCTCCTCTTGAGAATATTTACAATGCTTTTTATCTCTCCTAATGTACTGTGACCTGTAACACTTTATTGGAGAATTAGAGATTTGCTCTCTAGTTGTTTCATGAACTTATGATTCATTTCCTCATATAGGAAAAAAGATTATTTGAGTATCAGAGCCTCATCCTATATCTCCTTGAAACCTCCCATATTTCTTATCCTAATTCTGAAATATTTTAAAGTTAATATTTGCTGTAAAAAATGACCTAGTAACTATTTCTTACTTCTTACTCCTCAGAAATTGTGTCTTTGCATTTGTTCCTAGGGAGATTGAGAAATAAAAATCTACAGGAATTCCCATGTTACGTGCTTTTCTTTGTTCTTTGTTAAGACTAAGAATGACGTAAGGAGAGTAAAGACGCAGATCAGTACTTTGTTAGAATATCAGCTTTAATTGGGTAGGAACCCATAGAGCTGGTTTCTACTCACATAGTTAAATGTCTCATGTTTTTTATTGCTCTGTCCTTCAGTTTTTCAGGTGTGGTGATCCAAAGCTTTCTGATCTCACCAAAGCAGTATATATCAACATTTTTTACATAGTGAGGCAGTCAAGGGCTCAATTTCTAACATCAAACAGACCTAGATCAAAGTTTGATGCCTTCCTACACTCTTCACTAAAGGAACTGGCTCATTTATCTATTATCTGATAATCATTTCATATAAAATTATGACCAAGATCTTTATTATTTGAAAGTTTGAGATTCACTTTTTGTTATAGTTAGCTAGAATCATTGAGTTCTATACTTCTCTCCACTTACAATCCACATAACTATGAACTTTTTAAAATTTTATTTAAAAATATACTTGCATTCCAGGTCAAGAGGAATTTGACTCCTATGCTGTTACAGATAATCAGTTTATGCAAAATTTCACTTTTTAAAAATTTTATTTCTCTGTAAAATTGAGACATTAAAAAAATACCTAATAACATGGTTGGAAAGGTGTGTTGAAGAATTTGAGAGATTCTTCTTCAAAAGTAGTCTCCGATGATTAGCACAGTTGAAAAACTGCTGACCTATATGATGTTCCTGTCAACCCAACAGTTCCATGAAAAACTGAGTCATAAAGAGGGTAAACTAAACTTCTTGGCCAGATGATTTTGAACTTTTTGACCTCTTTGGATAATATTCAGACTGACATATTCAATTAATTTAATGTGATTTCACAAATACTGGGTATTTTCCTTGTTTCAAGCATATGCTTGTGCAAAAGACCTGTGGATGTCACAGTTGACCCCAAGTACCACATAAAATCCTGTAATGCATTCTGAATCTGCATAAGGCTTGCCGTTTCACTTAAAATTTTGTATATTATGTACATGTATTTATTATTAACTAAATGTTGGTACAATTGTTATAAAAACCTACTTATACGAGCTTTCAAAAGTGTGTATGTGTAGAATTATTTAAGCAGAATGTGGAGTTTGCTCCTTTTTGCAGCCTAATTTTAATATGATATGTGCTTAAGTTATACTCAAATGTGTATTTTATATTCTGCATAATTTTGATGAAAATACCAGGCTTAGAATTTTTCTAATATTGTATTCCACTTACCTTACTAAGTATACAAACTCCTATGAGATCAACTCTATCAATAAACCTTAAATATCTCCCTGAGGACTCTTCTTTACATTATTGCTTTACAATATAATAGGAAGTGATCATGTTTCTCTGTAAGCTGGTTTGCATTAAACATAAAGCTTACCTATTCCCCTGAGTACTGTTAAAAGTACTATTATAACAGCTAGGCTAATAGTTGAAGAATCCAATCTAAAGTTTCAATCTTTGTATCCATGAATGCATGTGATAGTATATATGTGTATATCCCTGGGCCCAGAGATCACTTTGTTGTAATTTCTTATTAATCTAGGAAAATTAGGCAAATTATTTCTCTGTAAACAAGAAGCAAAGACTAGAAAGCAAAACCGTAGGAAAATTTTAGAACAAGGAAAGCATTGATCTAATGAAGTGAATGATGGTTTTCACATGAATAAGTAATTGCGGCATCTACTTGCTGCTCTGTTTGATTACAAGAACTGAGATGAACTATTATAACTACAAGATTTTTATTGTATTGCATGCAATGTAATAGTCTCCAAAATATTGTACAGGACAATCTGACATTATCAACTCAATGGAATTATTAAAGAATAGCCATTTCATTGTTTTCCTTGTTGAAATCTATCTTATCATCTCAGGTCCTACTTAAAAAAAATCACCTCTCAGATATCTGCAGGATACACACCTGGCAATCCCAATACTCTGATGTTTTAATGATCAGGTCCAGGAATGGCTCTGCCAACCCCTCTATTCTGGGATTCTCACTCCTCACACTTAGGCTTTCCTAAATCTAAGTTGTTTTTAGTTATAGTCAAACACTATGCTGCTCAACAGCTTTGACCATGTTATTTCTGAAAATCTTTCTTACTGTTTTCTGAAAAATTTTACTTATCTTTTAAGGCTTACTCCATGTTCATCTTCCCCAGCAATTATGCACTAAACTCCAAGTTGGGCTATAGATATCTTTTTTTCTTTACACTGGGCTTATATTATTAAAATTATCTGTTATGTGTTTGTTTTCTTCATCAGACTCTTCACTCCCAACACCTAGGGTTCTTTCTCATATTTAGACTTCAAAATGCTTGTTGGACTGAAAATTAAGAACATAGATGAGTACTTGACAAGACACCTAAATAAGAAAGCACATTTTGTTTGCTGCTGATACTTGTCATAACTTAAAATGATAGAAGCCTTCAAGATCAAGGAAGACACAGGAATTTTCAGTAGAATTTGCTTTTGTTTTTCTTCTGAAATATAAGTATTTAACTTAGAGGCAAGCTGAAATAAGTACAAATTTCATCTTTAGATAGCATGAAATAGATGTTTCCCAATTAGATAGACCTAATCCATAAAAGTCTAGCCTGTCATTTTGCTATTGGCTGGAGTTTAGGTTTATTTGCAAGTGACCTGATTTCTTAGTTATTTGTTAGCTATGTGTAATTGGCAAGTGTAGCTTCTTAAACCAGAATTGTGGAAAGTCGTGGTATAATAGATGAGGTAAGCAGCCTGGCTAAACTTCAAAACAAATGAGGAATTCATAATCCTAAACCTGGGAATGCTGACCCAGAAATTGGCCATTACTAATTTATTAAATCATCAAGATATTATATTTTCTGTGTGGAAAGTGTATGCAGGAAAACTGTAGAGTGAAAACTGTAGAAGGAACTAACTAGTCTGGTTGGCAATGGCTGGGAAGAGTTTTCTGCAGAGCCAACATCTAAGCTGAAACCTGATATCTCGGATATTATTTAGCAGTATCCCCATCTGGCTAAGAGATGGACTGTACTCTCATTATTTCCTAAGTTAGTCACTTGGAGGTGATAAATGATTTATCAGGTCAATGAGTTATTTGGGAAGATGAGACTGAGGAGATTCTGGAGCATGTTTAGGTATGTAAGGCTAGCAAAAGAAGAGATGCAATATTTTGGCAAAGTGAGATTATGCATCCTGAAAAAGATGACTAAATGGTCTCTATTGTTTCTACTTGGTTGATTATTTTCTGACAATATGTATCATTCTTATTAGGCTTTTATGATTATAGTGCAAATTAAGAATTGCAAGGCATGATTTTCCACATGACTTAATATGTAACACATGTAAGCTCCTTGAGGACAGGGATCATGCATTATTTGAATGTCTCATATGAGGAATGCCTCAACAGATTTAACTTCAAACAAGGTATATACAAAATGAAGTGTGGCTATGTGACTCCTATTAGGGCATAATACTGAGTAATAAAATTATACACTATATCTAATTAATATCAATAACATACATTTGATTGGTTTCACAACAGCTCAGGAGGAATGGGTTTCAGGACGGTTTTGTAGCAAATAGTAGTCAAATTAATTCTTTAGTACAGTTAAAAAAGTTTTATCAATTAAAAAATGAATAGGCTGGGCATGATGGTTCACACCTGTAATCCCAGCACTTTGGGAGACAAAGGTGGACAGATCATGAGGCCAGGAGTTTGAGACCAGCCTGGCCAATATGGTGAAACCTCGTCTCTACTAAAAAATACAAAAATGAGCTGGGCCTGGTGGCCCGCACCAGCTACAGGAGTGGCTGAGGCAGGAGAATCGTTTAAACCCGGGAGGCAGAGGTTGCAGTGAGCCTAGATCATGCCATTGCACTCCAGCCTGGGTGACAAAAATGAGACTCCATCTAAAAAAAAAAAAAAAAAAACAAGAAGTATGTTTTCCCCCTTCATCATTATATTTAAAAAATAAGGCGAGATTCTTACAGATGAAAGATAAAATAAGAGATAAAGTTATGTTTACCCAATCTCCCTGTTCTGTCATAAAGGCAAACTGAAATAAATTTAAATTTCACTTTTTAGGTAGAAGATGGTCTAAATGATATACTCCTAGTTTAATGGTTGAAAAACTAGAAGCATAATATGCTATGTTGAAGAAAATACACATATAATACACATAATGGATAATATTTATATACTTTTATGGTCATAGGAATAAGAAAATTGGTTGATTATCTGATATATGACACGCCCTTTAGAGATGTTATCCCATTTAATTCCTGTAATCTTTTGAAGTAGAGATATTATCTGCTTTTTTAATATGATTAGAAGTGTCAGGAATTTAAGTAACATAAATTCACAATTATATAACTTCTAAATGTTAAAAATGAAATTTGAATTCAGGTTGCCTGACCTGAAAGCACAGACATTGCTTTAATCACAAAATTGCACTCTGTCTAGATGGGAAGAAACCCAAATAACATTCATGACACTGGATTTGACATGTTACTGAATTATAAATACCAATAGAAAGACATTGTTCAGCCTTTGCAACTTTTTATTTTTAAAAACATTAAAAGTCAAATTATTCTTGCTCAGTAAATGGCTGTATGAAAGAAATGCCATTGAAAAGCCGTCTGGAAGGGAATGAGGTTAAAGCCGCGGTTCTCAGGAGGAGCTGGGGGCATGTTGCCTTCCAGGAGACTTTTGACTATTGACTGTCACAGCGTATGTGGGGGTAGGGTGGGTAGGGAGTGGTGCTACTGGCACCTAGTGAGTGGGGCCCAGACATGCTGCTGAACACCTTGCAGTGAGCAGAACAGACCACAGCAACAAAGAATTATCCAGCCCAAAATATCAATAATGCTGAGGCTGAAAGAGAGGGTTAAGGCCTTTGTATGGAGCTCACACAAAAAGAAGTAGGGAGTTCTTTTTGTCCTGTTTCTTTTGGTTTGGATTTCTGTTGGATTAAAAGATCGGTTGCTACCAGTATTACTGCCTTCCAGGATATTGGTTGTCTTCTAACAAAGACATCTTAATTTTAAAGACCTTCATTCTTGTGATTGGAATTTTAAATCCTGTTTCAAGTTAAGGAAATGTTCTCTTACGTATTAAAATTGAACATAGTTTATTCCTTACTGCAGAGATTTCTTCCTCATTCAGTACTTGACAAAGCCACTTATTGTTTCTTATAAGATTTCCTGATCCTTGAGACACAAAGCAATGCTTGAGTGCATCTTTTGAATTAGCAGATTTTTGAAAGTGTATGCAAGATGAGTAATGAAGTTAGAAAGCAATTTAAATCTAAAAAGAACTCTATTAATGAAGTTTATGTAGGATAAAAATGGTTTAGAAGATACTATTCTTTAAAAAAATTGGTTTTATCATGTCTGAAGAATATACGCAGATATAATTTTTTTCTTTCAGATACATATGTGTAATTTATATCATGTTAATATATTGAATTTAACATTTATTTAATGCTTAGTATTTACAAGGAGCCAACAGACACATTTGTCAACATCTGCAAATAGCAAGATGTTCCACAGCAAATAGAATTGTTTGTGTGAATGTTAATGTAAACCTGTAAAGTAGACAACTCTTTTTGAGATGCTATTTTATCAGTATTAATATAAGAGGTTTTCTATCATACATTTACCTCAGATGCTGTACCTAAAAAGTGAAAACAAAAATCTCTTGCTGCAATATGGATGTTGATGTCATAATCTGACAATTTAGATAATTCTGCTTTGTTAGAAGGAGCTATTCAACTCAGATGCAAGCTTCTAATAGATGTGGGGCCCCTAGAATTCTGGGCCATTTCTTGTCTTATAGCACCTTCCCTCTATTCTCTGGCATATTAATAGCAATTTCTCCTTTCTGTTCAGTTTCACAAACTTCCCATTAGGCAAGGAAGCAAAAAGAGGCTGTCTTCTTGGCATTTGAGGGTGGGGACAAAATATATGAAGACAATTTTATATCCGAATGAATTATTTTGCCGCGAGTACTATGTTTACTGGTACAGTAGAATTGCTCAAATATTATATTAGCTGGTAGATACATTTTCCATTGTCACAAGACTGATTCTGGATGCCATACAATTGTTTAATACCCAAAAATGCATGGGTAAAGCCATATGTATGTATTTCAAAAAGCAATAGCACACGGTACAAACCTGTGAGAGAAATGGTCTATTAGATCATTTTAAAGTTGGCATTTTAGGCCCGTAAGATGGACATTGAAGTACACAGGACTGATTCAGCCATCTGGAGGTCTGAAAAAAAATGATTATTATCCCTGAAAGTTGTTAATCTCTGAAAATCTGCCGAACACCTGAAGAAAAGTACTAGGAGACTGTAGCCTCAAATTGAGACCCAAAATGCTGTATTGGTCACCATTCCATTTTAGAAAGCAAGCCAGCTAAAGGAAAGATATCATTTAGGGATAATGGTTCCAAGAGTAAATCCTCCAGGAAATCAGGCATCTAATTAGCTAGATCATTTGCTAGACACAGAATATCAGGAGTATCATTTCTTTTTATTTAAGGAATACCATTTCTATTTATTGTTATACTTCTTGACAAAACAGGTTTTTTGTTTTGTTTTATTTATTTATTTATTTATTTATTTATTTGGCTTGTTTATGCCGTTTTTTATCTATCTACTTCATTGGATTAAGAACCAACCTATGTTTCAGTTAGTTGTGATACACCTAAAATATGTATAAGAAAAGAGAGCTCGGAATGTGACATAAACTAAGATGTAATTCAGTATTTCAGGACAATAACTTCCTGAATGATACCATGCTGGGCTCATGGACCAAAAGTATGTGACTGACTTAGGTGAGACAAGCAGATGTGGATGTGAGTCCTTGAGCACAGAAACCTGCTCAGTGAGATAGGGAGAGGAATGAAGGAAGATGATGTGGCCGCAGAGCCCAGATACAACAACCACACAGTTTAGGTGCAGGTTCTGTCAGACCAAACTTCCTGGGGTCCCAATTCTCAAAGTCGTCCATACCAATATATTAGAATACGCAGAGAATATCCAAATGATGGCTCAACACTCACCCACGTGGCAAGACTTCTACCAAGAGACGTGACAATTTTGGTAGCAGATCGAACTTCAAGGAACTGGCACGGGCCAGATAAACTCACCTGAGAGGAGGTAGTGGGTGGAATATAGAATGAAACAGTCTCTTGGCACATAGGTAATGGAGCTGCCAAAGCACAGGAAAAGACCAGCATGATGTGGTGTGGGGACCTCTGCCTCCTTCACTGGTATGGACCATCTGAGTCACCTTAGCAACAGCTTCCTTGATCTGATGGCCATAAAAATGCCTGTGCCTAGGTACCCAGTGTTGGGTTTGCCACTCTGACTTCATTTCAGGCTTCAGCTCCCATCAGAAATGAAGGGAAAGGAGTTTGGACACAAAGGCTTTCAGAAAGTGGTAACTTACCTTGGAAACAGAGTAGTCTCATCCAAAAGGTGAATTTATATGAGGTGCAAAGGAAGATGGAGTCTGGAGGTGGGGTGGCTTTCTGGGTAAGCAGTGGTACGTTGCCCCAAGAGGGGAGGTTGTGATAACAGTACAAGGCATTTTCTTATGTTTGTTGGTGGGCTGTTTCTGTTTTAGATTCATCTGTATTGATCTATAGTGATGCTCAAATGAAGTATGTGGCTCTGTGTACAGGACAATTCCCTGAAGTATGTCCTCTTTTGTGAATGCATTTTGCTTCTTCAAAGAGCCCTTTGTAACTCTTCCACATCACATCGATTTTTTCCTTTTAAAAAATTTTGTAATGCAGCTGGAAAAATGTAATTGGGTTTTAAACAATCCTTGCTTAATGATCTCTAAATGTTTCAAATATGTAACTCTTGTTTTTCTAAAACATCTGTAAGGAGGGGAATCTGTTGCTTTTGTTTTTCTTCTAAAAGGCCTAACACTGTATTTGTCTACATGTGATAAAAAATCTTGTTTTTTTGATCAGTCGATTATCTGCCTGAATCAAAAATCTGTCATTGACTGGGAACATGTATTAATTGTGTGACATTGTACTCAGAAAACAGTAGATTGAAAATCCATGACTAACAGTTCTAATCCTAATTCTGTATAAAATTTTTTTGTGAACTGAACAAATGATTATTAGGTTACTTATCTGTAAAATAAAAATGCCGTAAAGGGTTTGCAGTTAGAATTGCTTTTATATGAAAGTAAACTTTTCATATACCTAGACAGACTGAAATGAAAGAAAACTAGATCTTGCTACTGGTCCAATTTTGAGTAAGGTTAAAAATAATCTACACAGCAATTTGATACCATGAAAAATGAGTGTGAATCAAAAAGAACTTTCCTTCATATTATCAACTTGGAAGCATTTGCCCATGTTCACATTAACTTTTCTAGAACACCAGTGAAAAAGTGAACTATATAGTAGTCCTGTGCAATTTGATAACTATATCTGCATCCTGTAGAGTCTGTTACTCTAATACTTCATCATTATCTTTAGTGTTATAACCTAATTAGAACTATCTGGTGAGCATATTAGGGTTCATACTAATGATCATCCCGATAAGTTAATTTTGTTCTAAATGAGATTTTTTTTTTATCTCTACTCAGTTCTATGGTTACTGCACAGCATTAATCTATAATAGCTAAGGGAGGTCACTGGCATTTTTTTCTGGGTAGCAGGATGCCCCACTGGTCCAGTGCTATGACACAGGTAGCTAGTGTGTATGTTTGGACAATACTCCCTCCTTAAAATACACCTGGATGCACTCATTTATGTGGAGGCTGAGCCATCTCTGGCAGTGGAAAAGACAAGACTTTTGTCAACATTGGAGTTTGAATAGGTACAACATATCTAATTGGATGAGGTTGTGAGGTACTGTGAAAAAAGCAAGGTTACAGGCAGGGATGAACTCGTCTTAAAGAATGAAGTCTTTTATAGTCAACAGGGTGACATAGCTGTGTGTGGCAACAGGAAAGCGAACCAGGCAGGTATAAGTGTTTGAGCAGGAAAACGCTTATGTGTCCTGGGTGTGGGTCCAAGTATAAAACTTCTAAATCATAGCGTAGCAGCAAGTGTTTGCCTTTCAGAGGAGCTTTTGTGGACAGGATTGGCTGACAGCAATCCTTGCCTGACCTAATCTGTGGAGATCTGCATGTCAGTGGGTATAGGGGCCCAAATGATCCCCTGGGGCCAGTGGTAGAGTTAAGGTGTGGTTATAAGAGGAGAGTGGCAGCATCACTTTTTGTATTAATGGTGGTGACAGCCCAGCAGGTACAAGGACCTGTGCAACAGTGGTTCTCTGGCCTTCTGTCTAGGAGAGAATGATCAATAAGACTGTAGTCAAGGATAGAGTGTGACCAAATCAATGGGACAGAGAGAGACACATATAAGAGACTGGTATCTCTGATCTCTGGAGAAGCACACATACTTTTGTATTCTAATGTAGATTGATTTTTAGGAAAAGATGGATTTAATGTGGTCATAGCCAGTCATCTCCAGTGTTGTAAATGACAACCAAATATTTAATAAAAATATAAATCCAGCCACATCAAGAGATAATTAATTTGCATAGTCACAGGATTCATCAATGTTTCATTTTTCTGATATTTGTTAAGGCCAAGTCATCAGGTTGTAAGACGGAATTCGTAAGGACAGAAAAACGTAATGGTGCCGCTTCCTTTGCTATTACATGCAAGTAACAGTGACAGCAAACACACCCTTTAGATTTGTCAACTCACTTAATTCTCTCTGTAACCTTATGAGGAAGGTGATGTTCTGTGTTTGTCTGTATTTTATATACGGGGAAATTAAGGCAGATTGAAGTTGAGTAATTTGTCCAGCAAATTCTACAGTTAGCAAATGGTAGAAAAGGGATTTGAACTCAAGTAGCATGTAATTACCCACCACATTATGCCCACTACTGGGAGTAAAATGCTATGCTAAAACATGTCATGTGACCAATAAATGGAATATTCATTTGAACTTTATGGCACTTTTTGACTGTGTTTAAATAATTTGTTTAAATCAAGATTTCATCTGAGTTTCCCTACTACATAATGCTTGTAGAGAGTCACAGTGATACTAGTTTACATGATTGAGTAGTTGGTGGCTTCTATTAGCAGGAAATTGATGACATGACAACCTGGAATGAGAAAAAGGGTTGAAAACACAGAAAATTTGTATTCCTTGAGAGTTTATGGTTTTTTGTTTTTATTGTTAGGGAAAACACTGTATTATTGTAGTATGTTTTAATTAAAGGTGAAATAAGATAGAGGGGTTTGTATCTATGATATCATATTGAGACAAATTCATTTAATGGTATCAGTGCAGCAATCGATAAATGCTTTGATTTTGTACTAAGAGATGAAAGTCTTACTTGGATAAAAATTTACAGAGCTGATTTTGTTACCTTAGGAAAGGCAGAATGATTTAAGCTTGGCAAATCTAAAATAAGTGTTCATTATTCTATTTAGATAAGCTGGAGGTATTTATCTGGTGATGTGCTTTATGACTGTCCTTGGCTCTGTCTTCCTCAGCATTTTAATAAATAACAGAATGAGGACATTGGTTGGTGAGTGATTATATTTATGATCCATTAATTCATTTATGAAAATTCATATTTACAGAGTACCTTCTATATGTGTCAGGCACTATCTTAGGCCATGAAATGCAACAGTGAACAAAATACAAAAAAGCATTGCCTTCATAGATTTCTACATTGAAGTGTGGAAAGAATCACCCACACACAGAAAAGACAAACAGTATATACTTTATCAATGACAGGCACTGTATACTATGTTAGTGATAGGCACTATTAATAAAACAAAGGAATAAAGTGGGTAGAAAGTGCCGAAGGTTCACAGTTTTTAATAAAGTAGTCAGGTAAGGCCTAGGAAGTACATTATTTAGATATATGGGGGAAGAGAAGAGGGTACAAGTGCAAAGGCCTGAGGCAAGAAACATCAAGTGTGACTGGAGCTAAGTAAGCCAGATGTGATGTCAGAGAAGGACAGGGTGAGGCCGGACCCACAGAGCTTCGCAAATCATGAAAGATGTTGGCTTTACTTGTGGGTGAATCAATGAAGCATTTGGAACAGAGCAGAGGTGTTACATAGCTTCACTTGTTTTTTAAATGGTGTGATTCTAGTTGATAGGGTGGAAAGCCAATTGTAGGAGAAATAAATGATAGAAGTAAGGAGAGCTACTGCAATAATGCAACCAAAAGGTGATGGTAACAGTAATTATTGAGATGGTAGCTCAATTTTTGGATGTTTGTTTATCACGGAGGTAGAATTTAAATTATTCATACTGTGTACCAGGTACTGTTTTTTATGATGTATTAGGGTTGAAAAAAACCCACTTAACCTGAGGTCTATAGTCTTAACAAATATTTCAATGTACAGTACAGTGTTGTTAACTATAGGCACGACGTTGTATCCAGATCTCTAGAACTTACTCATCTTGCATAACTGAAACTTTACACCTGTTGAAAAGAAACCCCATATTTCCTTACCTCTTTTTCAACCTACAGCAACCACCATTCTACTTCCTGCTTCTAGAAATTTAACTATTTTAGATTCCTCACATAAGTATCTGTCCTCTTGTGACTGGCATATCTCACCCTGCATAAGGTGTTCAGAGTTCATTTGTGTTATCGCATACAATAGGATTTCCTTCTTTATTAAGTCTGCATAATATTCCATTGTATCTATATCACATGTTTTTCCTACTCATCCATCAATGGACATTTAAGCTGTTTTCACATCTTGGCTTTTATGAATTATGTTGCAATGGACATGTAAGTTCAAATATCTTTTTGAGATCCCTATTTTAATTCTTTTGAGTAAATAACTAGAAATGGGATAATTGGATTATTAGTACTTATATTTATTAATTTTTTGAGGAACCCCCATAGTGTTTTCCATAGAAGATGTACCATTTTACATTCCCTTCAACAGTGTACAAGAATTCCAGTAACTCCACATATTTGTCAATATTTGTTATTTGTTTCTTGGTAATAGACATCCTAATAGGTACAAGGTAATATATCAATAGGTTCTAGTTTACCTTTCCTGATGATTAGTGATGTTGAGCATCTTTACATATACATGGTGTTCATGTGTATATCATCTGTGAAGAAACATCTATTCAAGGCTAGTTTACCAAAGGCCAATTTTTTTTTTGACCATAACAATAAAGCTATGTTAGAAATCCAGTCATATGGCTATCATGGAAAGTATACTTAATGAAGAAAAAAGAGTTCAGATTTAACATTTTGTATGTATCTTTCCCTTTTTAAGCTACTAAGATCAAAATAATCGAAGAAAATGGTAAGCCTTTAAAGACAGATATTACTACTTCCTCTAGCCTCAGGTTGTATTTTCTATTTTTGTTGGATGTCTTTCGGTTTGCTTTTTATAATTAAACAAGTCTTTTACCTCCTTAATTTATTCTTATATATTTTTTTCCTCATGTTGCTACTGTAAATGACACTCTTTGCCTAATGTTTTCAGATAGTTTTTCACTAGTAAATAGAAATGAAGCTGACTTTTGCAGGTTCGTTTTGTATCCTGTAATTTTACTAAATGAATTTATTTGTTCTAACAGTGCTTTTATGGAGTCTCTAGTGTTAAGCTCATGTGTCTATATGTCTATAGACAACTTTAGTGTTGTCTATGTATAAGAACATGTATGTGTGTATATATATGTGTGTATATATATATGATCATGTAAAATGCAATTGGAAAATTTTACTTCTTTCTGTCTTTGATGTCATCAGTTTCTTTTTCTGGCATAATTGCTCTAGATAGAACTTCTAGTAATTTTCCGAAAGAAGTGGTGAGAGTGACATTCTTGCCTCATTCCTGATTGCAGAGACAAACTTTCAGTTTTTTACTGTTAAGTCTGATATTAGTTGTGGACTTTTCATATATCACTCTTATTATATTGAGGTGATTTCTTTTACTTCTCATTTTCGACAGTTTTTATCATAGAAGGTGTTGAATTTTGCCAAATGCTTTTTGTGCATCTGTTGAGATGATCCTGTGATTTTTTTACCTTTATTCTGTTGATTTTCTGTATCACATTAATTCATTTGGGCATGTTGAACATCCGTACATCACATGAATAAATTCCACATAATAATCATCTATGCTCTCTTTAATTGACTGTCAGATTCCATTTGCTAGTATTTTATGAGAATTTTTTACATCTATATTTATCATAGATATTGGTGTGTAGTTTTCTTGTTGTTTCTTTATCTGGTTTTGATATCAGGATAATTGCTGGCCTCAAAAATTGAGTTTCTAAGTGTTCCCTCATTTTTTTTTCCAACAGTGCATTAAAACAATATTTTACTATGATCAAGTGGAATTTATCCCAGGGATGTAAAGATAATTTCACATAGGCAAATCAATAAATGATGCATCACATTAACAGAAGGGACAAAAACCCTCTGATCATTTCAGTAGACACAGAAAAAGTATTTAATAAAATTCAACATATCCTCATAATAGGGAAAAAGTGTGTACTTGGTTAAATGGTTGTTGCTTTTTTTCTCTTTTCTTCTTAAAAATAATTTCAACTTTTAGATTCAGGGGTGCATGTATGGATTTTTTACATGGATATATTGTATGATGCTGAGGTTTGAGGTACAGATGATGCGGTTTTTGGTTTTCTGTTCCTGGATTAATTTGCTTAGGAGAATGACCTTCATCTGCATCCAAGTTGCTGCAAAAGATATGATTTTATGGCTGCATAACATTCCATGGTGTTTATATAACGCATTTTCTTTATCCAGCCCACCATGAGTGGACACCTAGGTTGATTCCATGTCTTCACTTTTGCGAATAGTGCTGAGATGAACATGCAAGTGTATGCATATTTTTGGTACAGCGATTTATTTTCTTTGAGTATATACCCAGTTCCCTCATTTTCAATTTCTTATTTTAAATGTTCAGTAGAATTTACTAGTGAAGTCATCTTATCCTGGGCTTTTATTTTTTGAGAGGTATTTGATTACTGATTCTATTTCTTTGTGATATAGTTTTGTTATGTGTGTCTCTAGCAATGTGTTCATTTATTCTAGATTATGTAATTTGTTAGAGTATGATTTTTTATACTAGTCTCTTACGTGATCTAACATATGTAATACTCTGGAGAAAGACGCATGTCTGTTTGAGAAGAGTGTATTCTGCTCCTGTTTGGTAGAATGCTCTGTAAATATCAGGTCCATTTTTTCTTTAATGTTATTCAAATTATCTGTTTTCTTATTGATCTGTCTGGATGTTGTGTCCATTATTGAAAATGAGGGGTGAAGTCTCCTGCTATTATTGTATTGTGGTCTATTTCTCCTTTCAATTCTGTCAATGTTTGCTTTCTGTATTGAGGTACTCTGATGTTGAGTGCACATATATGTTTATCATTGCTCTATCTTCTTGATGCATTGACCCTTTTATCATTATAAAAGATTTTTCTTTGTCTTCTATAATAGTTTTTGACTTAATGGCCCTTGTCTCATGTACCGCTACTCTTTTTGGTTATGATTTATTAATACCTGGAATATCATTTTCTATCCCATTCACTTTCAGCCTATGTGTGTCATCCTTAAATCTAAAGTAAGTTTCTTATTCTTTTTTTAATCCATTCCATCACTCTGTGTCTTTTGATTAGAGAGTTTAATCCATTTAAAGTAATTATTGATAGGAAAAGATTTGCTATTGCCATTTTGTTGTTTCTTATTCTTCTTATAGTACTTTTGTATGTCTTCCTTTCTTGTTTTACTTTGAGTTTTGCTGGTTTATATTGTTATGCTTTGATTAGTTTTTACAGATTTGTATGTGTGTGTGGTTACCTTGGTACTTACATAAAACATCTTACAACAGTCTATGCTGATTATTTAAGTTTAATTGCATACAAAAACTTACAATTTAACTTCTTCCCCACAACATACTTTGTTATTATTTTCAAAATATATTCATAATTGTGTTTGTATCTTTATAGTTTTCAAAATAATTTTTTCTTTTAACTTTTATGCTAGAATTAAATGTGTTTTACTCACCACAATACAATAATACAACCCTTATATTTGTTTATATATTTACTTTCCTCAAGCAGTTTTATACTTTCTTATGCTTTAATGTGGCTATTTAATGTCTTTTCATTTTGACTTAAAGAATACCCTTTAAAATTTCTTGTAAGCCAGGTCCAGTAGTGATGATCTTCCTCAATTTATTTTGTTTGGAAAAGTCTTTCTCTCTCATTTTTGAAGGACAGTTTTTGCCAGGTGGAGTATTATTTGATGGCAGTTTTTTTTCCTTCAGCACTTTGAATATATTACCTCACTTTCTTCTGCTCTACATGGTTTCTGTCGATAAGCTTACTCATAGGCTCATGAATCTGAGATGAATTCAAAATTCTCTGTTTGTCTTTACTTTTGATAATTTGATTAAAATGTGTCTGAGTGTGGATTTCTTTGAATTTATCATACTGATGTTCTTTCGGCTCATGGATATGGATGTTCATTAACTTCCCAGATTTGAGAAGGCTTCAGCAATTATTTCTTTGAATAAGCTTTCTTTTTGTTTTTCTCTATTATCATTCAGAGATTACCATAATTTGTTTATTGGTCTATTTGCTGATATCCCATAAATTTATTAAGCTTTAACATTTTTTTCTATTTTTTTTTTTTCTTTTTGCTCTTCTGAGTTATTTCCAGTGACTTCTATTCCAGTTCACCAATCCTTCCTTCTGCTTGATCTAGTCTGTTGCTGAACCCCTTTAGTGCATTTTCAGGCCACTTACGTTCTGCACCTTCATGATTTTGGTTTAGTACTTTTTAATATTTTCTCTTTGTTGAAATTCTTACATTGTACATACATTAGGCTCTTTACCTCAGCAAACAACCTCTTTAAAGTTATTTTTAATTCATTGTCAGGTTAACCATTTAATTAGCGTTGATTTCTGGAGATGCATCTTGTTGTTTTGTCTGGAGCATCTTAGTCTGATTTTTTATTTTCCTTGACTCTCTCTGTTGGTATCTGCACATTAGACGAAGCAGACACCGTTGTCAATCTTTACTGACTTGACCAGTACAGAAGGCTCCCATCAATCAATCTACCCAGGGATTCTGGCGGCCTCTATCAACTCTTTTCCTCACACACAAGGGGAAGGCTTTGTCAGCTTACTCTGTGATGAACTGAAGCTCTGGTATCTATAAGCTACTGTTTCTATTTTTCCTCAGGTGGCTAGATTGTGCCATATCCATCAGAGTTTCAGGACTCACAAGGCAGAAGCTAGTTGTTTCAGAAGCCCTGAGATATTGTAGCATTGGACAAACAGGTCAGTTCTTTCCCTTCCAAGAGGAAAGTTGAGAATTGGGATTCTTTTTGTTTGTTTGCTCACTCTGTGCTGAGCAGTGGGGAGGATCAATGGCGTATACCAACCTCAGGTGTTGCTGACATTCTTCAGGTGTCTAGATTAAGCTGTGCCCATCATAACTTCAAGACTAACAAGACAAATGCCAGTTCTCTGCCTGCCAGCCTCCCACCCCTCACCACCTACCCCACTTTCTTGGAAGTGCTAAGACATTGAACATGTGATCCAAGCCCTTACCTCCCCTGGGTGAAACCAGGAGCTTGGGCATCTCTTTCTGATCTTAGGGAACCACACTGAGAGAAGGGTTTCGGTGAGATGGTGTTTCATACTCTCTACCAGCTCTAGTGAGTCTTGTTTTGCATCCTCCGAGGGTGCAGGAACCTTTCGATTAGTTTCTGATTTCTCACACAGGGAATTCTTCCATCAGTTGTGGCTGAATTGGTATGCTTGTATGAAGAAGAAGTGTCCAGGAATTCCTATTCTGCTATCTTGCTGACATCACTCTGCTACATTCTTGTGTGATTAGTTTTGTAGGCATATATTTTTATATCTCTTGGGTAAATACTAACAATTATATTATCGTTGGCATATAGAGTAGGCATGTATTTAACATTGTAAGGTATCTTACAGCTTTTCAAAATGTTTTATTTTCATTCTGACTAGCAGTCTATGATATTTCCAGTTGCTCTGCATTCTAGCTAACATGTTGTGTTATCAGCCTTTTTAATTTCAGGAATAGTACTATGTGTGGAGTAAAATTTTAATAGGGTCTTAATTAGCATTTTCTGGATATATTTTTATGGACATTGAGTAGGTTTATGATGATTGGATGTTGTTTCTAGGGAAAGAACAGTAAAAAGGATGGCACTAGGGACATTTGGCCTTATCAACTAAAAAGTAGTATTGTCCATTAACTGAAATGGAATGACTGAAATATAGCAGGTGGGGACAGGGAAAGGAATATAAAAAATTCTGTATTAGGCATGTTAATTTGATATTCCTATTAGATAAGTTCAAGTGGAGATGTCAAGTAGCAAGTTGACTATATGAGTGTTTAGTTCAGGGAAGTATCTATTTAAAGATCATCAGGATATAGATGACAGTAAAGCCGTGAGATTTGGTGAGATCACTAAGGGAGGAATTGTAAGTAGAAATGAGCTGAGAACGAAGGGCTGGACTTTTCCATAATTGGACACATTAAAAGAAACCAGGAAAAGATTTCAAGATGAAGTAGCCAGAGAGGACAGAGGAAACATGAGAATGTGACACTCAGAAGCCTGAGAAAGGAGAGCTTTCAATTGAGAAACAGTGATTAACTGTTCCTGATGTTACCTAAAGGGAGGATTCTACTACATTCTTAGGGAACAAAAGGTTGTGGTCAGAGGGTGGGATGCTTGAAGCTATAATTATATTCAGTTCTAGTTATTAGTCATGTAAAGGTCTATAGAATGATCATTGAGACAGTGGCTCTATTTTACTGAGGGACAAGGTCACAGGAAGAAGAAGTTCAAGAGACAGAAAGGTCAGTTTGTTGGAAGCATGTTGGAACAAGTGATAGGCAATTGGAAAAGCTTTTTAAAAATGTGTGTGTGTAAATGTGTGTGTGTGTGTGTGTGTGTGTGTGTTTGACAAGCAAGAATAATAGGCTAAATCTGTCAACATGTCATTTAATAAGATTAAAGGAAGTTTTGTATTTAGGTGTAATATATTAAAATATCCGGGAAGTAATTATTTAACATTAGGCTATATATATGGAATTTAATGGATTTAGTTGACTGTGAATTTAGTAAAGCTTTGCCAATTAGATTCTTAATAATGATTTCCAATAAATTTTTTCAAAAAGGACTTACCAAAAACATGGTTAATCCTTAGCTGTATTAAATAATTTTAGCAACCAAAGTAAGAAAGGCCGCTTCTCTTTATGAGCATAGGTCAGCCACACCTTAAATGCCATGCACCTTCACATATTCTATACAGAGCATGTCAAAGGAAGAGAGAATAGGATTATGAGTGAAGTTCAAGCCTTATCACATGGCAATAGTGTTATCAGACAGACAATTTCAAATATTTCCCTTGAGGAAAAAAAATAAGGAAAAATAAATGAGTGGCATTTTGTATTCCTCCCTGAGCAGTAGTGACAGGAAAATGTAGAGATACCCCTTCTTGGCAGCATTAAGAATTTTTATATTTTAGTGATTGATAGCACTGCTTCAGCATCAATGTAATTCTTAAAAATTTTTGAAAATCAGTAAACGAGTTAACTTTATGGTGAAGACATCAAATTTTATGAATTCTAAAACACCATCAATTATACCATATACAATTATTTTTTGTTGCAAACTGCAATCATAATTATGATATGCCTTCACTTTTAAAACTCATTCTGATTTCAGAAATATTAAAATATAAAAAAGGGTGTTGGTATATATTAGTGATGTGCAGTAATTAAAAACTAAATCTCCTCAACTTTTCATTTTATTCAATAATTTGTATTATTCAATGTTGGTGTCTTAGTATGCTATGTATCTTTCAAATAATCCAAATCCAAAAAAACATATTTTTGAAAACACAGACTTTTTACTAAATATCAAATTCCTTTTTATACGAAATATTATATTTGTATTATAGTTAGAAGACTGCTAATGCTTCCCCTGAATAACTTTTCAAAGCATGTTCAGCTCTTAGAGATCAGTAACAAAATTCTTATTGGGTTAATATCAGTTTTTCAGATAAAATGTTATTCTTCATTTGCTGCACTGATGCCATTTCTTTTCGCTATTAGTAACAAAATTGAGGCTATATAAAGAATATGTTAGAGATACCATATATCCTAATTACTCCACCTGAAGTACCTTCAGCAGTTTGCACTAAGTTGTTCTTTTGGCTGTGTTCTGAAGTAGCTCGTACCCTTGTACCTTCTGGTTAATGGGTGAATTTTGTCAGTGCATTCTATCTTTATTTGTAAGAGTTCTTCCTTGAAGTCAGATTAGGCTATCAAGGGAACTGTATGCTTCTAAGATGTTTGTGTAATGTTGATTAATGTGTCAGTGCATTGTAACTTTATTCTAACAATTCTTTATCATTTAAAAGCATCTTGAATTCAAGATGCTTTAACTTTAATGCAGATTTTCTTACGAACCATCCTAAAAACTTGGTTGCAATAATACTGCTGAAAGAACATTGGTTTTGTTTTACGTGAATATCTTCCAGAAAGAGGGACTTGAACCTTAAGTAAATTTAGTGGAGAACAAAGAAGTGGCACTTCAGGAAAGTGCTATGGAGCAGCTATTTCTAACATCAAAACATCTGGTAACTTGCAAGCTTGATGGTTTTCTAATTATTGAATACCAGCTACATGTAACTATAGCCATTATATAATCATGTTTAAAGATGAGAGTAAGGAAAGTGGTAAAGATCTAGATAATATGTAATCTTATTTAATTCATGTTTATGAATGATGCAGAAAAAAGTAAGAAAAACACTGGGCCATAGATATACACTTTCATAGAAAGCCAAGTAGTGAAGGCATTTAGTACAGATCATTTTGGAACCATGCACAGGAGAATACAGGACTGATGCGAAGCTCTGCTTATTTCTTAGAGTAATTAGCTATAAAATGCTTTTTTATTTTGAATTATTAACCTTTCTCATTATTTGCCTTCCCACCATCAAAGTCATGAGACATAAAGGTGGGATGAATTAATTTCATTTTTTTTCAAGAGCAAATTTGAAGTGAATTCAGTTTTGGCTAAGATAGAAAACTTTATTTCATAGAAAAATTCTCTGGGGAGGTCCAGGAGAAAAATTAATATTGTATTTGCATACCATAGTTAGGATCACAGATGAACTTCAGTGGTACCCAATTACCTATATCTAAGCAAAAGGCAAAGCCTTCCCTCCTAAATGATCTGTTTGAGACATTTGATAACGTCTATCTCAATATTTTAGATTGTCCAGGAAGCAATCAGCTTGGCAAAACGGTCAGCACAGACATATATATATATATATATGTCTATGCAATGAGACACATATATAAATGTATATGCTGTGAGACACACAAACACACACACACACACACACACACACACACATATATATATATATATATATATATATATATATGCAATGATACAGAAAGCTGACCTAAACATCTTCCTGTGTTCTACCCTATTCTGATTTTAGTTGCATCAGTATAATTCCATATTGGCATCATTCCCTCTTTTATTTTATTTTGCATCGCCATATAAAGCTACTGTTAAGGTGTCTACTCCATCCTAAATCTCATTTGATCTCTAAGTAAAAGTTCTTAAAACTATCAGGACAAGATGGTCATACCTTAGGAGGTATCCTAGCTAAACTAAGTGTATGTGGTTTTCTCTGTCCTCAAGATACAGCCCTGTAGTTAGCTGCAGATTTTTTTCAGCTGAGGTCTTTGTGATGTCAGAGTATTTTATTTCATTCTTGTATTCTAGAGGTTTAAACTGAGCCCTGGGGATAAGGCATGATGCTGTCAGGGGCAGGAGTTCAAATATCTTTTCTTTCAGTTCTTTTTCTTTATAACTGATACTCTCATTTATTTATATCCAATCTTAATTTAAAAAGAGGTATGGCTAAAAATATGCACACATTGCAATAACATAAAATGAATTTTAAAATAAGAATAAAAAGGAAACAACACTAGGAAACTCAAATGAAGCCAAAGGTAAATTTAGAAAGTAGAAAGGGATGCTCTGCAATGTAAACAGGAAGATTGCAAGTATTATCTTTAAATAATTTTTTTTCACTTCTAAATGAAGAGAAAACAAACCATTACAAGAATTGAAGTGGTCATGCTATTAATACTAACTAATACCTCAGGAGGAAACAAAAATTTTGCATTTCAGTTCTCATAGGGAGCACTGGGATGAAGTTAACAGCATCCTCAATGATACCCTCTCCAGTGAGTACAATAAAAATTATTGTAGGCATTTTCTTATTGTCTACATTTAATATAAGCCCAGAGGTGACAGCAACATGAAAACTCAGTAAAAAGCACTTTTATAAAACAGTGATCATCTGAAAACAGCAATCTCTGAGGACAGAGGACTATAATCATGTCATTTTGTTCCTGGGATAAAAAACTTAGAATATATAGAGCAGTAAATTGGCAAAGTCATCCTGTTTAGGCCAGAGTAAATATTTTGGGTTTGAAGGTCATGTGTTATCCATCTCAACCTCTTAATTCTGCCTTTTTAGCATGAAAGCAGCCATAGATAAAGTGTAAGTGGATGGGGGTACCAATAAAACTCTAAACAAATAGATAGTGAGCCAGATTTGGTTCACGGACTGTCGTTTGCCAAATCTGATCTAGAGAAATAGGTTTTTATTCACATTAGAGGTTCATCTAGTTTGTAACATCTCAGAGCAAATTTTTAATAAATACTTGAAAGCAAAGATTAGAAATTCAAGTATATCTCTGAAATTAAAGACCTGAAAGACATTCTATTACCATTTAAGGGTACCATATGATAGAGCTCCCCAACCAGAAAGTGATTGATATCTTCATTTAAAAAGTAAAGAATTTACCAGAGCTACCTTACCTCTGATTAAAGAAGGATGAATGAGTGTAATTAATTGGGGAACATTTCCCCCTCACCCCAAAATTCTGCATTCTACAGAACAAATGTATGTTCATATGTGACTCATAGAAAGTATAATAATAAATTATGTGCACCTGGAAATGATCACCCACCTACCAGATCTGTGAACACAAGCAGGTTTTCTCACCTATCTTTAACGAAATCTCCTTATCAGGAAATTGGACATAATAATTTATTCCTCACAGGTCTGCTATGAGGCAAAATGTTTAGCCATTAGATGAATGATTCATATGAATTAATAGATCATAGTTTGGGCCCTAAAGAATATGCCAGAACTCCCAAACTGTTGCATACAGGACTGTACCCAACTCATAGATGTATTTGCTTTGTCCTGTGAAACATGGACTGCATAAGCATCTGCGATGCAAATGAGAAAAAAAATATGGTAACTTTATATGAAAAAAATAGATTTTAGGGAAAAGAAAAACAAGTAGAAGATCTGGCTGCCTTAGGCCTGCTGCATTGAATGAAAACAGACCATGTGAGCAAGGCATGTGGCCTCCAGTGTGCACAGCTGCTCCTGGACACCTGTCACCCTGGAGCTCAGACTGGGCACTGCTACCATTCACAACCCAGCTCGTCCTGCTGTGTTGCTTTAGTAGTGTCCCGAAGAAACAAAAATCCTTCTTGGTCCCATGTATATGTCTTTTTCTTTTGTATATCTGGTCTGCATCATTTTTTTTTCTATTATGTGGCTCTTGTGAGGATCACAGAGTAACATAAGTCAGGAGGTTAATAGTAGCTCTGTGATAAAGGAATTCTCTAGTTAGGTAAGTTTAGGCATGCTTAAGGAAGCAAAGAAACCAGGTGTCTTCTGTGTGCCTCTCATTATCTTTTAATATATTAATGAACAGTTTCAGTTTCCAAGATAAGAGTGCACTATACAGCGATCTCAAACTCATTCTAGAAAATACAGTATTTAAATTTTTATTTTAATGCCCTATACATCATGGTCACTTAGCTATTGACCACATTTTTCCCATGGAACGTGGTTTGGAAACAATGCTATTAAAATCCTCATAGATCTTGTAATTTTAAAATAAGCATCCCAGATATATTTGTTGCGAATGGTATCCATCAATTACCTGATAACTGAACCTACTTTATAACGTTACTGGATAATAATAGTATCAAGAGTAATATAGGTAAGATTTGTTGAATACTTAAAGGCAACAGGTAAGCACTTAGCTAGATTATCTTATTTAATCTTCACAAAAATTCTATAAAGTGGATTCTCTTTTCTCTCTTCTATAATGGTCAAAATGAGGTAGAGTGAAGCTAATAACTTGCTGGTCACACAGCTGCCAAATAAGGCAACTAATGTCTTTTACCCTTACTCTTAGCTGCTGGACTTCACTGCCTTGACTTAATGCAGTAAGAGTTGGAAACATATACTCCAAATCATATCTCAATTAGGTTGATCTTGGATTTGTTTCTTCCTGTATTAATGATATATAAATATAAACTGCCTGTTGAAAATCACTCTAGCTCTTAAATATAAAACCTTAATAAAAGTAGAAAAGTATATGTTAGATTTAATTTTGTATTTGCTGGAACATATGGCTGGCTAATTCAGTAGACTCAACCAATTTATAAGAATTAAAAGGGAGAGGTCATGAAACTTCTTGCTTTTTGATTTTAAAATAGTGTACTATTTGATGAGGGGTTTTCTAAAGAAACTGATACTCGTGGTTCTATTAAGGCACAGATTTCTTCTATCAGTCCCAGCGCGTACTGATTAGTCTTAGACTGTTCTCTATTTAAAGAAAGTGAAGGCCAAAAAAGAACAGTAAAAGCTAAACATAATGTTCTGAAATCTTTTCCACAGACTGATAGAAATTTAACAGTGCTTAGTAGAGAAATAGATATGCCTAAACTCCCTTTGAACTCATGTGATCACTCCTCACCTTGCCCTGCCATCTTGTGTATAATTTTGCCCCAAGAGGTACAGCCTTTTAATTTACTAAAGGGAAAAAATATGACACAGTGTTGAGACGATTTTCAGATCTAGGGGTTGATAGAATGAAAAAGAAGTTAAGTTTTTCTAGGTAGTTGGTAAAGGGCAAGGGTTGGTAGACCTGGGAAGCAAATTAATGTTCCAGCATGCTGTGAAGTTTATTTTAGAAGCTCTAAATTATGTGGGTCAAATTCCAAGCCTTGTTGAATTAGTTGGGGTTGCCTTTAAATGGGTCACCCTCTAATCATGCCTTATTTGTCCCTCTGGTGTATTTACAGGTACTGAAGATGGATGGGGATCATTAGGTATCTCTTATTATATTGTCCCACAAATATCTTAACCGTGAGTTTTTCAGAGTAATATTTTTCCATTTGTGTCTACAGGGTAATATATATTTGAAGAATTCATGACCATACCTCAATGTTCATGTTTCACTGAGATTGTTTCATTTTCATCCAGAAAAAAAGATTTATTTTATGTAAATAATATATATTTTTCTGGTTCTGAAAATGATGTAATTGAAGACGACTTGGAAAATGTTGGTACGAAATATATGACTTAAAGTCACCCAATAGCACATCTACTTCTAAATACTTAATTTGAATTGCCTATTCTTTTGATTTACATATGTTTTTTCATGTAACATTGAGATCGCTTAGTATATATATTTTTAATTATTTCCATTTTAAAATGAACATTGTGAACATGTTATCTTTAAAACAAGATGTTTAATCTGGGTAGATAAGAAAGCATATATTCAATAGTTTTATTCAATGAAATAATTGCTGATTTTGTACAACTTACTCTCATATTTATCCATGTTATTAGACTGACTTCAGAGAGGATAGTTTTATAGTCTGTAGTTTTAAGGGAAATTTATTGACATATAAAGCTCAACAAGAGGAAAGTAGACCTAATTATCATATTTCTAACCTGTCTGCATTTTGTGATGCTGTATTACCATGAGCTCAGGTGATCCTAGATGCCTGCAAATTATAACAAATGAAATTGTACAAATTGCAATGGATAATAGCATGACAAATTTCATTGTATTTCTGAATAAAAAAGAATGACTCCCCGTTATTTTAAATCATTGTCAGAATTTTCCATAAATTTACATTTTCTCATCAGTCTCTGGTTCTTAAAGTTTAATAAGATAGTCCAAATTGACAAAACTCTTTTAAGTCCTTGGCCCTTGTTGAAGAAGTTTCCATAGCATGATGTTTTATTATTCTCTACTCCAAAGTATCTGGTATCTACATTCATGTTAAACAACAACAACAAACAGAAAGGAAAGAAACATAATAAGAGAATTGCATAGAATTTTTAGAAATTAATTTAATACACTTGATTGTAGCCAAAAGACGAAGAAGTGATTAGAAATTAATTTAGTTAAAATTATCTGTAGTGTAAATCATTTGTCCTGGGGTTTTAATCTGTATTTTGATAAATGTTAGGCATCATATTTCAAAATAAGCTTCCTTTTTTGAGCTTTGTTACTTAGAATTATACCTAGTATAAATGTAAGCTGTTACTCACTGGATTGCTGAGGTACCTGGAAATTCACCACCTTTAGCCATTGGATTAATATGTTAAAGGTAACCTTAAAAACTCCTGGTGCTATGCAAATAATAGGTGCTCAGTAAATGCTTAACTGACTACATGCTGGAAGTCTTCTCTAATAGTCTCCTGAAAGGGGAATGGAAGTCTAGAACACTGGAGGGGAAAAGAAGGCAGGAGCTTAGGACAACATGTTTATGTGGGTGAGAGGGAAAGCCACGGAGACCCAAAAAGGAACCAAAAAGTAATTCTAGTATGTAAAGAGTAGATAATTCTTCTTTTTCCCAGAGACAGTATTTTTTTTTCACACTAATTTTTGGTGATTTTCCTTTTCCTGATACTATGTCCTAGATATTTTAAGGACCTTAAGAGGTTTTTGCACAGATGTGCATTTGTTGCACATTCATAACAAAATCTAAGACTGTCATTTCAGAGATTTGTTTCAGTCATCTAGTGACTGATGAAAAAGATGATCTGGAACCTATTTTTGAGATTGGATGATGACATAATAAAGTAGCTTCTCATTTTAATTCTCATAATGACTTTGTGGTCTTAGTTATGTTATAAGTAAATATTGACCTCCTGAATCATATACTACCAAATGGCAGGAACTGGGCTCTTAGCCTATTTTATCCTTTCCTATATATAGTTGGATGAGTCAGAAACACTCAGAACTGCAAGGAGATACCATTGCATTTTAAAACAAAGTTGATTGCCTAATCAATGTTAAGAGACATTGAGAGAGAGAGAGAAATCTAAGACTCGACTTTGGTTAATTGGATTGTCCAGTTGTTATTATAATGCAGGATACTTATTCATCAATATCACTGGCCTTTCAGGATGAGCCATCACAGGCTTCTACATGCATTACTTTATTACTGCCTTTCACACTAGATGATGCAGCTATGATGCTGTCATACTTGCTTGATCTGAAAATGTTGACAATTATTGATTTTCTAAAAAATTATGGTACCTATTAATCTCATGTTTTATTAATTTCTAATTTAAAAAAGCATGGGTTCATATGAAACATTACACTGGAAAAAATGTTTTATTTTTATTTATAATTGCAACAGAGAAATTTTATAGCACCTGCAACTGTCTATCACATATGCAGCTTCATTGTCTTTTTTTTGATTTTCAGTAGTTACCTCAATAAATCACCTATTTTTAATGTCAGTTATGAACGATATATAAATTATTGCTCTTCCAGTTACAACACAGCATTAATGGGAAATTGTTAATGGGAACTTGAATCATATAAAGTATCTAGAATTTCAAAATGACAAATCTATTATTTATTATGAATAATAGTCCTGTGGTTTAATATAGCTACTTTTTTTTTTTTTTACAAATGTTAATCATTCAGCCTAATTCTTTGCACAGTAGAAGAGGAGAAAAATGTTAAGATAAAAATATGAATTTTGAAAGATGTCTTCTATTCATTTCTACTTATGGGATAATTTCTCACCTTGCCAACCATAACAGAATAGAATTAAAAATAAATAATTTTTAGTATTATGCCCATCTTAGTATTATTTTTTTTTCTTTTTCTTATGCATCACTATATGATTTAGTAAGTATTGTTCCCCTGAGTCAAGATACACAGATGATATTTGCTTTGTAAGTATTACGGAGGAAGGGGTTGATGGATCTGGACTTTTCATCATTGTGTACATTTTTTTTCAGCGTTGCCACTATCATCTTTTCCTGTGTGTACTTATAACTAGAGGTAATATCATAGAGTCTGTTTCTGCACTTATTCAAGTAACAGGTCTTAGGTAAATATGAATTTGAATAAGTGTACAAATTTCAGTGTGTTACCAAGAAATTATTTTTAATTTGATTGACATTTGCAAATAGGAGGCCATATTTATTTGAACATCACCTATAGATGAGTCATGTTCTACCTGCTGGGTTGCTAACTCTATATATTTTTAAATAATAATGGCTATACAGGATATAGAAAAAAGTCCTTTAGATAAATAAATGTATACAAGAGTATATTTGATTATTTTATGAGGATTTTACAACAGCTTTCTAGGATTTAGTTACAAGTCAGTTCTCTCTCTCTCTCTCTCTCCCCCCCTGGGAGTCTGCATGTATAAACATACATGCACACAAGAGCACGCTGTGATTATGGATTATTTCATTTTACCTGCATGAAACATGGTCTGTAGTGGCCATTGCTCTGTTCCTCTTTATTCTCTTCTATAAATCTCAAATTACTCTTTAATATGTGTTTATGAACCATCAATTTTTATCTGCTCCATATTTTAAGAAGGCAAACACAGTTAAGTCAAAATGACTAATGAGATGGTGGGGAGAAGTATGGGCTGATAAAAATTAAATAGGGAACAAACGATTCCCCTTCAGAGCTATCCTTTTTATATAGCCAATTATTATGAATAAAAAGCAGCTTTCTAAAACATTTCTTTTAATTAAGTTTTGTAATAAAGATATGTACCCCTCTGCTTTCCAAGCCACATGCTATCTATACTTGCTTCAGCAGGCACTAACAATTCAAGAGAAGTTTTAAGCTCCAGAACCTTTTACACAAGTATAGGAGTCTTATTTTACAGGTTTTTAAAGTGTAATGCATAGTTTCTGTCAAAACACAAAATCTTTGGCAAAAATCTACCGTGTTTTCATCATGTTCTGTGAAGATTACTTCACCTCACTTCTCTTGCCTGGCAACACCACATTCTCAGGAGAATTCACAAGCGACTCATCATCCTTCTCTGTTCCCTTCCAGGTCACACTCCCCTAGAATTCTTGAAGTGTTTCGCTCTGGGCTCATCATCACTGTCTTCATTACTACTCTTGTTTTAATTATTGGTGATTTCAACATTGTGGCAGATAATCTTTCTAATTATCTGGCTTCTTGGGTGGGCCTCACTGACCCATTGCTCTTCAATTATCTGTCCTTCATCCTAACTCAGGCACCCAGCCACGATCATTTCCTGCAACCACTCTGTATTCTCAATTTCAAATTGCCTAATTTCCATCCACAATATTATCTTTCTATCTTCCCATCTCTAATACTTTAGCTCCAAAAATGTTTCAGTCACACCTGGAATCTAATTCTATTATGTTCCTCGTCCTCACCTTGTAGCAAATATGCCACAGTTTCCTAGCCCATTGTATTTCCTACTTAAAAAGAAAACATTTTTTTCTTTATTACTCAAATCTCTGCCATCTCTCCCTTCATCCTTCCTTTCACTTGGCTAACATGGTTCTTGCCTCACTGAGAAAATCGAAAGTATCTTCACAAACTTTTATGATCACATTTAAACATCTATCTACAGCTTTATTTACTGTTGATGAATTGTCCATGCTCTTATTTAAAGCCACCTCTTCCAAATGTCTACTAGAACCAATCATCCCTACTGGAGGACACTGATTTAGCAATTCAGTATTGCCCAGTCCTTCATCATAGAGAGACAAATAGCTGGGCACAGAAGTTCACACCTGTATTCCCAGCACTTTGGGAGGTCGAGGCAGGAGGATCACTTGAGCTTAGGCTGGGCAACATGGTGATATGGCAACATGGTGAAAGTTCGAGACCAGCCTTGGCAACATGGCAAAACCCCATCTCTACAAAAAATACAAAAATTAGCTGGGCTTGGTGGCATGTGCCTGTAGTCCCAGCTACTCTGGGTACTGAGGTGAGAGGGCTGCTTGAGCCCAGAAAGTTGAGGCTGCAGTGAGCCAAGATTATGCCACTGCACTCCAGCTTGGGTGACAGGGTGAGACCCTGTCTCAAAAATAACACAATAGACTTGCTCCTGAGTTATTTTTAAACATCGAGATCAGTTTTGCAGCTATAAAGGATGATATGTTTCTGAATTAGAATAATATGATATATAGAGAAGAAAATGTTACATAAATAAGTCCTGAATTATGTGTTATAGACTTACATTAGGGCATCACTGATGTAAGAACTATTCCGAAATGGCTTCCAGATAAGACTTGAGCTGTGCATTTATGGATGGAATGATTTTGATATGTGGAGAGGAAATTAAAGCAGCTGTCCCAGGCAAAAGAACACAACATGTGCATGTGTGCAGATGTACAAATTAGCTGGTAGAGTCAGGGTTCAGAGAGGAAACCTGACTAGTAGAAAGGCTTCATGAAATTGTTCGGAAAGAGAGATCATAGAGATGGATCCTAGGAACCCGTTTCATGATGGCCTTGATTTTGAGGTTGAATTAGAGATGACAGTAGAATAGTCATATGGAAATACTAGTTAATTTTGTGTTTTCAGAACTGAGACTGGATAATAGAATACACTGAGATTCATGTCTTCTTTGTTTTTATACTTAGAATCTTCCAAACTGAGTTCACATATTTTAGCATGGTGGAAAAAACACATTGAGGGCTTTGAGGCAGTTGGCTTGGTTAGCAGTGGGGAGAAGACTGGGCACATCCCAACTTTTACTCACTCAATAAGTGAGATGCAGGAGGGACAGGTCTGGTCAGCAAAGGAGGCTGTCACTGTGAGCAGGCTCACACTCAGATTCAGTTTACAGTTCAGCCAACTTTGGCTTCAAAGTATCAGAAGGAGACAGACGACCCCATCAGGAGAGTGAGGAGGTCAATGGTTGCTATTTCTTTTTTTTTTTTTTTTTTTTTTTTTTGAAACGAAGTCTCACTGTCACCCTGGCATGCAGTGGCCTGATCTCGGCTCACTGCAACCTCCACCTCCTGAGTTCAAGTGATTCTCCTGCCTCAGACTCCCAAATATCTGGGATTACAGGCAAGCGCCACCACACCCGACTAATTTTCTTGTACTTTTTATGGAGATGGGGTTTCACTATGTTGGCCAGACTGGTCTCGAACTCCTGACCTCAGGTTATTCACCCACCTCAGCCTCCCAAAGTGCTGGGATTACAGGCATGAGCCACTGCATCCGGCTGATGTTTGCTATTTCGTGTGATGGCAGTTGGGAGACCTGACAACCCTTTTTCTCCTAACAAACTAGATCATCACCTCACCTAAGGACACCTGACACTGTCCTTAGAAGTCTCACAGCTGCATTGCTGTGTGATTGAGATTTTCTGGTGATGAAAATGTCCTGTAATATAGATGGCTATTGAGCACTTGAAATTCAGTTAGTCCTACTGAGGAGTAAAACATGTAATTTTACTTTATTTGCATTTAAATCTAAATAGTCATGTGTATTTGTGGGCTACTAAATTTGATAGAGCAATTATAGAGCTAACCTCTATTTAATATTTATTAGGTGTGTCATGTACCTGGCCTAATCTAGGAACTTTATATGTACCCTTAATATTAACTCATTGAATTTCCATAATACAAGAATTAAGCATTCATATTTTACCCATTATAGTAATGAGAGAACTGGAGTAGAGAGAGGTTTAGCATAGGAAGGAAATAGTAAAGTTGTCATTTAAACCTAGTTGGTATATTCACAGAGCTTACACAACTGTGTCTCTCCTTAGTTAAATTCTAAATTAATCTTGCTCTTCTTTCCTGCTGACATTCATACATTTATTGATGTATATTATTACTATGTTCCTTTATAAAATATGTCAATCTTCCTTCTTGAGATGTTATATTTTTCTCCCTTACCACTGCCACTAAACAGCGCAGACTCACTTGATGTGGAATGTCTGAATATGTTTCTGATCATCATCCCACCACCCCCCTAAACAAGTGCCAATGAAACTGTGGTGTGCGCAAGAATCATATGGAATACACATGGTTGTTTCTGATACAGGAGGCTCAGGGTGACACCTAGGAATTTGAATTTCTAGTAAGTCTCCAGGTGACACTAATACTGCTTTCCTGTCTGGGGTCACACTGTGTGACCCTGTACTCTACCTTGCAAGTCTACTGCCAGACTAATTGACTTTAAAAGAGAATCGTCCATACATTTCAGATTCTGTCACTGAAAGACATAACCTTTCATCATTATTTTTGTTTTTTTCATGTTGTAGAAATATTATCTTTTGGTCAAGAATTGAAAATCCAACTAAAAATAATACAGGAAAGAAGGAGGGGAAAGGGAAGAAGAAAGGGAAAGACACAGGAAAAGTAAAGGAAGAGAAAAAGAAAATTGGTTTATGCAGCTGAAAGCCCAGATGTAGATCACCCTCTAAAATTTGTGCTGAGGGTGCCAGCAGGTGCCCACCAGGACAGTTCTGCCCACAAAGCTATTGAGACCACAGTAATATCCGAAAAAGCGAAGTGCCAATGGGTATGATTGGAATGTCTTCATTTTTTACAAAGCACATCAATGTTTCACTGATATTGTTCTATACATTTCTATCACCACCCTCAGTTGAAGATTTTTGAGTTTGCTACAACAGCAAATGGCATTAAGGTTTTGTCACTCCTCATTTCTTTTTTCCTTCTGAAGCTCAGGTTTTTTTTTTTTTTTTTAGATGGAGTTTCACTCTTGTTGCCCAAGCAGGAGTACAATGGCACAATCTTGTTTCATTGCAGCCTCTGCCTCCTGGGTTCAAGTAATTCTCGTGCCTCAGCCTTGTGTGTAGCTGGGATTACAGGCATGTGCCACCATGCCCTGCTAATTTTTTGTATTTTTAGAAGAAACAGGGCTTTACCATATTACCTAGGCTGGTCTCAAATGCCTGACCTCAAGTGATCTCCCACCTTGACCTCCCAAAGTATTAGGATTATAGGTGTGAGCCACTGCACCTGGCCCTGAAGAGAATTTTTATTTTCACTTTTTGTCATGTACAATATGATAGTGATGATAGTTTTGTCAGCTTCAGGCTTACATGATTTTTAGTTTCTGCAATCTAAGTGAAAAGAGCATTGCAGTTTTCCAATATACCTAGTAAGATTCCATGATTAATTCTAGTGGGCTCAGATTTAGTCTCACGCTCACCCCTCTAGGGTAGCTGGGGTTAGGATAAGGGAGTAGTTCCTAGAGGGAAAATGTGGAAAGGTGGCCACCCAAGGTAGAATTTGGATTCCATTACCCAGGCATATGGGGTGGTATTTTGCTCAACAAAAGCACCAGAGATCTTCTCCACAGGGTATGAACCAAAAAATCATGCTCTGAACTGCAACCTTGATAATGTTCTTTTCATCCGAAACATAGTGGCTGTATACTTACCTCATCCAAAAAGACTATCAATAATTCCTGTTGTGTCTCAAAAACCTCCTCCATGAAAACCATTATAACATCTGCCCCAAATTAATGTTTTTCATTTGATTAACTACTGTGACATTTGATTAAAACATTTTTCATCTGTACTAGATATTAAAATAATTTATATATTTGCTCTTTTTCTCCTACTGTATTTCCGTGCATTTGTAAATAGGAATTCTCTTAATGCGTTACTATTATCATACAGGTATGGTATTTAATGTTTGCCCCTATTTTTTATTCTTTTTTTTGTAAAATGTTTAGTGTGTAACTCTAATACGTAAGATCAATCTTCATGCTCATTTTTACTTTGTTTGTATTACTGTTTGACAGCAGTAATCACCTATCTTTTAGGATGATATTTTTAAAGAAAATAATTGTGTTTACATATAAATGAATAAAGTAATTACCTAGGGAGTTAGAAAACGACTTAAGTGTTCCATAATGATGGATAGAAAATGGAGATAGGGAACCTCATCTTGGCTGTAAGTTAAGGAGAATTCTCATGATAGCAAAACACAAAACCAAACTGCTTGTTGAGGTAGCAACAAGGGATGTGTGCACTCCAGCACTAAGCAGTCCTGTTTTGGCCTGCTTTCTGTCCAGGCCCTATTTAATTTTGCTGAAGACAATCGATACTAATAAAGGCCTACAAAGAACTGCTAGGTATTAATTTCCATAATTTTTAGACTATCTTAAAGTTATACATCAGAATTCCTTTACTCTTCACAAGAAACTTATGGGAATTGGGTTTTGTTGTTGTTGTCACTTTTTTTTTTTTTTTTTTTTTTTTTAAAGACAGTCTTGTTCTCTTACCCAAACTGGAGTGCAGTGGCATGATATTGGCTCACTGCAACCTCTGCTTCCAGGGTTCAAGTGATCCTCCTGCCTCAGCCTCCTGAGTAGTTAGGACTTGCCCAGCTAATTTTTATATTGAGTTGGATTTTAAAATGGGATCTGGTTCACCAGGAGAAGATGGTGAATAGGAGGCAGGGTTAACATGCATCTCTCACTTGGCAAGACAGAACAATGTGTAGAAATTTACACTGTGAACTTTGTTTGGAGAACCACCACAGAACTATAGCAGGAAAACCAAAACAATTCAAATGATTTGCAAGAAATGCCATGCTACTGCAAAATCAGAGACAGGCAAAAAAAAAAAAAAAAAAAAACTGAGTTCCTTAAGTGTGAGAAGGGGAAAACCTGCCTCCAAACACACATCTCCTCTGGGGAATCTGAAAATCCAGATCACAGAAGGATTTAACCTTACCTAGAACTGGAATGGATTTAGGGAGCTGTGTGAAATATGAAAGTAGTAACGGCAGTGGAAAGAGGCTTGTAGGTACTCTCAGTCTCCAGCTTCAGTCCAGGGAAGACATCCCTGACTGTATCTCACAGGGCTCCTTGGGGTAGGCAACCAGAGGAATTAGGAAGGGCTCACAGGGTAAAAGAAGCTTCCAGGTGAATTTTATGATAATCTCTACTGGACACAAACTTCCTTGAGCAGAATCTTGGGGGTGAACGGGAACTGCTGCAGACAGGAGCACAGGCGTCACTGCCATTGTGAGCAGATGGCAGGGTGGGGGAAAAGGAGTGCCCTGAAAGCCATGCTTGCTTTCTCAGTGGGGAAGCTTATGACCTGGGGCAGGTGTGAATTCGGCCTGCAGGCTGCCTGAGTCTAACTCAGCACTGTTCATGGGACACTGCAAGAACAAGATTGACCTTGCCAAGTGAATGAGAGCTGGGTGAGGCCTTTCAGTACCAGCTATCCCCCATTTCTGTGGTGAACTATACTGCACCGCAGAGGCAACCATAATCCCCTTTGGAACATAAACCCTTTGGCCTGAGAACCATCCCCCATCCCCCACAGTGACTACAACAAGCCCTATCTAAGGAGAGGAGCTCAGACCCACCTGACCCTGCCCAAACCTGACAGTATTTCTCTACCTGCCCCAGTAGGTGAACACAAAAGACATAACTCTTGGAAGCTTTATGGCTCTGTCCATCACCTGAGAAATACTACCCCTGGCCAACTTGGGGCAACCTCACATCCCACTGCTAATACCACAGCTGGTGCTCCCTTGAAAGCACTGCCTCATGGCTGGAAGCCAACCAACTCAGGCCATTACAGCAACTCATGACACAATAACACTGCTCCCAGTGTTATTTTTCCCAAGGAGAAAACAATAGTTAATACCACTGCCTGCAACATTCTGGCTAACTGGAGGTCCCGAGTTTGTCCATGTGAAAACTTCGCTGCTAGCATAACCAACATTTGGGAAGGCCAACACAATAAACCTAGCTGTAACCAAAGATTCTCACAGAGTCTACATCACCCCCAGGCACCTCCACCAGAGCAGGTGTTGGTATCCACAGCTAGGAGACCTGAAGACTGGTTCCATCACAAGGCTCTTTGCAGATATTCTCTGTCACCAACCCAGAGCCTGGTAGCCCCACTGGGTGGCTAGACCTGGAAGAGCAGTAATAGTCACTGCAGTCTGGCTCTCAGGGAACCCCATCCCTAGGGGAAGGGAGAGAGCACACCACATCAAAGTATCACCCCATGGGACAAAAGAATCTGAACAGTGAGCCTCAAGTTCCAGGTCTTTCTGTTGGTGAGTAATTTCTTACAACAGAAACACAATTGCAGTGTTGAGTATAGTAGGAAAAGTCCGCATCTCTGCCCCAACAGGCCAACTTCTGTGATCATGAAGGGCCCTGGAGAAGGCACTCCACTACAGACACAGTTTGGGCTTGCCTCACAGGAAAGCACCATGGAAATACCTATATACAGCATTCCTAGAACAATTCAGCGTCACTAGAAGTACACCCTCCAGATTCCAGCCTGCATCAGAGGCAGAGTCACAGTTCCTCCTTACTTGGAACATCAGCAGTCCTACAGATGAAAAGAGGTACCTAATCTGAATAGCTGAAACACGAGGACGGAAGTGAGGCTGTGAGGTAAATGGCTTTCCTGCTGACCTGAAAAGTGGGACTGAAGTAGCTCCCACTCTTCACTCTGATTTAACCTCAGCACATCTAATTGAGAACTCTGCAGCCACCCTCCTCAAGACTGGGACCTTGACCCACTGTTGGATATTACATCTACCCACCTGCCTTAGCTGCAACTAGTGCCTACCCAGGAATACATTCCCTACTGGCTTGAAGCCCAGATCATCAACTCAGTAAATGAAACACCGGGAAAAAATTAAAGTATACACCATGAGAGAAGAAGATAAGTTTCAAGAGATCCCAGTCATTACAACTCCATAGGAGACAGTGAACTTAACTGCACATCAAGAATATAACTGCTACAACCAGCATCAGGGAAAATCAGCACACAAAGGCTCCATAACTAAGGAGCTCATAGAGTCTTCACTCCTATAAGCATCAATAATCAAATTGGGCTAAAATAAGCAATAACGTCTGATCCTTAAGAGGAGAAAGGAAAGAAATTTAAATTAAAAAATACAGTTCAATTAAAAATAAATTCAAGAACAGTTTGAAGAAATAGTCTACTCAAATGAGAACCAGAAAAGTAATTTTGGTAATATGACAAAACAGAGTTTCTTAACACCCCCAAAAGATCACACTATCTCCCCAGCTATTGATCTAAACCAAGAAGAAATCTCTGAATTATCAGATACAGAATTCAGAAGGTGGACTATTAAGCTACTCAAGTTACCAGAGAAAGGTGAAAGCCAACTTAAAGAAATTTTTTTTAAAAATTCAGGATGTGGATAGAAAAATTTCCAGAAAAACAGAAATTATTGTTTTTCATAAAGAAAAAACAATCACAACTTTCAGAAACAAAGGACTCACTTAGGGAAATACAAAATGCCATGAAAAGATTCAACATCAGACTAGAACAAGTAGAAGAAAGAACTTTAGAGCTTGAAGGCAAGGCTTTCAAATTAACTGCATCAGACAAAGACAAAACAAAAACAATTGATGAAAAGAACAAAGCTTCCAAGAAATATGGGATTATGTTAAATGCCCAAACCTAAGAATAATTGGTGTTCCTAAAGAAGAAGAGGAATATAAAAGTTTGGTAAACTTATTTGAGGGAATAATTGAGGAAAACTTCCCTGGCTTTGCTAGTGATAATCTAGATATCCAAATACAAGAAGCTCAAAGAACGCCTGGGAAATTAATTGTGAAAAGATTATCACCTAGGCATTATAGACATCAGGTTATCTAAAGTCAGGATGAAGGCAAGAATCTTAAGAACTGTGAGGCAAAAGCATCAGGAAACCTATGAAGGAAAACCTATCAGATTAACAGCAGATTTCAGGCAGAAGTCCTACAATCCAGAGGGATTGGGGTCCTATCTTTAGACTTCTCAAACAAAATAATTGGCAGCCAGTAAGCCAAGAATTTTCTATACAGCAAAACTAAGCTTCATAAATGAAAGAGAAAATCACAGACAAATGCTGAGAGAATTTGCCACTACCAAGCCAGCCTGACAAGAAATGTTAAAGGGAGTTTTAAATCTTGAAAAAAACTCTTGACATTCACCAAAATGATCCTCCTGAAACCATAAATCTCACAGAGTCTATAAAACAATGACACAATGAAAAAAAAAAAAGAACAGTATTTAGGCAACAACTAGCATGATGAATAGAATAGTACCTCAAGTCTCAATACTAATTGAATATATTCATTGAATATAAATTCCCTAAATGTTCCACTTACAAGATACAGAGTGGCAGATGGAAGAATAAAAATCCTCCAACCAAGTATCTACTGTCTTCAAGAGACTTACCTAACATATAATGACTCACATAAACTTAAGGTAAATGGGTGGAAAAAGATATTCCATGCAAATGGAAACCAAGATCAAGTAGGAATAGTGATTCTTATCCCAGACAAAGTAGACTTTAAAGCAACAATAGTTAACAAAAAAGACAGACATTATGTAATGATAAAAATATTAGTCCAACAAGAAAATATCATAATCCTAAATATATATGCACCTAATACTGGAGCTCCCAAATTCATAAAACAATTACTATGAGAAATGAGATAGACAGCAAAACAGTAATAGTGGGGGACTTCAGTACTTTACTGACAGCACTAGACACGTCATCAAGACAGAAAGTTAACAGAGAAACAATGGACTTAAACCATACCCTAGAATAAATGGACTTAACATATTTATAGAACATTTTATGCAACAAACAAAGAATATGCATCTCTTCATCAGAAGATGGAATTATCCAAGATAGATCATATGATAGTCCACAGAACAATCTCAATAAATTTGAGAAAATTGAAATCATATCAAGCATCGACTCAGACCAAAGTGGAATAAAACTGCAGATTAACTGCAAAAGGAACCCGCAAACCTATACAACTACGTCGAAATTAAATAAGCTGCTGTTGAATGATCCTTGAGTCCACAACGAAATCAACTGGAAATTTAAAAATTCTTTGTACAGAACAATAATAGTGACACAACTTATCAAAACCTCTGAGATACAGCAAAAAGTTTGCTAAGAGGATAGGTCATAGCATTAAATGCCTACATCAAAAAGTCTGAAAAAGCACAAATAGACAATCTAATGTCACACCCCAAAGAAACAGAGAAACAAGAATAAACCAAAGCCAAACTCAGCAGAAAAAAAAAAAGCAATAACAAAGATAAGAAGAGAAAAAAAATGAAACTGAAAAAAAAATGCAAAAGATAAAAAGAAACAAAAAGATGATTCTTTGAAAAGATAATCAAAATTGGTAAACCATTAGCAAGATTTACCAAGAAAAGAGAAGATACAAATAAGCTCGATAATAAACAAAATGGGAGATATTACAACCAATATCACAGAAATACAAAATATTATTCAAGGCTACCTTTGCATGCACAATCTGGAGGAGATGGATAAATTCCTGGAAATATACAACCCTCCTGGATTAAATCAGGCATAAATAGAAACTCTGAACAGAACAATAACAAGTAGCAAATTGAAACTAATTAAAAAGTTGCCAACAAAAAAAAGTCTAGGACCAGATGGATTCATAGCTGAATCATATCAGACATTTGAAGAACTGGTACCAATTCTATTGAAGCTATTCCGAAAGATCGAGAAAGAAGAAAGTCTCCCTAAATCACTCTATGAAACAGTATTACCCTAATGCCAAAACCAAGACAGGCCATAACAAAGAAGACTACCGACCAATATTCTCGATGAACGTAGATGCAAAAATCCTCAACAAAATACTAATAAAATCCAACAGCATATCAAAAAGATAATATACATCATGATTAAGTGGATTTTATACCACGGATGCAGGGATGATTTAATATATGCAAGACAATAAATGTGATACACCACATAAACAGAATTAAAAGGAAAAATCATATGGTCATCTCAGTAGATGCAGAGAAAGCATTTGGCAAAATCCAGCATCTCTTTATGACAAAACCCTCAGCAAAATTGGCAAAGAAGAGACGGAAATACCACAAAGTAATGAAAGCTGGAAAAAATATAAAATACTTAGAAATATACTTAACCAAGAAGGTGAAAGCTATCTACTAGGAAAACTAAAAAATACTGCTGAAAGAAATCATAGATGACAAAAACAAATTGAAGCATTCCCATGATCATGGATGGGTAGAATCAATATTGTGGCAATGACCATATTACCAAAAGCAATCTATAAATTCAGTGCAATTCCTATCAAAATGCCATCATCAGTCTTCACAAATCTAGGAAGAAAAACTATTCTAAAATTCATATGGTACAAAAACAGAGCCCATATAGCCAAAGCATTACTATGCAAAAAGAACAAATATGGAGGTATCACTTCACTTGATTTCTTGCTGTATTACAGACTATAGTTGCCAAAACAGCCAGTTACCAATATGAAGATAGGAGAGACCAATGGAATATAATAGAATACACAGAAATAAATCCAAGTGCTTAAAGCCAACTGATCTGTGACAAAGCATACAAAAATATAAAGTTGGAAAATGTTACCCTATTCAACAAATGGTGCTGGGAAAACTGGCAAGCCACATGTAGAAGAATGAAACTTGTTCTTCATCATTCATCTTATATGAAAATCAACTCAAGATGGATTAAAGGCCTAAATCTAGAAATGAAACCATAAAAATTCTAGAAGATAACATTGGAAAAACTCTTGTAGGCATTGTCTTAGACAGAGAATTAATGACCAAGAACCCAAAAGCAAATACAACAAAAACAAAAATAAACAAAGGGACCTACTTAAACTAAAAAGCAAAAGAAGTAATATGCAGAGTAAATAGACAACCCACAGGGTGGGAGGAAATATCTGCAAATGATGCATCCAACAAATGACTAACATCCAGAATCTAAAAGGAACTCAACCCTATCAAAAAAGTGGGGCAAAGGATGTGAATAGACTATTCTTAAAAGATGATATACAAATGGCCAACAAACATAGGAAAAAATGTTCAGTGTCACTAATTATCAGGGAAATGCAAATTAAAACCACAATGAGAAATCACGTTTCTCCTTCAAAATGGCCATAATTTAAAAAATTAAAAAATCTAGATGTTGGCATGGATGTGGTGAAGTGTGGAAGACTTGTACACTGCTGATGGGAATGTAAGCTCATACAACCACTATGGAAAACAGTATGGAAATTCTTAAAGAACTAAAAGTAGAACTACCATTTGATCCAGCAGTCCCACTACTGGGTATCTACCAAGAGGAAAAAAAGTCATTATATGAAAAAGACTTTGCACATGCACGTTTGTAGCAGCACAATTTGCAATTGCAAAAATATGAAACTAACCTAAAGACCAATCAACCAATGAGTGGATAAATAAAATGTGAGGTATATATGAATCATGTTCAGCCAAAACAACATTTATGGCATTCACAGCAACTTGGATGGAGTTGGAGATCATTAATCTAAGTGAACTAACTCAGGAATGGAAATCCAAATATTTTGTGATCTGACTTAACAAGTGGGAGCTAAGTCATGAGGATGCAAAGACATAAAAATGATATAATGGACTTTGAGGACTCTGAGGGAAAGGTGGAGGGGGATGAAGGATAAAACACTCCATACTGGGTACAGTGTATACTGCTTGGGTGACAAGTCCACCAAAATCTCGGAAATCACCACTAAATAACTTATTCATGTAACCAAAACTACCTGTTCTTCATAAAATAAGATAAAATTGGATCCTCTACCAAGTTGTAAGTTGTTAAAAATAGGAGCTATGTGAGAAAAATACCTTTCTAAAAGCTAGTTTATGTTATTCAGTTTTATTTGTGTAAAGATGAATGTGATAAATTACTTTTAGAACTTAACAGTAGAAAAAGGGTTTCACTTAATAAACTAGTACACATATTTAATCTGGAAAATAAAACTTGCCCATTACAGTGATAAAAACTCAAAATTAATGCATTAAAGAATTATAAGATTTATGTAAAAAATCTTCTATAGGATTTAAAGGTCAATATATTTTTCTTGAAAATTAAATCATTTTCATGTCATTCTTACTTAAATAGACTGAAGAATATAAGCAAAGAGTAGAGAACACTAGTGTTTGGGAGAAGAAGGGTATTTATTTCTGTTTCCTTTTCTTGGAAAATACAAGTTGGTGTCCCAAGTAAAGTATTAAAATGAAAATCTTATAACCAAAAAATATGGCTTAATTTTAGAATCTGTGGTGCTTAAACTGACACTATTCCAAAAGTTAAGACATCATTAATTTCCATTTTTATTTTATTCGCTGAAAACCTGAATCTGGGAAAATATCAGCTGTGAGCCTCAGCCAACACAAGTAAAATTCATGAGAAGTGCAAACTTCATAAGGAAACTGGCAGTACTAAAATCCTTTAAACTGAAACTAGTTTTAATAGAATATTAGAATGATGAAACACAGCAAAGCATCACATGTTCCCATTAGGCAGCAACCTCTGCCCCTGAGACCTTCTTTTTGCGTAATATAAAATGTTGCTGTGGTTTCAAATATAGTATCTTTATTTCGGCATTAAGAATTGTGCAAAATATATGTAGGTTGCAAAGTTAATGACAGTTCTATGAATGACTGAAAAGCCTGAATTTACAATGCGCATCATATTTATTCATTAAAATAGTTGTTGACAATTCTCTTGATGTGAGACAATTTGCTATCCATTCTCAGATGGAGGTAAAAACATTAGAAAGACATGATCTATATGCAGTGAATTTTATGAATTCAGTTACATGCGTTCTTTCTTTCTAAGAATAATCTAAAATATATGCCACCTTTTTACTGTACCCGTTTCTCCCTAGAATCAGTTAATGCAACAAACATTTGAGAATGACTGCCAACTTTTACACTGTCTAGAAAGCATGACCTAAGTAGGGCTAGGACATGCAGAATCTTAATTCACTGACCTCTCCAGGCATTTGCACCAGTTAACTGTTCAATTCCTTCCAACTATTTTTTTTCAAAGTGTTTGTGTTTGCATTTTACATGTTATCCAAATAATACACATTCATTGTAGACAAAAAGTTAAATTACTAAAAGCAGAAGTGTAAAAGGGGCAGGAGATCTGTAGTTTTATTCTACAATGTACAATGTTTTGCCTCTATTATTACACTCTAGCTCTACCCCAATCATCAGGCATTCCCAGACTGAATTCATCTCTGCAAACCAGACTCAACAATAGCTGTTAATATTTTTAATAATATACAGGCAAAACTATGGCAGTTCAACTTGAGACCCTCAGCTTTTAGAATCTTTTGGAGAATAACACTTCTCTAATAAGGACAAAACTTGGAATGATTACTATTGTATGAAATTGCTGTCAATGTTGCACTGAGTCAATTAAGCCAGGGATCATAGGAAATTAAGCCAATAGAGAAACTGGCCCTCCCCAACCATTTGTCATTCAAAGATAGTGGAAGCAATTGTGCATATTGAATCAGAAATGGGGCAAAACAAATCAGGATTTATGCCTTTAGTTTCCTGGAAACAGTGAGGATTGCCTGTGCTTATTTCGGGGAAATTCACAAAGAAAAAAAATACTTTTTACTTTAGGCGTCTTGGACTGTTAGCTAAAAATGTTTTCACCAGTCTAGCCCAAGAAAAACAAACAATAGTTATAAAATATTTATTTTATTTCTGTAGTAGATTTGAATTTTACACAGTTACAGAAAATTCAAGTATAGCAAACATAAAATATGAACTGTGGGGAAGCTCAATTTAGCTTATAGGTCTGCATTTTTCCTCTGTGGAGAAAAGTGTAATCTTGACATTGATAGTAATCTAGTTGCTTCTGGTTTAAAATTCAATCAATTTAGGATTAATAGGGTCAGTTCATATTCTGCTTTCTTACTCATTCTTTTTTTTTTTTTTCCTCCCTCTCCTATGAAGCTTCTGGGTTCAGGAGAATTTCACTGGGCATTTTAAGTGTGGGAACTGAATTTGCAATTGATTTTTGGTTATCTTCTCTCATTGATTCCTGTCAGATCAGTGATGGTCCGCATTGTTCCTCACTGCTTGCTGAGGTGCACATTCCCATTCTAGTCCTCAATTTAGGTCCTATAAACCATGTCTTCTTGAACCCAACCTCAGTGCCTCTGTAGATGATCTTGACTTTGCAACCAGTTCACAACCCTCATGACATCTCAAAATTCTTAACTTTTTCTCCCTGTAGTTCATTGGTTTGTATGAGATAGAATGAGGCTATGTTCATAGCTGGTCTAGGCATTTTCCTCAGAAAATAATTTCACATCCCATGGATGCCATGTAAGTTGCAAGTTCTCTGTGAGACTTGTAATATCCCAGGCAGTATCTTGGACAACTCTTCTCCTCTGACATTATCCCAAAATTTATTTGGATATATACTGGAGTTTCAGTAGTCCTACCTCACTGACACATTGAGATTCTACATGGGAGGGGCCCTGGAATCCACTAGCAGAAATCGTCTATCTTCCTTAAACATCAGTCACCTCTTAGTCTCTTTTTTCTATCCACTGCTAAAATTCTTATATCTTTTTGATGAGAAAAAACTCTACATATTCATGAATTCCTTTTCACTCCACTTTTTTGTTTTTGATGTGATTACCATATTTTAAGTCCTAAAGGATTCAGAAATAAAAACAAAACATTTTTATCTCAAGTTCTTTTATTATAATTGAAAACCAAAGCATTGAAGAATATTTGTTACCTCTAAATACTTTTACCAAGTCCTTTAGAGTGAAAAAGCCCCCAGTGTGATTATTGTTTTCACTTTATCATCTCTTCCTGAATGTAGTGTATTTATTAACAGAGCATGAGAGAAATAACCAGAAAAAAACACACAGTTAGATAGCAAAATATTATGCTGTCACAGTTAAATTTACATATTCAATAATGCGAGTATCTTTGTGTTTTGTAAAGGATTTAGATTTTATGGTTCTTATTTTCAAGAACAATGCCCAATTTATTATGCCTAAATGAAGTAGGAGAAATAAGCCATAAATTAGGGGATTACCATATTCTAATTATAGCAGATCCTATCATTTATAGAGCATTCATTTTATCTCAATTACTATTTTTGGGTTTTATATATATTATCATAATGGTCATATAAAGTAGATAAAATGTTTTTCTTTTTCATTTTATCAATGAAGAATTAAAAGAGAATCAAAAGAGTTGGCCAAGATGAAGCACTAGATATAAAAGGGAAAATAAAGAAACAAATCCAGATCTTTCCACTACAAAATCCATGTACTTAGCAATTATATGAGTTTTAGGAAAATGACTCAACCTATTTAATTTTATCTCATTATAAACTTTGCATGCCTCTGAAGAGCCAAGAACATATTTTATCTTTAAAATCTTCACAGCATTAAAGCCCTAAGCACATATTTAAATACAAACACATATTTGCTTCCAGAATGTGGTATTTTAAAAGTTAAAAAAATATATATCACTGTGGCTTATGCCTAATGTCCCAGGATTTGGGGAGGCAGGAGTAGAGGATTGTTTGAAGCCACGAGAATGAGACTAGCCTGGACAACAAAGTGAGAATTCATGTCTACAAATTTTTTTTTTAAATGTCAAGGCATAATGTGGTCCCAGCTACTTGGGAGGCTGAGGCAGGAAGATAGTTTGAATCCAAGAGTTTGAGGCTGCAGTGAGCTGTGGCTGTGCTACTGCGCTACTGCACTCTAGCTAGGATGACAGAGTGAGTGAGACCCTGTCTCTAAAAAAGAAGAAAAAGTATCAACAACTACTGCTCATAATTAAAATGAATTCTAAGCAAACTAGTAATGGTATAAAAATGTCTTATCCTGATAAATAGTGTCTACCTAAAATCTACACTTAATAATCAGACCTAATTGGAATATGTCAACATGGTTAAATCAGGAAAAAGGCAGATTGCCACCACATCACATGTATTCAATAATTTCTGCAAATTCTATCCAGGACAAGACAAGATAATGTAATGAATTATATGTAGTTTGGAAAGTAGGAAATAAAAATGATTTTTTAATCTAATAGAATTATTTATAAAAAATACTCATAAAATGTATATACCTAGCATTAGAATATATTAAATAACTAAGCAAGTCATTTTTTTCTTTTTTGAGACAGAGTCTTGCTCTGTCACCAGCCAGGCTGGAATGCAGTGGCACAATCTCAGCTCACTGCAACCTCTGCCTCCTAGTTCAAGCAATTCTCCTGCCTCAGCCTCCCGAGTAGGTGGTACTACATTTGCGTGCTGTCAGGCCTAGCTAATTTTTTGTATTTTACTAGTGATGAAGTTTCACCATGTTGGACAGGATTGTCTCTATCTCCTGACATCCTGATACACCTGCCTCGGCCTCCCAAAGTGCTGGGATTACAGGCTTTAGCCACCATGCCAGGCCAACTAAGCAAGTTTTATGATAAAGGTTAAGTATAAAAACATTAGTTGTTTTCTTATTATCCTACTCCACGCTATGATTTAGCCTTGTATGTAACTAGAAGCTAAAGTTAGAAAATGCAATATAAAAGAAAAATTACATCTTCACAAAGCACATAGTATGTAGCACTATATCTGACATAATGTACAAGTAGCTATATTGAAAATTTACATATTATTAAAAGAAATTGAATAAAATGTAATGAAGAGATGTGCCATTTTCATGGAAAAGAAACTTTAATACTTTAAAGATGTTAATTTTCCATGCATTGATCTATAAATTTATTGTAATTCTAATCAAAATCTGGAAATACTTTTTTGAAGTTTGGCAAGCTCTTCTTGAATTTATATATGAAAGCATATGGCCAAAATATTCCAAAAACTCCTAAAGAAGAAGGGGGAATTTGTCCTATTATATAAGCATACTTATTGTATAGTGTTGCTGCATGATAGAGACTAATAATCCTCTATCCAAACCCGGTCATCAGTGGTAATGTCATACATGAAAGAGGTGACATTGCATTTCTGTGAAAAATTGTGGGCTATTAAGTAATGGCATTTGGCAAGTTTGTTATATTTATAGAAGAGACATAATGGAACAGAATAGACCCAAGAAATAGACTCAAATAAATATTCTCTACTCATTTTTGGAAAGAAACATAAAAACATTTAAGTGTAGGGAGAATAGCCTTTTTAATAAATGATCCTGGAACATCCACAGATTAAAAAAATTATTTTGACCTAGGCCTAATAACTGTTATTAAAAATTAACTCAAAATGAATCATGGACATCAAAGTGAAATGGAAAACTGTAAAGCATTTAACATATAGAAGAAAATGCTCACAATCTAGTGGTAGGGAAAAAGACTTAGACTTGGCACTAAAAGCATAATCTCTAAAATAAATATGGATAAATTGGACCTCATTTTTAAAAAGTTTGCTCTACAAAAGTTGTGTGAAGAAGAGAAAAAAACAAAGAGGTCTACAAAGACAAAAAGCTAGTATCTAGAATATGTAAGAAATTTTCACACAACAATAACATGCAATCCAATTAGAAAACAGGCAAAAGACATAGTCAGACATTATACCAAATACAATATTCAGATGTCAGGTAATTACATGAAAAAATGTTCAACATCATTAACTATGAAGGAAATGCAAATTAATACTATAATCAGTTGTCACTACATGCAAATCGTAATGGCTAAAATAAAAATACTAACAATACCAAATTCTGGTGAGGATGCAGAGAACTGGACCCAACATGCATTCATTGTGGAAATGAAAATGTTGGATGCACTGGAAAACAATTTGGCAGTTCCTTATAAAACAAAACGTACAGCTACCATACGAGCCGACACCTACCCTCTTAGACATTTTTCCAGAACATTTATTTCCAGTAAAACATGCATAACAATGTTCAGAGCAGCTTTATTTGTAATAGCCAAAAACTGAAATCAGCCAAGATGTCCTTTAACAGGTGAATGGTTTAATAAACGGTGGCAAATCAATACCATGGAATACTGTTTAGCAATTAAAAAGAGCAAACTACTGATATGTGAAAGAACCTGGTTGCATCCCAGGGAATTAAAGTGAGTGAAAAAACTCAGCACCAAAAGGTAATATGCTGTATGATTGTACTTATGTGACATTTTATAAATGACAAACTTTTAGTCATAGAGGACAGGTTACTAGAACTAAGAGTTAAGAATAGGGTGGGAGTCTCAGTAAAAAAGTAGATATGGTTATGTAAAGAAACATGAGGGATCCTTGTGGTCATAGAATGTGGGGGTAGGCATATGAAACTATTCACATAATAAAATTGTATGCAAATACACACAAATGAGTTCAAGTAAAACTGAAAATTTGAGTAAGATTAGGGAATCATATTAATATTGATATCCTAGTTATGATACACTCCAGCTTTATAAAATATTACCTTTAAAATAAAGGTTGCATGAGAGTTTCTGTATTATTTCCTACAACTGCTTGTTGATCAACATTATCTCAATAAAAATGCCAATTTATAAAGAAATTCTTAGAGCACATTTGCAAGATTTACATTAAACGAAGAATTAGCAAAGGCCAGTTAGAAGAAATACAATCATGGGCCAAAAATGTACAGATTTTTTTTTCAAAACTACAATTAGAAAAACAATAATTTACTATTATTAAGTAAATTTTAATTAAATGACTTTATCATTTTGTACTCTATAGATTGTCAAGCGTTAAAAAATATTTATCAATTTGCAGAGTTGACCGGGATATGAATTGGAATTTATGTGCCATTGGGAGGAGTGTGAGTTGGTACCATTACTTTAGAAAATAATTTGACGCAAACCAGAAGACACAGCAGTTGTACTCCCAGATATATGCCCTAGAATAACACCTGCTTATAAAGGGATACATGTACACAGATGTTTGTAGAACATTGTTCATGATAGCAAATAAAATCAGTTCATATTAGCATGAATAAACTTTGTTACATTCACGCTGTAGAATATTATTCATTAAAAATGAATAAACACACTCATATCTACATGAATGAATCACAAAAGCCAAATATTGACCAAAAACACAAATCGCAAAAAATACATTATGATTCCCGTTATAAAAATATTAAATTTGGCAAAACTACATGCATACTGTTGGAAAAAAAACTATTGAGGAAGGCAAGGGAAATTATAAAATTCAGGAATAAGTTTCAGAGAAAAGAAAGTAATGCTACTGGGGAGGAGGCAAGGAGGCTTCAAAGACATGTTAGTGTTCCATCTCTTAAACTGGGTGATAGTTACAACAGGGCTATTAAACTTTAAGCTCTGAATATATAATACATCTGTTCTTTTTTACGAATGATGTATTTTACAAGGAATAGTATCATTGTCATCCAATTATGTGTTTTCTCTGGTAATACTTCTTCTTGCACTGATTTTAGTCCACCTACAGTGGAGGCATTATTTTATCTTCTTTATTTTGATAGCACATTAGCAGCATGGGGCATGTTGGAGACGTTTAGAAAACATTCTAATTTTTCCCAGCACATTGTGTATTCATTCAGGATACACCGGAAGCTGTGACGTTCTGATCCATCATTATGAATGTTCAGGTCATCCTCACTAACCTTAGAAGAGTTCACAACACTGATTGCACACGAGTGTTGCAGTTTTGCTCTTGACCTATGGTTGTTAAGGGTCATTTCTAGAGAACAATCTCCACCATACATGAGCAAGTTGCAAATATGGAACTGGAAGAAAAAATCCATACATAATAGAAGTAAGATCCAATTTCTGCCTAAAACAAAGGAGATAAAAAGACTAAAATAAATGCTCAGTTGAAAGGTTTATTTTTCCAATAAGATTCTCAGAGAACCTTGAGAGTTGATTAAACAGTCTTATCTGTTTTGCAATTTAATTAGGTAATGTCTGCAAAAAAAAAGCCCACAGAAAAACAAAAACAAAAAACTGAATTTGTCAAAAAAAAAATGCTAACAAAGTGACTTTATTAACTCTGATAGTTTTGGAACATCTCCAGCTGATCCGTGTTTGCTGTGGAAGCTTGTTCATTTTGCCTCCACAAGCTGCTGCTTTTAATAAATTTTATAAACAAAAGTTATAAAATTTATACATAATATTTCAATATGAATCTAATTGATTTTACCTGACTTTTAATTATTTTATTGAGCTATAAATTACATATAATGATGAACATACATCAGAAGTTACAACTGATCAATTTTTATAAGTGTAAATACCCAAATAACAACTTCCCATATCAAGATTCACAGTTATTTTAAATCCTCCTTTCTCTCTCCCATGTATATGGACTTTTGGATGCATATGTGTTTTTCTTTTCCAGTGTAGATATATGATAAATAACGCTGCTACAAATATTTATATGTCTGTTTTTTGGTGGACATATTAACTAATTTCTTATGGGTGTCTAGATACAAGTGTAACTGCTAGGTCATAGAGAGTACATTTTTTTGTAAGTAGAAAATACCAATGAATTTCTGAAAATATACTCTACAAGCAATGTGTGAGATTTCCAGTTGTCAGCATTTGATATTGTCAACTCTTTTTATTTTAGCCATTTAACTGGTATATCACAGTATTACTATACAGTTTTAACTTGCCTTTTCCCAATTAAGTGCTTTTTAATATGTTTATTTGCCATCTTGATATTATCTTTCATGAAGTACTCTTACAAAATTTACTTTTTAAATAGGTTGACTACATGTTTATAGGAATTTAAAAATACATGTATGCTAGATATGTCTTTATTTTTTATACCCCTTTTTTATACAATATCTCTTGAATAATACATATTTTTAATTTTAATGAAATTCAACTGATTCTCCTTTTTATGGTGTTTCACTTATTCTGTTTATAAAATTCTTGCTTACTCAATGCCATGTAGATAGTTTTCTATAGTGTATCCTAGAAAACTTATTACCTTACATTTCACATTTAAATTTATGATTCATCTCAAATTATTGTGTATGCATGGGTGGTGTGAGGTAGGGTTTGGCATTCCCCATATAGATGTCCAATTTGTCCAAAATTTTACATTGAAAAAAGCCCCTCTTTTGTCACTGAGTTGCTGTGACACATTTGTCATAATTACAGGTGATTATCATTGTAAAAGTCAAATTCTAGTCCCTCTATTCTGTTCCATTAGTCTAATTGTTAATTTTTGCACCAGTATGCATAATTTAATTCATATAGTTTCACAGTAAGTCTTGAATCCTGGTAGTGTATGTCCTGCAGCTATATTTTTCTCTTTAAAGATTGCCATGGGGAAATGCAAATCAAAATGATAATGAGATATCATCTCACTCCAATTAGAATGACTACTATCAAAAAGACAGAAAATAACAAGTGTTGATGAGAATGCCAAAAAAAAAAAAAAAAAAAAAAAAAGGAAATGCTTGTACATGTTTGGTAGGAATAGAAAAGTAGTGCAGCCATTATGGGAAACAAAATGGAGGTTCTTCAAAAAGCTAAAAATAGAACTACCATATGATCCACCAATCCCACTACTAGGTATATATCCAAAAGAAAGGAAATCAATATATTGAAGAGATCACTGCACTCTTATATTTATTGCGTATTCACAATTGCCACCATATGGACTCAATCTAAGTATCTATCAGTGCATGAATGGACACAGAAAATCTGGCATATATACAAAATAAAATAGTGTTTGGCTATTTAAAAATGAAATTTTGCCACTTGTGGCAACATGGATGGAACTGGAGGATGTTAAGGTCACTTTGTTAAGTGAAATAAGCTAGGCATAGAAAGATAAATATTATATGTTCTCACATACAAGTGGGAGCTAAAAAAAAAAAAAAAAAAAACATGCCTCTCTCGCAGTTAGCATAATGGTGGTTGACAGAGGCTGGGAAGGGAAGAAGAGAGGGAAGATCAGGAGAAATTTGTTAATCAATACAAAAATATAGTTAGCTAGAAGGAATAATTACTAGTATTCAACAGTACAGGAGGAAAGTAACAGTTAATAATTTTTGTATATCTCGAAATAGCTAGAAGTGAAGAATTGCATTGCACGCAACACTAAAAAAGATAAATGTTGAAGTTATGGATATTCCAATTACACTGACTTTATTATTACACATTGTATCTATGTATCAAAATATCACATGCAACCCAAAATGGTTACAACTATCATATGACAATAAAAAATAAAAAAAAAAAAAACAGATCTCCATGGATATCGTAGATTCTTTGGATTTTTGCTTAAATTTTAGAATTCTGTTTTTGATTTCTACAATAACAAATACTGCAACAACAATAGCAGCAAAATAACTGATATTTTGGTTGGAATAACATTGAATTTATAAATAATTTGAGGGATAACTAACTTTTACCATTATCTAATATTTCAATTAAATGAAAATATCAAATACTCTTACTTATTAAATCTTCTTTCAGTCCTTCTAGTAAACATTTTGTAAATTTCACTGTTGTTGTCTTGCACATATTTCATTATGGTTTTTCAGTCTCTTTTTATCTTGGTATTTCTTTTTAATTTCTTGATATTTTGGTGACAAAGTCTCTTTTATCTTGGTATTTCTTTTTAATTTCTCAATAATTTGTTTCTATAATATAGATATGCTGTGTATTTTTATTTGACCTTGTTTTTAGTGACCTCATTAAATTCACTTAATTGTAATTGTTTATAGGTCCCTTTGCAAATAAAATGTTTTTCTTTTATATTAAATTTTTATGCTTTTTAATTCTTTTTCTTGTATTATTACACTGATTAAAATATGCAACATAATGTTACATAAATCTGATGATAGCGGGTACTTGTTTTCTTTCCAATTTCAGATGGAAAGCATTAATTATTTCCCTGTTAATACATTATCTATTCTTTTTTTTTTTTCTTTGAGACAGAGTCTCATTTTGTTGCCAAGCTGGAGTGCAGTGGCACAATCTCAGCTCACTGCAACCTTTGCCTCCCAGATTCAAGTAATTCTCCTGCCTCAGCCTCACAAGTAGCTGAGGCTAGAGGGGCATGCCACCATTCTGAGCCAAGTTTTATATTTTTAGTAGACACAGGGTTTCACCATGTTGGCCAGGAGGGTCTTGATCTCTTGATCTCGTGATCTGCCAGCTTCAGCTTCCAAAAGTGCTGGGATTACAGGCATGAGGCACTGTGCCTGGCTGGCCTATTCCTTTTTTTGTATATATTTCTCATCATATTGCAAAAGTTCCCTTCTATTTCTGATATTCTAAGAGTCTTTGGCACAATTGCATGCTGAATTTTATCAAATAATTTTTCTATAACAACTAAAATAATTATGACTTTTTTCTTTTACTCTAGTGATTTTGTAAATTTATTGATGTGTTAAATTATAGTGTAGTTGATTTCCAAATGTTAAACAAATTTTAAAACTGAGGAATAAAAACTTCAGGATTATGACCTAGTACCCTTTTCCAAGTAAGTTATATGAAACATAAAATGTTTACTTTGATGATAAATACAAATACTTCATTTGAGTGGTATCGCTGGATATTTATTGAAGAAAGATCTCTCAGGTCATGAGAATGCAAACCATCTCTGTCACCCAATTCTGTTCATAGCCATGCTTACTTCCTTTTATAAGCAATGTAATATATTTTTCTTGACAGACGGTATTTGTTTGTTTGGGACATTTCAAATATTCACATACTTGAATGAGAAGTCACCTTATGTTTTTAAGTAGATAACTTAGCTTCTTACTGATGCCACAGAGACTTTTCTGTTTTCCCTTTCGTAAGAAAATTACACTGCCACTTTGTGACTCTTCTTTATGTACGTATTCTAGCCCAACTTAACTCTCTTTCTTTAAATAAAAATTGTATATATTCAAAGTGTAAGGTAGGTGATTATTTTGCTCATTTTTAAGGCTTCAAGTGAGTATTAATTACACTAACAAATGTTTCTTGAGTATACAGAGCACCACTGAGTTGTGTTCTTTTTCACATTTAATGCCAAACTCTAGGACCTGCTTGGAAATCACATTCTTCACTGAAAAGAAAACCTGACAGGCAATAATGTTTGTCAGATAACAATATATAAAAACAAAAACATTCTTTTATAAGTAAATACAAAAATAAATATTCCAAATGATTTATGACAATGTGGTAGACATAAAAGTATTAATTGGGAGAGATCTATGAAAATGTGATTTTTAATCAGAGTTATAAATAATTGATATACAATACCTTGCCCCACATGGCAGGAAAAGAATTGTTTTAGATATGAATAGGTGAAAACTGCATGATGAATTATGAGTTATGGAATTTCAAAATTGATTGACCTAGATTAGAAGCCATTTGAATTTAAGCCAATAGGATGTGCAATATTCGTGAGAATGAGTTTTCTTTTTTTAATTAACTTTAATTATCCCAACATCAAACATGATATCTGGATGATTGCTTTAAAATGTTGTTTATTCCTCCTCTCCTACAGCTAGATAGGAGGAATAAAATTCTGGCCTTCCATAGCACTGTAAGATGACTCTAGTTAACATTAATATGTAGCTTCAAACAGCTAGAAGGAGGTATTGCATGCTCCCAACACAAACAAGTGATAAGTGTTCAATATGATAGGTATACTAATTGCCCTGATCTGATGGCTATACATCATATGTATCAAAACATCACTGTGTACCTATAAATATGTACAATTCTTATATTTTTTGTTTTTAATTCTTATATTTCAATTAAAAAGACAATTTATTGAATGAAAGAATTAACAGGACAATGAAGGAGGAGCTTGGAAGTCAGGGGAAATCAGGAAATTGCAATTAGAGTCTTATTCAGGATAGATGATGAAAACATGTATAATAGATGCTATCTTTTTTTTTTTTTGCTATTCTGTTTGTGTCAGAGAGGCAATTTTGTTATGATTTAACAATTACATGATATGGAGATAAATGGAAAAATAATCTGAAGGAAAATAAGCAGATTATGCAGCTGAATTCTGAAATTGAGGAACTGACATATGATGGTAATAGATATATAATTGATATATAATGAATGGAAGAATATTAAAGCTGATGTTTTTAAGGGTACAAGGAAATGGGCATAAATGCAAAGATAAAATCATGTGATGTCATTTTATATTCTTTGTTTCCTTGGTTTTGAATTGCACCTTAAGGTCCTTTGAACAGGGCAGCAGTAACGAGAAGCCCAGAGATGCCAAGAGTGGAAAGACAGAGAATGAGGGACAAAAGGATCCTAGGCCTTATTATACCTCAACCTTACATCAGATTTGATGGATAAGTGCAGCGAAGAGAGATGGAGTTGCTTTTGAATAGGAGTAAAGGTTATTTTTGAAAAGATGAGCATTTTGAGCTAGGGGTGCCTTCTAATTGGTAGAAGTGTTTGATTTTAGACACTTAAGGGGCCAGGATGGGGATAAAGGGACAGGAAGTAGATCACTGGATACTTACGGATGACTAAGGTTTAAGGGAGAGCAATAAACAGAGTGGCCTAAATATTTCTTTCTAATTTATACAGTTTTTACCAGAGTAGAGGAGGCGGGCTTTAAAATTGGCTTCCATGATTCATGCATGTGTAGATATTTATTGAACACCTTCCCTAGATACAGCAATCATACATACCAGGATTTCAGCAGTGAGGAAGGCAGACAAGTTAAGGGCTACTGTAACAGGGTGCTCAAGGGAGTTGCAACTGAGGCAGGAGTCAGTCATACAGCCATCCGGGGAAAGTGTGTATCAGGCTAGGGAAACACCAAGTTCAAAAGCACTAATGTATTGCTTAGAACTGGAAAGAAGTTCAGTGTATCTGAAGCATAGAGTGGGAGGATTATCATACAGCACAAGTTTGCAGAGGTGAGCAAGGCACAAACAGACTGGGAAAAGTTGGAAATCTACTTAAAACCAAGGAGAAACTTGTTGGAAGTCTCTAATCAAGAAAGGTTAAAAACCTGTTTATATTTTTAAACCTCACTTAACTGTCTGGTGGAGAATGGACTCTTAAGAATGCAGAGATGAAAGTAGGAATTTAGGTAATTACAGGAGTACACATGAGAAAAAATGATGATTTGTAGCTGGGTGCGGTGGCTCACGCCTGTAATCCCAGCATTTTGGGAGTCCAGGCAGGCGGATCACTTGAAGTCAGGAGTTTGAGACTAGCCTAGCCAACATGATAAAACCCCATCTTTATTAAAAACACAAAAATTAGCCTGGCGTAGTGATGCACATCTATAGTCCCAACTACTTGGGAAGCTGAAGGAGGAGAATTGCTTGAACCAAAGAGGTGGAGGTTGCAGTGAGCCGAGATGGTGCCACTGCAGTCTAGCCTGGGTGACAGTGAGATTCTATCTCAGAAACAAAAAAGTTGACCTAACCAGAGCAGTAACAGAAAAAATGGAGAGACAGAGATATTCTTGGAATACATACTGGTGAAATACCTGGAAGTGAATTGTGTATGGGGCAGGGTGGGAGGTGTGCCTAAGAGTAAATACACACACACACACACACACACACCCACCCACCCACCCCACCTGCATGCTTCTTCGTATGTTGATATTTGCTGTATATTGATAGTTTGGTTATACATTAAGGCTTTTTAGGACATTTACTGTTTTACTTTGCTTTTTTATTTCCTGTGTGTAGCAAATTTTTTGCCTCACACTGTAAACAAATAAAGTAATCCTTTAAGAGGTAGCACTACTGCTTTATTTTGAAACATTGGTGAAATTGTTTTCACATTGACCTGGGAGCCATTGTTGAAATTAAAACCCTCAACGTCTCCTAACTGACAACTCTGCAAAGGGCCAGGGATCAATGCAACAAATGATTGCATAAGGTATAATCTCTTCTTTCTTGAATGTCGATTTACTCTCTTTTGGATCATGTATGTATGCTTTTTACACTTTCCCATTAAGTGGCTCTAACACTCAGACTTTTGAGTTTTAATTTGTTTTATTTTCAGCAAGCTAACTAACAGGATTGTCATTCTATTAGATTGTTTATGTAAATTCCATTAATGTAAATGAAAGCTAAACTAATGGGGAAAATTCTTTCTTTTTTTTTTTAAAGCTATGGTTTTCTTCTGGTAGTTACTATTATATGTTAATGCATACACCTGCTTATCTTTTTAAAGTGAGACTAAGCACTGACAACAAATTTATTTAAAGATGAAAGTGATGTATTTGTGTCCACATTGACTCAACCTGCGTACATTTACAGCTTTGTGCAAAAGTTTAAATATCAAAATTTCTATTACTGAAGCCAACCTGAAAAATCTGTTTTATATTTTTTCAACTTACATTGGTTTGCTAGGACTGTCATAATAAAATAAAATATATTGAGTGGCTTAAACAACAACAATTGACTTCCTCACCATTCTGGAGGCTAAAAGTTCAATGTCAAAGTGCCAACAGCTTTCTTCTGAGACCTCTCCACTTGGCCTGCAGACTGCTGCCTTTTTCCTTTGTTATTTCTCTTTGTATGCACCCTGGTGTCGCCCTGTGTGTACCAATCTCCTCTTCTCATAAGAATGCTCATTATATTGGATTAGGGTCCACCTTAGTGTCCTCATTTTAACTTAATTACTTCTTTAAAGGGCCTCTCCCTGATTATAGTCACTCTGCCATACCAGGGGTTAGAGTTTCAGCATACGGTTTTTGTGGGGATGTAATTCAGACCATAAAAACACTGAAAAGTGGAGTGAAGCAAATTAAAAGTATAACAGTGTGCCAGAAAATTTTGTGGAATCAGACTAAATTGACCAGTGCCAGAATGCTATTTTATTCTGTCTACATTACTAAAATCTTTAAATTCTGCAATGAGGTGGAAGAAGTTTGGCCCTCAACTTTAAATAATAACATTCAGTATTTATCCCCTGCCTACCCACACCCAGAGTACCTTGGAATTTAACTGGAAGCCCCAGCTTGGTATTTAAATCCCCTGACTAATGAAGACCATGCAATGAGGAGTGATAAGAGACATCCAGTTAGACAAAACAAAACTTAATTTCACTCCGTGTTTGTAGTCCAGAACCCTTTTCTACTTGCCAAATTCTCGCATTATGTAGATCTAGCCCATCAGATAAAATTGTAACAGCTTTTCTTATAGTAACTGTTCAATGCATGGCCTGTGTTTGAAAAACATTTGCTTTTGGAGTCAGAGAGACCTGATTATCTCCCAGCTGTGCCACTTAATGTTAGACATCAACTTGCTCATCAATGAAACCCTCATAGGATTTTGGTGGAGATAAATCGCTATGACATAGATGTAAATGCTGACACACATATGCATACTTCATAGATTTTAGAGCGATTAGAATGCAAGGTAGACATGGTAGACTGTCTTTTACTCAATCAGCCACTCACACTCCTATTTTGTTTCTCTATGCATTTCCATATTTGTTTCTCCATCAACCTTACAATAATATGAAGGAGCCTCACATTTTTCTAGAGCTATGGATTCAGTGTACCAGAGGTCTTCAGAATTTTATTTCTTACATTTGTGCTAATACTGGTATATGCAAACACTGAAGAATTAACATCCTCATGTTTTAATCATTTATTGCTATAAGAAAAATTATTTTGATTGTGATAGGAGTGTGGCAAAACCACTCAGGGACTCTCAAACCTGAAACAATTAATATTTGTACTGGTGGCTTATATTGTACATTGTTTTTATCCATTGATCTCAGAAATGACTGCCCTCAGAAAGTCATGTGTACTTGAAATTAAAAACCTCACTCTCTGCCTTCTTAGATATAAAATTTTTCTATATGTATTGATTACGAATTGGAGCATTTTAATTCAGAATTTTAACTTACACTAGATGTGATTGTCTTTGAAAGGACTGTTGAAAGTTAGACCTTGTATTAGTCCATTCTTGCATTGCTATAAAGAATACTTGAGACTGAGTAATTCATAAGGAAAGAGATTTAATTGGCTCACATTGTGCCTGCTGTACAGGAAGCATGGTGGCTTCTGCTTCTGGAGAGCCCTCAGAAAGCGTACAATTATGGTGGAAGGCAAAGGAGAAACGGGCACATCTTACATGGCGGGAGCAAAACTGAGAGATTGATGAGGGGAGGTGCTACACACTTTGCAACAACCAAATCTCACGAGAACTCACTGTCACAAGAACAACACCAAGCGGGAAATCTGCCTCCATGATTCAAACACCTCACACTAGGGCCCACCTCCAGCACTGGGGATTATAATTTGACATGAGATTTGGGCAAGGACACAGATCCAAACCATATCAGGCCTATATTGTTATTTATTATCCTATTGATAAGGCAAGCTGATTCTATCTTTTAAAATTATGTTAACACTATTTAGTGACAATACTCATCAGAAATAGCAATGACACAATTCCTCCTTTATAAATTGACACCTAAAGTTTATATTCGTTGAAATGCTGCAAAATGAACATGCAAAAGACATAACACAGACTTTCAAAAGAACATGCACAGACTTTCAAAACATGACTTTGGGTTCTAGATTTTAAAATTATTTGATACCACGTGTTCTCACTTACAAGTGGGAGCTAAACACTGAGTACCTGTAGACGTAAAGATGGCAACAATAGACACTGAGGACTACTGGAGAGGGGAAGGAGTGAGGAAAGGGTTAAAAAACTGTTGGGTACTATGCTCACTACCTGGGTGATGGGATCATTTGTACCCCAAACTTCATCATCACGCCATATACTCATGTAACAAACCTCTCATGTACCCCTAAATCTAAAATAACAGTTCAAAGTCTAAAAAATAAATAATGAAAAATAAAAGTATTTGAAGTTTAACAGGGACTCTTAAGTTTGTTGGGATAGCTTTAGAAAATAAATTATTTCTAAATTTTCTTTATTTCTGGGGAAAGAGAGACCTGATGTTAAATCTAGTTGTATCACTCATTTGATTTCAGGCAGGTCAGGTAATTTTTAAGCATCATTTCCCATGTTGGTGAAAAAGTGATATGAGTGTATACCTGCAGGGTTATGGAAGAATCAGTTGACGTGACATACACGCAAGTACCAACACACTTAGTATGTACTCTGTAGGAATAAGGGCTATTAGATTGGCATGATGGAAGACTACTCAAGTTATTATCCACTTATCCAGTTTCCCCTATATCTTTATATCTTTGTGACAGATAACAGAGAATCATTGAATGAGATAGTATTAAATATAAATGGAGTTTTGTTGGTATTTTTTTACCCTACTGATGAGAAAATTTTGGCACAGTTTTGGTACAGCATAGAGAGGATAAACTATACATGTGTATAGCAGAGAATGGATCAGAAATTATGTTGGATGACAGCTGTAAATAATTTCTGTACAACTTATGAGGCTTTATAGTTCCAGAATGTTTATGGAATTCAGAATGGTAGACTTTATTTCAAAAGGAGAATGGGTGGTGAATGCTGATCACAAAATCACAAATTCAAACTGCCGTAAGACAGACAGGTCACGTAAAAGAGAAAAGGAGTCCTATTGAGAGAAACCATACAAGTGGTAGCCAGGCAGTCTGAGAGCCAGACATTGTGGCCTGCTAACTTACAACTCTTGGAATAGCATTTAAAGATATTAGTGTTGTGTTACCATTATGATTTTTATGGGTAACCAGTTAATGTGATGATCCTTTCCCATACATGAAGTCTTCTTAGGCAAAGTTCTAATGCATGTGGATTTACTTTTTAAATAGGAATATTCTTAATCTAGTATAAATAAATTTTTACTATCCGATTGTGTGTCAGTGATATGTCATTTAGCTTGCAATGTTCTTATTTTCTGATTCTACCTTTATTACACAATTCCTTCCAGAAAAGTTTATCATATTTATATATCAAATTATGCTGTTTTTCATCTTTGTATTGTAAATATTGGAATACTAGTTAAGGTTTCGATATCACATGCTTGATATTCAATTTGTATTAATTTGTGTGAATTAGAGTAAGTTAGAAATTCAACTTCTAAATATAAAGGAAAAACAGGCAGATGATTTCTTTTTCCCTCTGAGGAAATGAATATACTGTAGTTAGAAAACAAACTGAAATAAAAGTTGCTGGTAAACATGCTTGAAATATAAGGAACAGTCCCACTGTGTGTGTGTGTGTGTGTGTGTGTATTCGTGAATCTAAACAACGTCCATAAGAAATGGAATGAAACCATTAAGGCCCATTTTGCAAAAGGCCAACAAGAATTTTTTTGTTTCCCATACAATATTTTTATTATAGATCTAGAAATGCAGGCATTTTCACAACTATCCTCCTAATCATGAGTTCTCTAAAAATTTCCTTATATGATGTGTTTCTAAACAACAAAGTATCCCATCATTAGAATTTTTCAGATTTATAAGCTATGTAAAATGGTAAGATATTTCATTGGCTTGCAAAGGTCTTTGATGTCCACATTCTTACTTAATCTCATAGAGCTGTGTTCTGTAATTGCACTATTTTATCTAGTGTTTTCTCTTTGAGGATTTATTGCATTGAAAAAATTTGGTGATATTGAAAGAAAACCAAAAAGCAGAAACAGAGAAAATTAAAGGAATGAAAAGTGGAAACTGTGAGGGAGGATTAAAGACACCTGTGTTCGTTTAATTTGGGAAGAGGTAAAAATGATCTTCAGATGTAGGAAACCTTTAATATGGAAAAGAACAGTTAGTCTCCATTGATGTAAATAATGGATTAAGATAACGTGAACTGAAACTTGAAGAAAGACAGAGAGAAGGCTGTTATAGACAATACTGAGATCATTTGAAATGCACCGACTCCTTAGTCTTATTTATTTGACTGTTCAGTCACCATTTCATAGTCCATATTTGGTTTGCTTTTTTAAAAAAATTATATCAATATTTACAAAGTAATGTATATGAAAAAGTCTTATAAACTGTAAATAAGTTTTGTGAAAACTCAAAAGTTAGAATTGTAGGCAAGATTTTAACAAATATTTTGGCACACTTATTTCAGCACTTCAAATGAACTTTCCATATAAGCTCTTAATATGCTTTCATTGTATGCAATAGAAAATAGAAAGCCTAGAGTAAAACAGCATATACCTATGTTTCCCAAACTGTGTGTTCAAGTGCCCCATGAAACCATAGGAACTCAATGAAGTGTCATGATTTACTTTAAATTTTCAAGGAAAATAGTGATACTCAACATCCGTTAAACATCACACAAACTACTCCCTCCAAGTAGTTCACGGATTTAACATTAGAACACAATAGTTTCTTTTGGTGATATCACATCTTTGAGAAGCTGAGTTTTCAGTGCTTCCTGTGATAAAAAGTGAGTACATGGGGAAATCAACATGGAATAGTATATATAGGTGGTGGTGTCTAATTCGATTTCAAGTTTTAAGTTGCGCAGCATCCAACAGACACATGTTATTAGTAATTGTGATTAAGAATAAATTTGTTTCCTTGAATTTATGTGCATTATTTTTTTTCAAATTGTTACTCAGGTAGACCATAAGTATATGTTAGGTTGTTTGGGCTTACATATTAAACTGGCAGTCATATTACAAAAATATTTATGGAGGGCTGTGGAAAATTATAAGGCAAATAGATCACTACAAAACCAGAAAATTGAGAATATCTTCTTAAATTTGTTTATTTTAAAGTAAAAATGCACATCTCATATGGTTCACAATATACTTACATTGGTACAAGTAGGGGTTATAACAAATCATGGTAAATTTGTTACAGAATATTAGATTGAGAGTCATAACTTGACCGTTCATTTAAATGACTTTCATGGTCAGGGGTTCTTTTTCTAGACAATTCTGTGGGGTTTTAGAAACATTCCTTATTAATTATAACTAATGTCTTGTAAAATGTAGATTATTACTTCTTTAAGGCCCAAAATTTCTTAAGTGTAAAAGAATACTTTAATGATAATCTGTGTCTGTGGCTCTTATCTTTTTGTTATTGGTGAAAAGCATGTTTTGCAACCTTATAAAAATGTTGAACATTTTGAAATATGTGAATATGCCTTGAAATATATTAAGAAACTTTCTTTAATGATAGTTTTCACAAATTAGAAATGCAATGTCCCTTGAGGAAAAGCTGGAATCACTTATTATGGGCTTAATAATATGTTGCTAATAGGCAGAAATGGCCAGCTCTGAGTTAAAACTTCTACTAGTGAGAAAATATGAATGAATGTAATTCTATATTTTGTTCAGTTTTCTTTTTTGCTGTATATTCTCAATATGCTGGGAGGTTTGAAAATGTTGTGTTAGTAAAATATAGCCTCCAACTCTTAAGAATCAGTTCATGTATTTCATTTATTTTTATTTAATTAGCTGGCCTCTTTGTTGAGCTCCTGAAACATTGCAACGTAATGTTTATCAAAGTACCTGTGACCATAGAGATATATTCCTAAGCGTTTCCTTCTCTTGTGAGAATCACAAATCCATTTGGTGCTCACAGAAAAAAAACGAGCATTTATTCTGCCTCAATGCCAAATTACTTCTCATTACATTTGAATAAGAGGTGAAGAGTTTGAAGCAAGATCAAATTAGTATCTGTCCTGGCTTATCATCTTTTTGTAAATTGGACATTTAATTTTTTTATAGTAGTGCACAAGATCATATTACATCATTGTCAGTTTGAATTAGTATTGCTGTATATGCTGGCCATAACTCTCTGTAAAATCTGACAAGTTAGCTGATGGACTAATCACCTGAAATGCATCTGACCAGTAGAGATACCATCAGAATGATCATACTTTAATTTTCCAAAAATGAGTTGGTGTTTCTGGGTGTTTTAACTACAACAGAATTTAATCATGGTTCAGAATTATATGACATTGTAGTATGGATACTGTTGTACATACACTGAATTTGAAAGAGATTCTTGGGTACACATGGAATATTAAAAATATTAAGATTACAGTTATCCATGGGTTATAATTTTCTCTTTTATAAAAATGATAAATATTATTACAACAGAAGTTAAAGCCTATTAAGTTGTGTGTGGGGGGGTGGTTTACACACTAAAAATTATATATCTAACATAAAGCATTCTTTCAATAATATGAATTTTATAACCATTGTTTGTGCATTGACCAATTCGGACTTACAGATAATTAGGTATTGTGAAATTAGCTCTGAGGCTAACATATTATCTTGAAAGGAAAATCAGTCATTTTAATGATAGTAAGAGCCTCTTGTACATTTTATCAAGAATATTAAGAGCAATTCCTTTGTTTGTGGCAAAGTTTAACATCCAAATTATGTAAGGTGAATGATACTTTGGACTACTATTCTTTTGTACTATTTACAAGGTTACAGTGTAAAATGAAATTATTGACATACCTCCATTTTAACAATTAGAATATTTGGAGGCCCGTTGTTCCATGTAAAATATTTATATATATTTTAGTAAAGGTACTTTACAAAATTCACCAAACAAGTAAAATGCTCTTCTTCTATACTTTTGACATCAGTATTTCTCATATTCAATATGTGCTTTAATATTGAATGTTCAGAATTGAATGTGTGTATACATGTGTACAGAAACATATATACACATTTTAATTTTAATCTTGATGTTTATCCAGTACAGCACTGTGTACCCAAAGATATAAAAGATAACTTAATGATAAATTTGTTTGTTTTTGCTAGCATTATTTTTCTGACAATAAATATATATATTCTCAAAAATTGATTTCTCTTAGATCTGAATGATTTTCTGTACATTCTAAGAAATTGGCATTTGATAAAATTTGGATATTGCAAGAGGCTAATCCTACTCTTTTTATAAGCTTATCTTTTGCAATAAAAGTAGATAAAGATTATTGCCCATTAAGTATTAAAAATGCCAAACAGTGAGCTCATATGCTACAGTTTCACATTGACGGCTGATCTAGAATTGCTACATTTGACAATCCAGGGCACATATTTTTATATCTTAGTCCTAAATACAGTTACTCAAATTAATTTAGGCAAAAAGATAAGTTCATTGACTTACGGAAGTTAAGGAAAGAATTAAGCACCTGACCAAGCAACTAGGCTTGAATTCTACTGAGACCCTCTCAGTGGCCTGTGTTGCTCCTTTTTTTTTCTGAGCCAGGCTTATTTTAAGTGCCTATGATTTCTCCATGCACTTAGAATGGAAAATCTTATCTCCAGGCACTTAGAATGGAAATCTTCCTAGGTAGAAAATCCTATCTCTGTTTGCTTCCTAATTTTATATTCTGCATCCTCACCACTGGGGAGAAACTGACTTTTACCACAGGTACGTTCAAAAATCCCAGAGAAAGAGCCTCATTGGTCCCTTTTGGGTCAAATGCTGAGCCTTAAAATGATTAGCTTGGTCTGAGGCCTAAGTACTATAAATAGATTTAGTTAAATTTTAAAAAAATTGTTTTTTGTTTTTTGTTTTTTAAAGAGTGTTTCCCTCCCCTCAGTAGACACATCATTTAGGGGCTGAAGTGAGGAAGGACTTCCTGGAAGAATGAGGACTCAAACCATTTTCAGAGCTCAGCCTTCTTTTCTTCTTGCTGAATCTTTATTCCTGCAAATCCTCACCAGGGATGCTTTCTTATTTCATTCAGATCTCAGCTCAAATATCACCTTTCCCTGCATTATTGTCTAATGATTTCTGCTCCCCTTTGCACTTTCTTTTTCCACTGCTTTATTGTTCCTTCACAACATTGCTTGGTATTATTTAAGTACTCCCTTGCTTATTTTTCTAGTACACTGGAAATAGTGTATGGAACAGTGAACTTGCTCCCTAATATTCATTCAACAAATATATCTGGAATACCTACAATATTCCAGATATATTTGTTGAATGAATATTAGGGAGCACTGTGCCATCTCCATAGATAGTTCTTTCTATTTAGTCTAACCTGAATTTCTCTCTCCTAAGTAGAAACTATGCAGGGAGAAGTATCTCTGATATATGGCAAAAGATTTCAAGACAAAATTATTAAATTTAATGGCTAGAGTTGGACAATGAAAGTGTGCTGTAACTCTTTAGAGAAGATTTCTGTGTATCATTTATTCCCCACATAGTAACCGATTTTTTCTTAAGTAAGGAGAAAGTAGCTTCTTGGATCCTACAAAATCCTTTGATATTTTCTGCAGATACAGTGAATTTGGCTTTAATGAAGCCACATTTTATATGCAATATATGCATTTATAAAACAAATGTAATATGTGTTTTAGTTCCATGGATGTTCCTAATGAACATTCAGCTGATACCTAAGGCGTTTATATTTAGCTAAACTGACTAGATAATTCAGACATATCTGTGTTCTCTTTCTTATAATTTACTGATAGAATGTATTGTATTCGCCTCAGTAGTTCTTTATGTTTTTTCCCCAATTCAAAGCTGATCTTTTAACTCTGGTAAACACCCCTTAAAGAAAATTTGCCGTGATTTCTTTAGAACATTTGTCATTATCTTTAAAATAAAAAACAAATTTGCATAATTGTGGACTTTTTTTTAGAAAATTTCATTTGAGATGTGTGGGAAAGAAGTTAAAAAAAATAAAATGAACACTAACACTCAACTCTTACTTTTCCACTAAATGTACATTTTATCACAGTTTCTACAGCCTCAACCTTGTCATTAGATATTATGCTTTTTTGCAACCATATTTTTAAAGAACATTTTTTGTTTTTGTCTTAGGAGCTAAATTTCGTTGGCAGAAAGACTGAAAATTTCCGCTGGGTTCTGCTCTCTAGCATATCTTTCTAATTATAAAATTTTAGGACCTAGCTAGAGATTTTCATCTCTTCATTTTGGCCATGGTAATTTGAAGTAAAACAGCAAGATTTGACATAAGAATAAAAGATGTAAGTTAGAGAATTCATTTCTGCAATTTATTCAGATCCAGTCAGGAATAATTTTTCCTATCATGATAGATTCTTAGAGCAATTAGAAAACCCGAGATTTTGTAATATTACTAATCATAAAACATTGTTAAGTTTTGCTAAGAGAGGCTACCATTCTTTTTAATGATAGTGAAGTTGAACAAGTTTTTTGCATTTTGGAAACAGATTTGAATATTTTAAAACTTTTGAATTCTTTGAATAATTTGTAGATTTAAAAAAAAAACTTTAATGGAATACAGGACTGGCTTTTGAAATAAATGTAATATATCAAAACCAGTATTTTCTCAGGTGAAATGGAATGGAATCAAATAGAATTGAGTAGAACACTGGGATAGAATAAGTAAAACATCCTGGTTGCAATATAAACTGTATATCTTCTTGTGGGAAGAAGTCAAAAACTTCCAAAGCTTGTGAGAGTCTGTATAAACTTATGGAATCATTACTTCTTTTTGTTTTAGTACATTAAATTCAGTACGAGTTTTTATTTTGAGATATTTTATATCTCATATGCCTACAGTATTCTGTTGCACTCATCTGCTAGAGTTCATGTAACTTATAATATTTAGAAATCATTTTCTATTATTTAATATATAGTATGGAAATAGTTTACATTTAGCAGAGTTTGGCTGTATCTTTGATTCCTTATCCTATACCACTAGAGCAAGAGTTCTGTGTACACGTGGTTTCGGAATTGCCTCATATACACTCAAAGCTTTCCATTTAAGCAGTTTAGTGACAATTGCATTAATTCACACCATAAGCTGATTTTACAACTAAAGTAGAATTTGATTGGGGGATTATCTGATGTCTAGTCTAAAACTCTGAGTTTAAATTGATGCTAATCTCCTGAATAATGAAATATTTCAAATCGTCTAATTGCATAATATAAAATACATATATAAGTGTATTAAGAATAATGATAAAATCAGAAGTTTTTGCTCTTATAAAAGTACTTTGACTAGTCTTTACATATGAATTTAAAATGATTGGGTTGATTATTAACATTTTATAACACAAATCTGTTCTACACATTCATTTTAGCATATATTACTTTTAGTTCATGGTTGGGAGTTTTATTGGAAATGTTTCTGTCTTCTCTCTAACAACTTTAAGCTCATATTCTAATTTCAGCAATGCAGTGAGATAGCCTGTTACTACCTCAAAAACTTCTCTTTCACGAAGACTAAATTTCATCAAAGATTAAGCTGTAAAGAAGCAACAAAAAAAGTGCATAAAAAATGCCAAGCTGATTCTCTGCATAATATTAACAGGCCTTTTGAAGAAACTGCAGAGTTAAAAAAAAAGGGGGCCGGGTGTTATATCTTGCTAAAACTGCTTCAAATCTAATTATTTCTATAATTATTCTTAAAAACTAAATTTGATATTGACTTTATGATAGCTATATCAAGTATTATTTTATCTTGTTTTCTCTTGAAAGTAAGGATAAACGGAAATAATTTGAATATTCCTTTTTTATATGTTGATCATCATTTTTGAAAGTTTCTTTAGTTTTGTGAAATAGAGTAGAGCAAGCAATATTAGATTTATACGTAGTAGATGGTTCTTGTTCTTCAGACTTCTCCTCAGAATAATATTTTGATAACTGATTATTGGTTTCAAGGGCAATAGTTATTATTTTGAAAAATAAAGGATTAAAATTTTCATGCTGAAGGATACTGTTTATATTCATTTACAGCATGATATAGAGACTTCGTTTATCTGGCCATTTGGAGGCAAGAAGGGATATTATATTGAAGTATTCATTTCTTATTTTTACTATCTGTTATCATTGCAGTCAATATTCTGTATTAAACAGGGAAATTATGAGGTTTATAGAATTCGAAGAAATATTGATAAGAGCAAAGAGAACTCCCATCAAACAGCAGTAGTTAGTATTAGAATTCAAAATTCATGGAACGTCACAGAATCCTGAATTTGGAAGAAACCTCAGAAATTGTCCATTCAAACTTCACACTAAAAGCACCTTTCAACTTTACCTGTTAGTCATTCTAAACCAAACTTCTTCCTCAACTGTCTCCTTAAATAGAAGGCAAACTCTGGATTTAGGGAAAACAAAGATGAAAAAAGTCACAATCTCTACCTTGTAGAAATTAGTTAGGACAGACTAACTATGACAGAAAAAAATCTCATAATTTTAGTAATTTAGCACAATAACAACTTATTTCTTGTTAAATAGATGCGGGGGTAGTACTCTGTTCTACAGAGTTGTTCTAAGATTCAGCCACCTTACCCTATCCAACTCCACCCTTTTCTAATTCCTACCACTCCTATTCATTCAACTAGGGAATGATCAGAGAGTGAGGGCAGGATTGCATCAAAAGATTGTTAAGGGTCATGCCTAAAAGAAAGCACAACTCTTCCCATATTTGATTGGCCAGAATGTAGTCATATGACCAACCAATCAAAGAAAAGCAGAAAAATTTAGGTAACTTTGGTGTCCAGGAGGAAAGAAAAATTAGTTTAGTGACAAATTGGTCAGTTTCTTCGAAAAGGTTTTTGCAGTTGACTTATATCTCTGAAAGATTGTCTCTCTAGCTCCCTTTTGACTGTTTAAATGTCACCACTTTAGTAAATGCCATGTATATGTGATATTGAAATTATCTGAAAATTTTAATAAAAATTTTAATTCACAGAATGATTCTTCTTTTACTTAGTATATACCTGTATCTATCTTATTAAAATAAGTCCACTTTCAGTTGTAATAATAAATAGAAAGTGTGTTGTTAAGCACCATTGTAACTTGGGTTATGAAAAGGTGGGTGCTGAATGTTATTAACACTATTGATTTTCTTTGCACTTTACTTCTATTAAGAAGCAGGAATTGTGTGGCTCGTATTACATAGACAGCTGTGAAGTGCTTATAGAAACCTGCAGTTCACCCTCAGTGATAGATGTATTCACACAGACTGTATATTAGACTACACATCTGTATGAAGGCATTACTACTCATAGGTCAAAAAACAGCAATATTATGCTTCAGGCCAGGAAAGTCAAATAGCTGAAGTCAATATTAAGATAGTTAAGATAGTATTTCAGAAAAGATTTGCCTCCTTCACTTGGCATACATTTAAACAGTCACACTTCCAAAACATTTAAAAGTTAAAATAAGGGCTTAAAGTATATGATATGAGTTCTACATAATATCTGCACTGCCTCTGCCTGTACATAATGGGAAAATGAAAATTGCTTGCATGTTAAGATCTGATTGGTTTACAAATTTCAATCACTACCCACTTAGGAGATACATATATTGTTTTATATCATTATTTTTATATAGTGAGAAGTTACTAATATAATTTTTCCCAGATCCAAAACTTTTACTGTTTCCCTTCTATTTTTACAGGTTGAACTCCAAAGTCTTTAGTTTATCAGTTCAGTTTTTCTTTTAATGTAGCCTCACTAGTTTTTCCACATTATTTTACAAACTACTATCAGCTAAGTAAACTAGTTGCTCTACAAAAACTGTTTTCTCCGAAGTTTGTGCATATACACCTCTCTCTTGCCCTTTTCTTTTTTTCTCACCATTTTATCACATGTGTAGATTTATGTTATTGTAATCTGCATTTTACATTTTTTAAAGTACTGACACTACTGGCTTCATGCTCCCCTCTCATGAGAAATTCTCTAGTTTATGCAGACATATTCCAGAGATATTGTAGATTAGGTTCCAGACCATCACAGTAAAGGGAATATTGTAATAAAGTGAGTCACATAAATCTTTTGGTTTCCCAGTACATATAAAGGTTATATTTATACTATACTATAGTCTATTAATTGTGCAAAAATGTCTAAAAAAGGCATACTATAAAATATTGTAAAAAAGATGTTGACAGTGATACAAAGTGAGAACATTCTATTAGAAAAATGGCACTGATAAGCTTGCTCAACTCATGGTTGCTACAGACCTTCAGTTTGTTAATGCATGTTCTTTTTTTTTTTTTTTTTAATCTGTGAAGTATGATTTTAAAAACTATGCCCATAGTTTGGATCCAGGACTAGCTAGTCTCCAATAACTAGCTCTATTGGTTACATTGTAAATTCTTTGGGATTTTCTGTTAAGATCATGTCTTCTCATAAAAGAGACTGTCTTACTTCTCCTTTCCAAATTACATTTTCTTTCCCAATTGCTTTGGCTAAAACTTGCAGTGCAATGTTGAATAACAGTGGTGAAAATTGATATCCAGTATGTTTATAATCTTAGGAGATAAGCTTGTAATATTTTTAAATAGTGTTATTAACTGAAACATTATTTTCTTCCTTATTCTAGATTTACTAAAAATAAATAGTAGAAGATTTATAGAAGGCAAGGATAAACAAAAAGATTCCTGGCATGTTAATATGTAATTTAGAAACAGAATAATATAATTGGGCACTGTGCTCACACCTGTAATCCCGGCACTTTGGGAGGCTGAGGTGGGCGGATCAAAAGGTCAGGAGATCAAGACCATACTAGCCAACATGGTGAAACCCCGTCTCTACTAAAATACAGAAAATTAGCTGGGCCTCGTGGTATACACTTGTAGTCTCAGCTACTCAGGAGGCTGAGGCAGGGGAATTCTTGAACCCGGGAAGCAGAGGTTGCAGTGAGCCGCAGTTGCTCCACTGTACTCCAGCCTGGCAACAGAGCAAGACTCTGTCTCAAAAAACAAACAAAATAATATAGCTGCAACACTAGATATGATAGAAGAAAAATGATATTGCATTACTAATTTAACTGGAATCTATTTGATTATTGATGAGGTTGGATATCTTTTATGTTTCTTGTTTGTTTTCTTTTGTTAACATCTTATATATTTGCCTAGTTTCATTTTTCTGTTTCTTTTTTAATATGCAAGTTTTTATACTGCCTATTAACTTTTTCCTGTCTTATGTCTTGCAAAAGCCTCTCCTAGTATGGTTTATCTTTGGGGTTTAAAAAATGCTTTTCCATACAGTTTTAAAATTCTGTGGCATAAAATTTTTTATCTTTCATTTTATTCTTTAAGATTTCATGTCCTGCCTAAAAACTTCTATGTGTATGTGGTAAAAAAAAAAATGTGTAATATTAGGTTAATTTCTCAAATTTTTTTTGAAAATTTGACAAACCCTTGAAATCCAAAATGCAAAAGTATTTTATATCAATTACCAGTTTTAAATTAGGAGTCACATCTATTATAAAAATAATTTTTGACACTTGGAGAAAATAAAAAGATTCAATATGAATAGTCCAAAGAATTGAAAATTTTATTTCACATGCGCAGTTTAGATATTACTGTATAAGAAGAAAACAGAGACTTGAGTATGACAGTTGTGACTTTGGAGGATGTCAGCTTCTTAACCAGCATGATTACTTTTAAAATTCTGTTATGATCCTGTGATATTTCTGTAAACGAAAACCATTGAAATCCTTTTTGTGGCTCAGATATTGACTTTCAGAACCCCTCATTAACACATAGGTATGGCATCAGCCTATTACCAGGCCATAACATACATCGCTGATGTATCATAAATTATTACAGTTATCCTGGGAAAATAGGAAATACAAAAAAACTTAATCCTTAACTTCAAGGAACTGGGGCCATTTGGGAAGTGATTAGGTCATAAAGGAGGAAGCTCTCAAAATGGGATTAGTGCCTTTATAAAAAAGGCCCACCAGAGTCTATGTTCATCCATTTTACCATGTGAAGATGCGGCAAGAAAGTGCCATCTAAGACACAGGAAGAAGAGGGCCTCACTAGACTTCAAATTTTCTGGTACCTTTATTGTATACTTTCCAACCTCCAGAACTGTTAGAAATACATTTCTGTTGTTTATAAGCACCCCCTCACCCAGTTTCCAGTGTTTTGTTACAGCAGCTAAATGGATTTAGACCTACATTAACTTTTTAATGATCAGATCATCCTAATAGTATATGCAGATAATATTAAATAGCCACATGTGAAGCATGAGGAAACTAAGGATCGTGTGGTTTAAATAACCATGCCAAGGTGACAGAGCTATTCTTTAAAAAGTCAGTATTCATACCTGGGCAATTTGGCTCCAGGCTCTATGCCTTCCACTTGACTGGCCATTTTGATTCAGGAAATATTCTGAGCACAATGTGGTCAAAAAAGAATTCTGACTAGAACAGAAACAGTGAATTCAGATTTTGAAAGATAGTATAAAATAAAGACCTCCAAATGTGTTACAGATGTGGTACCATTCTTGTTAAGAAAATGTGCACTTGTTTCAGATGTTGGTCATGAAGCACAGTGAAATTGATAATTATTGACCCAACACAGGTAGTGCAACTTGACTAAAAGTAGCAAAGACCTTAAAATTGTAAACTTGCAAATATAAAGATAATTTAAAATTTCAAAACCAGTAAGAGGAATTAAGATACTAACCTGTAGGAATATATGTTTCCTGCCAAATTATTAGATCTTAGTTGGAAATTTATTAGCTCTAAGCTCATCTCAGTGAAGACCAATGGATCACAGAGCAGGAGGCATCAGAAGGTGATTGGGGAAGAGTTTGTCAGTACAGGCTTTGCAGACCTTTACTGTCTCATTTAACGCTAAACATGTTCTTCAGCTGTTCTATGTGTAAGTGTAAGGGATTTGCAAACAGAAAGAATTGATCTCAAATGCAATGACTGCACAAGCCTGTTAATGTCTTAAAGTGTTGTATAGCACCTATTTTATGTTGTAGGATCAAATAATCTAATTGATAGAAATGTAAAGCTCTATGTATTTCTAATTACTTTGGTAATTAAAGTTTAAATCAAGAATGAGAGAAGTTACAAGATTACAGTTGAGAGGAAAGGGAGGGGAGAGGAAGCAGAAAGCCAACAGACAGCAGAGGGAAACCAGTAGGCACTTAAGGCACATCTACTCCATTTCACCCATTACCCATGGGTAGGCTCTGGATATTGGGTCTTTCATCCACAGAATTACTTTCTGAGGGGAATTGTAACTGTGACTGTTATGTTGGTTTCTTTTCCTGTGAAGCAATGTGCAAACATCAAAGAAGCTTTCTATTAAAATCAAAGTACTCCTTGATTGCAAACCTTCTTAAATAATGGATGACACTTGAAGATGTTGGTTGTCATTCTTAATAATTAACTATGTCTAATTTTGGCAGTAACTGAAGTTTTATTTTCTGTAAGAGCTTGACAGATTAACTGATTTAGAGAAGCAAGAGATTTAGATATTGCATAATGCTGAGAGCCACAAATTCTAAATAAATTTCCCACTCTCTGTATGATATTTTATTTTCAGGTGAATTTTTCTGCTTTCATGGGTAAATAGACTATAGGTAGATAGGTAGGCATGTAGGCAAATAGATATCTACTGTATGTGTATATATGTATCCAGATAGACAGATCTAAAATGAAGATATAAATACCTAATTGTATTAGTTTGTTCTCATGATGCTAATAAAGACATATCTGAGACTGGGTAATTTGTAAAGGGAAGAGGTTTAATTGACTTACAATTCCACATGGCTGGGGAAGACTCACAATCATGGTGGAAGGCAAAGGAAGAGCAAGGTCATGTCTTACATGGTGGCAGGCAAGACAGTGTATGAACTGGAACTCCCCTTTATAAAAACATCAGCTCTTCTGAGACTTATTAACTACCATGAGAACAGCATGGGAAAAAAACCCACCCCCATGATTCAATTACCTCCCACTAGGACCCTCCCATGACACCTGGGAATTATGGGAGCTACAGTTCAAGATAGGATTTGAGTGAGGACAGAGCCAAACCATATCATTCTACCCATGGCCTATCCCAAATCTCATGTCCTCACATTTCAAAACAAATCATGCCTTTCCAACAGTCCCCAAAGACTTAACTATTTAAGCATTAAATCAGAAGTCCACAGTCCAAAGTCTCACCTGAGACAAGGCAAGTCCTTTCCACCTATGAGCCTGTAAAGTCAAAAGCAAGTTAATTACTTCCTATATACAATAGGGACACAAGCATTGGGTAAATACACCCATTTCAAATGGAAGAAATTGGCCAAAATAAAGGGGCTACAGGCCCTATGCAACCTGAAATCCAGCAGGGCAATCAAATCTTAATGTTCCCAAATGACTTCCTTTGACTACATGTCTCACATCCAGGTCATGCTGATGCAAGAGGTGGGCTCCCATGGCCTTGGGAAGCTCTGCCCTGTGGCTTTGCTGGGTTCAGCCTCCCTCCTGGCTGCTTTCATGGACTGGCATTGAATAATTGTGGCTGTTCCAGGTGCATGGTGAAAACTGTCGGTGGATCCACCATTGTGGGGTCTAGAGGATTGTAGTCCTTTTCTCACAGCTCCACTAGGCAGTGCCTCAGTGGAGACACTGTGTGGGGGCTTCAACCCTACATTTCCCTTTTGCAGTGCCCTAGCAGAGGTTCTCCATGAGGGTTCTGCCCCTGCAGCACACCTCAGCCTGGACATCCAGGTGTTTTCATACATCCTCTGAAATCTAGGCAGAAGGTCCCAAACCTCAATTCTTGACTTCTTTGTGCCTGCAGGCTCAACACCACATGGAAGCTGCCAAGGCTTGCGGCTTGCATCCTCTGAAGCCACGGCCCGAGCTGTACCTTAGCCCCTTTTTAGCCATGGCTGGGGTTCAGGGCACCAAGTTCCAGGACTGTACAAAGAAGCAAGACCCTGGTCCTGGCCCAGGAAACTACTTTTTCCTCCTAGGCCTCTGGGCCTGTGATGAGAGGGGCTTCTGTGAATACCTATGACACGCCCTGGAGACATTTTCCTTATTGTCTTGGTGATTAACATTTGGCTGCTCATCACTTTTGCAAATTTCTGCACCTAAGTGTTTCCTCAGAAAGTTGATTTTTCCTTTTCTACCACATCATCAGGCTGCAAATTTTCTTTTATGCTCTGCTTCCCTTTTAAACATAAGTTCTAATTACAAACCATATCTCTGTGAATGAATAAAATAGAATTCTTTTAACAGGACAAAAGTCACCTCTTGAATCCTTTGCTGCTTAGAAATTTCTTCCACCAGATACCCTAAATCATTTCTCTCAAGTTCAAAGTTCTACAAATCTCTAAGACACAGGCAAAATGCTGCCATTCTCTTTGCTAAAACAGAAAGTGTGATCTTTGCTCCAGCTCCCAGCTAGTTTCTCATCTCCTTCTGAGACTATCTCAGCCTATACTTCATTGTCCATATCACTATCAGCATTTTGGTCAAAGCCATTCAACAAGTCTCCAGGAAGTTCCAAACTTTCCCACATTTTTCTGTCTTCTTCTGAGCCCTTCAAACTACTCCAACTTCCTCTGTTACCCAGTTCCAAAGTCAGTTCCACATTTTCAGGCATCTTTACAGCAGCACTGCACCCTACCAGTATCAATTTACTGTATTAGCCTGTTCTCTAATAAAGACATACCTAGGAGTGGGTAATTTATAAAGGAAAGAGGTTTAATTGTTTCACAGTTTCATATGACTAGGGAGTCCTCTCAATCCTGGTGAAAGGCAAAGGCGAGCAAAGTCACGTCTTACATGGCAGCAGTCAAGAGAGCATGTGCAGGGGAACTCCCCTTTATAAAACTATCATATCTCATGAGACTGATTCCCTGTCATGAGAACAGCATGAGAAAAACCTGTTCTCATGATCCAGTTACCACCCACCGGGTCCCTCCCATGATGTGGGAATTATGGGAGCTATAATTCAAGATGAAATTTGGGTGGGGATACCGCCAAACTGTATCACTAATTAAGCATTAAAATGAATTGCTTGGCAATTACAATTTTTTTTTTAAAAGACATTTTGAGTTACTATGAATAATCCATAATTGTTACCATATTGTACCATAAAAAAGGACTTCATCTTATTTAACTCTGTATTCTTTGAAATTATTAGTAAAACATTTTAAACACTGCAGGTCCTCACTAATTTGTTGAATTGGATTACTTTTTTAATGCTCTTATCCAAGTGACTTATATAAAATTAAATTTTACTTATATTTTCATTTAGGAAATTTCAATTTAGTACCAGGTGGTTTTGTTTGAAAAGAAGCCAATAAACTACTCTGAACATTTTGAGAGTAGACCTATCTATATCCATATATTAATGTTTGACTTGAAACTAATACACCTGATTGAGAAAATAATTCAGGTGCCAGATGGTTAGTTTATTTTATTTAGTAAACACTGATATTAGGCATCCATGTCAGGTACTGCTCTAACTTAAAATACTGGGAAAATGTAGATCAGACAGATACATATAGGCAAACATCCAGTTTATGGGAAGTCTGAAAATATGCCCTGTGTTCCTATTGTTTTCAAAACCTATTTATTAGTAGATATTGTGTCATGTATTAAAACTAGCCCTGAAGCCTAGATATTACTGAAACTAAAATGTTAAATATGTAAAAGACATATTTTTGTGAGATGAGTAATTATTTTATTTTAGCACTAGGCTGCTTATTCATGAGCTTTGTCTACTTTAACAAAGTAGACAAATGTAATTTGAGAATTATGGCTGTTTATGGATGTGTAAAAGTCGGAATATTCATATCGCAATGGGGTTAAGCAATCAGAGATCCCATTTTTGCAGGTCTTGACATAAAAAAGGCTGAATAATTGAAGGAGAAAATAAAGATATTAGAACTTGCGATTATAAGCAAGGCATAAATTTAGACATAAATAGGCATGACACATGCGTATAAATAATGTTGGTTGTTATTAATTTAGTGCTTGCCTATTTTATTTTGCACTTCTATTACTAATAAAAGTATAGGAACATAAATTATCATTTATGTTGAACAAGCTTCAAAAACATGATCAGTCTGTGAGTAAATTATCAGAGTATAGTCTCTGTAGTGAGCATGTTAATTACATTTGAAAACTTAATCCTTGAGTATATGTTTCCTTAATGCCATAGCATCATTATTTTCTCAAGATATGTATTTATATTTAGTAATGATGGCTAATCAGTAATTTTTATGTTAATATTTCTTGGAATTTTTTTCTAAAAATTTCTTAAACATTACCTTTTTTCTCCAACAACTATTACTGATGTAACAACCTTTGATAGTTTTCAAGGATACATTTTATATCCCTCCTAATTAATTGAAATGCTGGGTTTCATCTAGGAAATCTCATGCCCTGTAAGTTTTTCCATGTAACTATAAAATATCAGACTGTGGTAGATTTTTTATTTGCTGATTTCATGAATCTCATTATAAAATCCTGTTACTTTTTTGAGATTGAAAGTTTACACTGCTACCTTTGTTACAGAAGATATTTTTTAAAAATGCATTTTTGATTATCATTTAGAACTACAGAAATAGTGATGAATAGAGACATCTGCCAGCATACATACAGATTGATAATGACTTTATTTGTACTTTGGCCTAATGTGTATCCTGACAGATCATCAAAACAAGAAAAGAAAGAGCTCAGCAGACAGTAAGAAATGGCCAGATGCTCACAGAATGATGAAAAGTCATTGTCTCTTATCTTTCAATGTTCAAATTATGCAAAGAAGACACTTTTATTATAAATTTTAAAAGGAACCTAACTCATCAAACTTAACTGCTACTTCAGGGATATGCCAAACATTCTGGCTTCAAAATGTTTTTTGCTCTTCATCTTCTATGTTCATCCTCTCCTTTTCACTATCTACCAGCCTTTCTACAAACTAGATGTTATCTCTGCCTGGGAAACTTGAAGATCTCAAGGGCTCCCAAACCATTTTGTAACTGTTTCCTTACATTTCCCTTAGTCTTAAAAATCTCTGTAATACATTCATTATTTCTGGACCCCCGCCCCCGCCCTTATGTTTTAGTCTGTCTAACTCCTAACAACACACTGTGATGTTTATGTCATTCTGGGCCTCATAAGTCATCTGGCACTGTACTCACCACCACCAAGAGTCCCTTAATATTTTGGTGAAGAAGATCCAACTGGTACCTTGGTGCAGCCCTGAGTGTTTCTCACTATCTGTAATCTCTGATTGCCCTCCCAGAGTGCAGAGAGAAGTAATAAAACTATGCTCATGGATTCACTATAAAATCACTCATTTTAATAGTTGATTTATTTAATTCTGGGGGAAGAAACAACTTATACCAGTCTGTGTTTTAATTTTCAAGACCAAACAGCTGTTCTCCTAATTATTCAAAATATCCAAGATCACCAAATATCTTTAGCCCCAAAATCAAAGGGAATGGGCAAACCTAAACTAAATTCTTGTTAACTGTAGACTTACATGATTTTCTTGCATTTTTTTAAAGCTACTGTTAACCATGAATTTTAATGGATGGAACAGTAAACTGGGGACAAGGGAATTAATTCGTAGAAAATTGAATTAATTATTATGTAGTATACATCTATGTCTATCATTGGCTGGAAGAACAAATGGAAACATTTTCTTCATATTAGAGTTTATGACATACTACTTTTCCTATCTTGAAATGCATCATTTACTCTATGTTCATTAGCTTCCAATATAATGACTTAAGTGTAAAACATATCTATGTTTGTACTATTTCTGAGCACTTTGATTTTTGACAATGAAAGCCATAAAAATGCTACTGTATTTAATGTCTTCAACTTGAACTGGACTCTTTTATATTCTGAAACTCTCAGCTATATCATCATACAATAGTTTTGTGCAAGTAACTTATTCCTTTCATTATAACTGTATTAAAAACAAAACTTTTTCAATTTTCACCTAATGCAGTTTAAAATCATGAGTTCTGATTCTTTGGTGAATTCTACAAATTACAGAAGTCACAGAAGTACTGTGTGTGTCAGCTACAAAGCACTAGGGACTTTAACAGAAAACCATCTCCCATCAAACTCTGAAAATAAATGCTGGTACAAAGATTGTCTTGTATGCTCAAAGAAAGATGAACTTATAATGAACGATAAAATATAGTGTCTAGTGTCTTACTCTTTCTGCACTAATTGCTGTTATAGCAAATCAGAAATGTCTAATGTGGATGATTATTTAATAAAAACAATTCCTTTGAAGTTATTCCAGAAAATTCAAGAATGTAAAACTCCTCTCCCTTCAAATACCTCATGAACTAGCATTTTGTGTGTACAAATGTACTTTTTATTTATTCACAATAAGCGAAAGCTGTTAATGATAGCCCAGTTTTACAGCTTCTTCTTTTTATGGTTAAATGCATCTGTTTGTTTATTGACTCTCCTTTTTGGAATTAGGTTATGGAAGTTCTTAGTATAACAGTTTTAGATATGATACAGAAATAATACCAGCATCAAATAATTTAGGAGAAACATATGAAAGTGCAAATGGCTAACATTTCCCATTTGATTATAATTCTGTTAAAAGACAAAAATAAGCTTAATATATTATTGTATAAAGCATTTGCTTGTTATTATTGTACCAAAATAGATAAAATAGAAGCTCAGAAAAAGAAAACTGAGGTCTCCTACCTGTAATTCCAGTACTTTGCGGGGTTAAGTTAGAAGGATTACTTGAGGCCCGGAGTTAGAGACTAGTCTGGGCAACATAGCAAGACCCTGTCTCTACAAAAAATAAAAAATATAAATAAAGAAATAGCTGGGCACGGTGTTGTGTGCTGATAGTCCTAGCTACTGGGGAGGCTGAAGTGGGAGGATCAGCTGAGCGCGGAGTGCCAGGTGCAATGAGCTGTAGTTATGTAACTGCACTCCAGCCTGAGAAACAAAGTGAGCCCCATCTTTAAGAATAGAAAACTGCACTTAGGGAGGCCGAGGCGGGTGGATCACGAGGTCAAGAGATCGAGACCATCCTGGTCAACACGGTGAAACCCCGTCTCTACTAAAACTACAAAAAATTAGCTGGGCATGGTGGCGCGTGCCTGTAATCCCAGCTACTCAGGAGGCTGAGGCAGGAGAATTGCCTGAACCCAGGAGGCGGAGGTTGCGGTGAGCCGAGATCGCGCCATTGCACTCCAGCCTGGGTAACAAGAGCGAAACTCCTTCTCAAAAAAAAAAAAAAAAAAAAGAATAGAAAACTGGAAAGTATTCTACAGTGAACCTTGAGAGACTATCAGGAGACACAATGAAGGAGGGCGAGGGAACTGTGTGGGAGCTTATGACCCTTAGGCAGATTGGATGAAATTTTGAAGATTTATGACAGTCCTCGCCAATCAAATTAAGCATTCGGAAGTATGCACCTGTGTCTCGAAAATCTATCAGATACCAATATATGTGTTTTCTACCCTAATCAATATTACTGCTTTCAACTTACCATGCCAAAAACTTTATTTAGTATTAAATTAATATGACTGCTGTGGAAAATTTCCATGTATTCATTTTAAATTAGCTAAAAAGTACAAGGAGACTTTAAGAAATGTTTACCTCTCTGTGGAAACAATATAAAATATATAAGCATTAGAGCCACCGACTCAGTTGCTGTGCATTTCAGAATTGCTCTGATTTTTTTTTAATTGAGATGGAGTTTTGTTCTTGTTCCCCATGCTGGAGTGCAATGGTGCGATCTTATCTCACTGCAACATCTGCCTTTTGGGTTCAAGCAATTCTCCTGCCTCCGACTCCTGAGGAGCTGGGACTACAGGCATGCGTCACCATGCCTGGCTGATTTTTTGTGTTTTTAGTAAAGATGGGGTTTCTCCATGTTGGTAAGGCTGGTCTTGAACTCTTACCTCAGACGATCCACCCACCTCTGCCTCCCAAAGTGCTGGGATTATGGACATGAGCCACCGTGCCCAGCGTCTTCTGTTAAATATTTTATTACTGGGACTGATTTTTATAATTCTTCTAGGATACATTTAAAAAATATTTTTTTTCTGACAAGAAAAGTGCGGATAACTTTTTTTAAATTGTTACTTAAACTAAACTCTGTATTGCTGTGGCATAATGCTTTTTCAGAGCTGTATGGGGAATTTATCTATTATATACCTTTCTACATAGCTTTGTTACAACAGAGATGACTGTTAAAATTTTAAGGATTTATTTTCTTTGTTTCATGTTTTCTTGGTTCAGTGGAGTCCTTAATATTTTTCTTAATGTAGCCCTAACTTTACCTAATACTTCTGATAATGCTCACTAACCTGATATGGATGGACTAGAGACGACTTCATAACCTCACCTACCTTGGCATTTCATTTGACTTTAAGCCTGCTAGTCATTCAAAGATGGTTCAGAAAAAAAAACATGATTTGAAAACGTGCTCTTTTTATTCAGACTCTCAAATGTCCTGCTATTTTAAATGTATGGATAGATAAAACCATTACGTCGCATCATTAAGGGTTTTCTTCACTCTATAGCTCTTTTGTTTGTTGTAGCCACCCATAGTCCAAATGGGTAGACAGGGCAGTTTAGGATAACACCAAAAAGTATGTTTCTAAAAGCATCCTGGGCCGCACTCCAGGCACATTGAAGCAGAATTTCTGAAGGCAGGGCATAAGAAACTGCATATTTATACCATTCTTAATTCAAGTTTGATGACTTTTTGATAAACATGGTTTTTTTCATTTCAAAGCATGTAGTTCAATTTCTCTATCTACTGTCCCATTGCCTGCCTCTCATCGTTTTAAACCACAATCATAGTACATGCATCAGAAGTCACTTATGTCCACACAACTCTATTTTCAAGTTCAGTTTTCCTCTGCCCATACCATCTTTTTCCTCTTGATCCTCCTAAGTACTTTCACTAAGCTGTTTTGAATTCTTGCTCTGTCAAGGACTATCCACACATCTTTAACTATTTTCTAGATTGATTAAGTCATTTCGTCTTTTTAATCAAGATGTTATTCCGTAAGAATAACACTCTTTGATCTGAAACACTCTCAAAAAGAAATTGTATATACTTGCCTGTCCACTGTGTCATGGAACATAATAGATGATCATTGCTTTCCTTGTCTTCCCACTATAGATTCATTATCCTTATTATTCCACATTACTTGAAGTAACATACAAATAATGTGTAAGCATTTCAGAAGATCAAAGTGCCCCACAGTTCTAGAGCTCAGGAAAAAAAAATTAAACCCAATGATTCTACACTTTGACTGAATTTGGTCCTGTGAACCTTTTGTATCATGGTTTAATCAGAGAAGAAAATTCAGTAGAAAATATATATGAAGAGATTGGTTGCAAACAATTGGCTTATCTGATTAGGTGGACTAGCTGAGCAAGTTTGAAATCTATAGGGTGGGCTATCAGAAGGGGCAAACTTGAACTCTCAGGCACTGGCTGAAGCTGCTATCCATTGGGAGAATTTCTGAAAGAGGTGTCAGCCTTGCTTTTCAATTGATTAAATTAAGCTCATCCAGATTATGTAAAATAATCTCTTTTACTCAAAGTTAACTGCTTATGGACTTTAATCACATCTATAGAATACATTCATGGTAATGCCTAGCTTAGTATTTGATTGAATAACTGGGCCTAGCCAAGTTAACATGTCAAAAGATTATCACATGCAGAGTATTCTACAAAGCTCTGATACGCTGTTGAGCCTACTTGTCAATAGTTTGATAGAATTTATAGTTGTGTTTCAGCCTTTTAATGGTGCTCTCAAAGTAATCAAAATCCATCCTTTAATGTCATGTTCAATATAATTAAATATTTAATAGTTATAGAAAGTCTCTTAAGCTTTATCCTGATTTCTCTCAGAACAGCTTGATTAAGGGAAACATGGCTGCTTACAAAGAGCTCTGAGGAAATTTGAAAAATAATAATCACTGAAGAATTTATAATAATTTGGAGAAACATTTTAGCTAAACACCAAATTTTCTAATACATCACTGATTTAAATGACAGCCACATCATCATTTTTGTTGCCAATGAAATCATGCACACCTAGAATTTTTTTTTTGCATTCAGGTGCTCACATGAAGGAAAAAACTGTATTATATTTCTTGCTATCAGAAATAACCCAAGCAACAAACCATGAGATTATTCAGATGAATATAATAAATCACTAATACATGTGACATGATTTTGGTGTGAAAAATAAGAATGGCCTTTAAAGGCATTGAGCTCTTAACCAGCACAATTTAAAATATTATTTAAAAAAGAAACCCATGGAAATGAAACACTATATTTGACTAAGATTCTGTTAGATTATTATTATTACAAAAACAACTGCTAACTGTGTGATGTGGTTATCCACATTAAAAAATAAAACACAGGCCAGGCATGGTGGCTCATGCTTGTAATCCCAACACTTTGAGAGGCTAAGGTAGGTGGGATCATGAGGTGAGGAGTTCGAGACCGTTTTGGCTAACATGGTGAAAACCCATCTCTACTAAAAATACAAAAAAAATTAGCTGGGCGTAATTGTGGGTGCCTGTAGTCCCAGCTACTTGGGAGGCTGAGGCAGGAGAATCTCCTGAGCCAGGAGGCAGAGGTTGCAGTTAGCAGAGATCACAGCATTGCACTTCAGCCTGGGTGACAGAGTGAGACTCTGTCTCAAAAAAACAAAAAACAAAACCAAAAACTGCAAAACACTTGGTGCAAAAATGACCTGGGACAAATTAATAATGGCACAATGCCAGAAACAAGCATATCTTTCCTCCGTGGTGGTAATTACTGCCTTTTTACATGGTGCACACACGGAGGGAAAAAAGCTCTTCATCATTGTTCTCCCAACCTAGACATAGAAAAACGGAATGTTCTTGATGAACCTGGAAACCATCATTCTCAGCAAACTGACAGAAGAGCAGAAGATCAAGCACCGCATGTTCTCACTCATAGGCGGGTGTTGAACAATGAGAACACATGGACACAGGGAGGGGAGCGCTACACACTGGGGTCAGTTGGGGGGAAATAGGGGAGGGAGGGTGGGGGGTGGGAAGCTGGGGAGAGATAGCAAGGGGAGAAATGCCAGATGTAGGTGATGGGGAGGAAGGCAGCAAATCACACTGCCACGTGTGTTCCTATGCAACAATTTTGCATGTTCTTCACATGTACCCCAAAATGTAAAATACAATAAAATAAATAAATGGGAAAAAAAAAAAAGAAAAAGAAAAACGGAATGTTGGGAACACAATGAGTCTTCATTTTATAGACACCTGGTACTTTGATGTCTGTATTATCTTTTGGAAATTTTTCCTTTTACTGAAAACAATGAGGATCAGACGGCAGATTTCCTAAAAGCAGCAATTATATGAAATGCTTTGACTATTGCCTCCTTGTTCCAAAACTACCTGCACATGGCTACAAACACATGAAAGTGAATCTTTGGTGGATGTAATAAACAATTCAGACTTTGGCCCATAGATTTACTGTGGGTTACACCTATGGTGGCCCTTTATTCACAGAGGCCACCTCTGATGTTATCTTGGAATTGCCAGACCCACTTATTCTTTCTAAGCCTTGGTTTCTTTAAAGTAGGTTTAATTATTAGATATTACAGGGTTATCCTGAGGTTCAAATAAGATGATTACATAAAGCACTTTGTAAATTATAAAACATAGTGCAAATGTTGGCAATTACCTTAAATGATTTTAGCCATTCAAATGAAAAGTGAGGAATTCCAACTTTGGCATCATGTAGACAAAAGATTTGAATGATTGACTCAATTTCTCAGTCTTCTGGAGACTTATTATGAAGCTATTTAGAACATGCTGCAATTTTTGTCAGATAGTAACTAGGCTGGCAGATTCTTTTATGAAGACATTTGTTGGAAGGATATGTTCTTTTACAGTGGCTCTATAATTGGCATTTAAAAATTTTCTCTTGCATTAAATATCTTTAGTAGTACAATGTTTTGTTGGAGTTGCAAATTCTTAATAAGCATATACCCAGATTGTTAATAAGCATATACAGTAGTAAGTGATTCAGTGTAAAATTCAACCAGAAAATATCCATCTTTTAAGATGACAGGGTGTTAGACAAGGAAAATTACATGTAAGATTAAGACATTAATAGACAGTTCATTTCTGCCACCTCCTACCCTGCCAGCTCCACCCCACTCTTTGTTAGATAATAGGTGGTCTATTTTTTAAATTCTTTATAAAATAGACTCTATTTTTTTTAGAGCAGTTTTAGGTTCATAGAAAAAAGTGAGAAGAAGACATAGAGATTTCCCATATACTCTTTTCCCCTCTCTATAACATCCTCCCCCACCATCAGCATTCTACAGCAGAGTGGTTTATCTACTACAATTGGTGAGCTGACACTGATGCACCATCACTCAAAATCCATGGTTTTTGTGAGGGTTCACTCTTGATGTTGTATGTTCTGTTGCCTTTGACAAACGTAAAATAACATGTAACCAACATTACAGTATCATACAAAATAGTTATACTGCCCTAAGTGAATCAGCTTATTGATTTACAAAAATGTTTGTAGAATTTCTAATTGGAATTGTACAAGATATATAGGTCCAAATCTAATCTTCCAGTCCATGAATATGGTACAAATCTTATTTATGTCTTTTAAACATTTCTATCAGTAATGCTTTATAGTTTTTGTGTACAAGTCTAGTACATATTTTAGTTTTTGAATGTATTCATAATTATGGTTTTGCTGCTAGGATAAATGATATTTATTAATTTTAAAAGGTTATATTGCCAGTTTATAGAAATATGACTATTTTTGCATATTAGCCACATATTCTGAAACCTTGTCATTTTGTCGATTAATTTAACTTGTTATTCTTTTAGTCCTTAGACTTTATAGAGATGATCAGGTCACCTCATGGTGGTGAGTTGTATGTCTTCCTTTTCAATATTTATGCTTTTTGCTTATTTTTCTTACTACCCTGGCAGCTAGGATTTCCACTACAATGTAAGTAGATATGTTGAGAGCAGATATCTGTGTCTGGATCCGAGAAATGCATTCATTCTGGGATCTAATATTAAGTATAATATTAGCCCTTCATTCTTGCATCATTAAGTATAACATTAGCCCAGATGGCTTTACAAAGTTGAAGTGTGTCATACCTACGCATTCCTAGTTCACGGAAACTTTTTTCATTCATGGTTTTGAATTTTATCAAACATTTCTTCAATATCTATCAAGATGACCATATTATTTTCTATTTTATAATCCTTCATTTTATCTGAGTTATCAAATTTATTGGCCTAAAGTTGTCGGTAATATCATCTTATCCTTTTCGTATCTGTAAGATATTAAGTGGTATTCCAAAATTTCTTTTGATATTGTATTTTTTTTTTACTTTTTTCTTAGTCTTCTTCAGAGTTTATCCAATTTACTAATATTTTGGAAGACTGTACTTTTGATTTGATTTTTTTCCCTATGGTTTGACTGTTTTTTATTTTATATTTCTGCTGTTGAATCATTTTTTTCTGTCCACTAACTCTGGGCTACATTGCTCTTCTTTAGTTTTCTACCTTTAGTGTAAAATTAGGTCATTGCTTTAAACTTTTTCGCCTTTTCTGATATGGACATAAACAGCCATACAGGTCCCTCTAAGCACTATTTTTACAGTGTCCCACTATTGTTGATATGTGTGTTTTTGCTATCATTTCATTTAAAAGACTTTCTCCTTTCTCATTATGATTATTTCTTTGATATAGATTATTTAGCAGTATATTATTTATAAATAATATGATGGTTTTCTAAATACTGGTAATGATTTCTAAATTAAATTCTGTTTGGATCAAAGAACATATTGTGTAAGATATCATTCTTTGGCTGGGTGCAATGGCTCACGCCTGTAATCCCTGCACTTTGGGAGGCCAAGGTGGCAGATCACCTGCGGTCAGGAGTTTGAGACCAGCCTGACCAACATGGCAAAACCCTGTCTTTACTAAAAATACAAAAATTAGCTGGGTGTGATGGCATATGCCTGTAATCCCAGCTACTCGGGCGGGAGGCTGAGGCAGGAGAGTTGTTTGAAGCCTGGAGGTGGAGGTTGCAGTGAGCCAAGATCGCGTCCCTGCATTCCAGTATGGATGACAAGAGTGAGACTGTTTCAAAAAAAGGAAAAATGATATCAATCTTTTGAAGTTTCTTGCTAATTATTTTATGACCAGGCTTATGGTGTGTTTTGGTGAATATTCTCTGTACACTTGAGAAGATTGTACATTCTTCTCTTGTTACATGTAGTGTTCAATAAAAGTTAATTAGGTCAGGGTGATCAACAGCGTTGTTTAGATCTACTAAATCCTTACTGATTTTTTTGTTTACATGTTCTGAGGGAGGATTTTAATATCACTAATTGTGGTGTTGTCTATTTCTCTACTTGTCCTATCAGTTTTAACTAATGCATATTGAAGCTCTGTTATTAGGTGAATACACATTTAGAATTGTTATGTCTTCTAGATTATGTTATGGCAACCTTCAGGTGTTGCTTTTCCCGCTGGAAACCTGTGGCCAGTGGTGCTTGTGCCTGAGTTTTGCAAGGGCCCATTGGGCCCATTTGGCCTGGCAGGGAGGGCCCAGCTCACATAGCCAGCCTGGATCCTATGCCTGCCAAGGACCAGTAGAGCAGCGAGGGGTGTGTGAGGGAGTGAGCATGGGGTCTGGCCACTGCATATAGCCAGGCATGCTTGCTGCAGCAGGCCAGGCAGCTCCAGGAACCAACATGAGTGCCAGCTCCCCAAAAGTCTGCAACTGGACCAGGCATACCATAAGTAACTTCTGCAGCAGACACCAGGGAATATGGTGGTGCCCAGAAGCTTGGAGACACCAGGAACCTCAGAACCCTAAGGAGGGTGTCACAGCCCTAGCTCTGGAAGCTCATATGTCTAGCTCCCTAAAGGGCCACAGCTCTTCTCTCCTTATCACCTGCAACTTGGTAAGCAAGGGACATGTTTCAGCCTTGTTTGTGTTACAACTCTTTTAGCCCTGTCTTTTGGTAGGTGCTGAGTTCTTGTCCTGTGACCAGGTAGAATGAGGTATGCAGACAAGTGGAGCATGCATAAGGAGAAGAGGAGCTTCCATGAGCGATAGAACAGCTCAGAGGAGACCCACAGTGGGTAGCTCCTTTCTGCAGCCAGGGTGTCCTGAGGAGTGTTCAGTTCCTAGCAAAGAGGAGACCCTAGAGTGGGTAGCTCCTCTCCGCAGGCAGATCATTCCACTGAATGTTCAGCTCCTAACAGGCAGGAGACCCTGGGGTGAGTAGCTCCTCTCCATAGCTAACTGTGCCATCTTATGTTCAGCCCTCAGCAGAGAGAAGACCCTGGAGTGGATACTCTCTGCAGGCAGGTTGTCCCATTGTCTCTTAGTCTGAATTAGTCCGGGGTTTTTATGGGTCTCAGGGGGAGGAAGTGCACTCCAATTGTTCCACGGATGGCCATGGGCAGGCCCAGAAAAAGCACCACAATTTGTCACTCTGGTCAGCAAAACCAGCAGCCCAGCCCTCAGGCTTCAGCCACTGCCCCCCACCCTGAAGCCATTCTGCCTCCTGGAACTGTTCATGGTGCCCAGGCTGTTTGTGCCAAGGGGTGCCAGGAGGCCAATGCTGAGCAGCCTTCACCTCCCCCTTGGCCTCCCCTCCCAGGCTCATCAATGCCCAAAGTCTGGAGGGGGCTGAGGAGGCAGAAGGCTGGCATGTCAGTGCTGCCCCAGGCATGTGCACACCCAGCTGGGCAGTGACAGTGCCAAGGGTCAGTGCCAGCCTTGCTCCAAGATCAGTGTGGGCACTGGGAGTGAGGAGAGGCCAGGCAGCTGGAGAAAACACCTCCAAACCTGTGGAAGAAAGAGCCCAGAAAATGCAGAGATAGCCAGGTCTGCAGCCACCGCTGGGCCACTGAAGCTGCTCCCAAAAGGGCAGAAGTGGTACCTGCCCCTGGCTCCTGCTGACTTTGGAGCATGACACTGCCCCAGGACTAGCTCCGCCTGGGATCCCTTCTCTGCTTACCCCTTCATGCCTGACTCTCTCTCTCTCTCTCTCTTTCAGTGCACTCTATTCTATTCCATGGCATGAGTGCCCACCACTGCCATGAATCTTCTAACATCTTTTGCCTGCATTTCACCTTAACTTAATGTAGCCATACCATTTTCTTGTATTTACCATTTTCATATTATATGTTTTCTTTTTATCTTCCTTTCAACCTATCTGTTTCTGTGTATTTAAAGAGCATCTTTTGTTTGAGACAGCATACGTTTGTGTTTTTATATCTACTCTGGCAACATTTTTTAATTGGAGTGTTGATACATTAACAATTAATTGATGGGATTACATCAAATCTAACATTCATTACTTGATTTTCATACATTCCTCTGATGTTTTTCTTCCCTTGCCTATTTCTGTCATCTTTGGGGTTAATCAATATTTATTCACATTTCATTTTATGATTTTTTATGTTCTAGGTCATAAATGGCTTAGGTATTTATTGAGATTTCCATAATACATGATACTATATTTGTCTTTTTATTTCTGTACATAGTATTAATCAACTTTTACAATTAATCAACTTGTACAACCCCAAGAGGGCTTCTACTTTACTACATATTATGGAAGGGAAGAGAGACAGTAAGAACTACTTTGAAATTTCTGGTAAGCTCTCATGCCATAGACTAGAATAGAGTGCACTGAAGGATAAAAAGCAAGAATTATTGTATTTAATTTTGTTCTTATTTAATTAGATATGCCTGTAAGACATTGAGAAGAACATGTCAAGAGGCATCTTTGGTACCAGGTTTAAATGAAGACGTGAAAGTTTCATATTATTTGCCTTATATTATTGAGCATTTTTAAAATTTTAAGGTATAAAGAATATAAAATATATATATTTTTTAATTTTTCATGTTTTATTCTGAAATGTTAAACATTAATTTTTTAATTAATGTTAAATCATAAATGTTTTTATACTTACATTTTTTGAATAGCCATTTTTATTGTCAAGGAAATTTTTAAAGATAAATTAGTCTCTACAAAAAATATGCTCCATATTCCATGACCTTAGAGCAAATCAGTTCCACATTAGTTGTGAGATCTCATTAAAACTGGATCAATTTCCATAGAAAGTATTTATTTTAAAAATAACTTTTTCAGGTTTAAACAGAACAACTTACATTATTTTCTTAAAACTGGTTAACTCAATGAAGTGGATTCGAGTTTGGATTTCTTCACCATAAGAAATAAATTCAGTGTTAGCTAACTTTCCCCTGCTATTCGGTCTCTTGCCAGAAAGCTATAGCTTTCTGCACATACTTACTTGCTAGACATTTGATTTAGTAACTGCACATTCAAATATATATTTTTTGAAAGGAATACTGAAACCTTCTCATTTGGGTACGAGAGATTTGTCCAAAGCCAGTGAAATCACTGATACAAGTGAGAAACTGGATAAAGCACCATCTCCTCACCTTTCCTCATTTTTTATTTTTAATTTCATTTCATAACAATTTCTCCATGGAAAAGTTAATAGTTCCATGATCTCAAAAAGCTGTGATGGATCTATGAGCTATTGAGTTTATAAGTTAACTGCTCCTTTGTTAAGTAACTTTAAATGGCTATCATTTTATTGTTGTTGGTGTGTTTTTAAATATTCATCTCCCATTTCCTTCAATCTCATCCATCATTTTTGGCTCCTATCCCAGTGTTGCCTCAAGGACCTACTCCCTTTATTTTCATAGAATTCACAGCTTCTAGTATACTTAGGAAACACTGATATTAGCCCTATTTTCTCTAATATGTAAATTTTTAAGAGTTTTTATTAAATATTATGAATTCTTTCAGTCTCTAATTGAAGATATGCAAATATCTACCACTAAAAACAATTATGGGTTTAAGAAAAGCTATTACTTTCCAACAAATTAATGATTATACCTCATTATCTGATTTGAGATTCCAGTCTTATTATTTTCAAATATTTTGAAGTACTGGCTCATTCAACATTCATCATTGACTATTTAAAACAAAGCATTGTCTTAAAAAGTAGACAGTTATCTAGGTAAATATAATTCAAAACACAATACTTGTTTTGTATATGTTTGCAAAATATTAATGGTTGTATGACAATAACAAAGAACATACATTGACTACTTCCAGGTGTCATGTACTGTGCTTATTCCTCACAATAACTCTGCAGACAAGAAGGGTTCTACTAGATTCCCCATGTTTTACATGTGGAAACTGATGTGTACAGGAATTTTAAAATTTGCCAAAGTAACTCATAAATTACAGTCATCATTTAAACAGATTTGTCTTTACTTTTGAGCCTGAGACTTCAACTGTCATGTTTTAAAGCCTATTAACACCAAAACAGGTTTCAATTTGTATGTTTATATACCCAATCTTTGCATCTTGGATATACAATTTTATTATTTGCTTTGCACTAACACTCTTACATACTCAGTTTTTCATAATTTTAAAGATTTTCACTGTCCAACTTTGCAGTGCATTCAGTTTTACATTTTGATCTTAACTATACTTACAAATGTAATTGAACTATTAGTACTGAAGATATTTTTATCATGGTGATTTTAATTTATTTTATAAAAGTTTATTCATGCTTGCTTTCATTTTCAAGCCAACTGAGCTAAACTTTGTGGCTTTTCCCTAATAAAGATTAATTAGGCCAAACGTCATTGTCAAGACATACAGGCAAGCATAAGAACATATGCAAGAATTCCTAGTTTCATTGGGTAAAAGTATTAAGAAAGGTGTTATCTGTATCATCAGAGAAAGAAAAAGTATTTACTAAATCTGGAATAGTATGCTTATTGGTACATAGTCAATGTTCTTTAAAGCTTTCTTTATAAATATATTTTTTCTTTAAATATATTTAAAATATAGAAAATAATATTTTTGAAATTAGTTTTTGTCTTCTAATTTCATCTTTTATTTTAATATACTGCATTTATTTTTCTCTATGCTAAATTCATAACTGTTTTGTCCCCAGCTCATAAATGTTACTATGTTTGTTTCTAATCTTTCTTCCCCTTCTCCTTCTGTGGCCTCTCTTTAGCTCTGTTTTCCTCCCACCTTCCACTCCACCAGCCTTATATGGCTTTGTGTTCTTCATCATTCAATACAGTTTGTGTCTCCTTGGAGGAGTTCCCTGCTCTTTGGAATTCAGGTTATTTGCTTGTATTCTGACTACAGCTTTCCAATGAAGTCAAGAGAAGTTATCATTTTATAGATTATTTGGTCTATTTTCATGTTTTAAGTTGGCTAGGACACTAACAGAAACTTTCTATATTCTAAGTAGAAGTGGAAATCCTGCTCTTCATACATATTTGCTTTTAAAGTCAAATTTATGACACTATTTTATACAGCAAAATTCACCCTTTTACATGTACTATTTTCTTCATTTTGACAATGAATACAGGAGTATAAACATCACTGCAGTCAAGACTGTAAAAATCTTACCATTGCCCCAGGAAGGTCTTTCATGCCCTTTGGTAATCAATCTCTTCACTTACTAACCTAGACCACCACTGATCAGTGTTCTGCCCCTGGGATTTTTCTTTTTTCAGAATATAACTTGTGTATGCCTTTTTTTTTTCCACTTAGTATAATGCTTTTGAGATACACTGTTTTGTCACATTTATGATTGCTTCCTTCCTTTTTATGACTGATAGCCTTCCATTATTATATGGATCCAGAAACTCAGTACCAACTGAGGTATTTATATCTGAGGATGGCCAGCTTTCAAAATCTGCCAGGTCACTAGTTTGGGGGGATTGAGTCACTCTGATAGGAAATTGACTGAGTTTGGGTTTTTTCACTGTTGTATGTACTGGTAGTACACTACAAGTTTGAACAACTGTGATGTGGGCTGTGTTTGCCCATAACTCCAATAACTCTAGATATGGGCTCTGTTTGCCATGTGCCATGTGAAGGCTAGGAAGATGGAGAGTTTTCTTAGCATCAATGCTCTGCCCTGCTTTTACCCTTTCCTCAAGGTATGTGCCACAGAGGGGAGAACAGTTAGTGCTCATGTCCTTTTCCAGCAGTAGACGGCAGTTGCTTAGTACTTCATGCTGAGCCCATGTTTGGGGCTAGCAGTGCTCTGTTGTTCTGGCCCAGCCATAGTTCCGGGAAAGCCTTGGACCCTGGGCTCTGGGAGCAGAATTCTCAGTGTGCCTTCCACTTTTCTGCTTGGCAGTTAAACTCTCTGCCTTCTATCTGTTGTAGATCTTGATCCCAGTTTCTGTTCTTCCCCATTGATAGGAAGTTTTGAATGAGTATAGGATTGCTGGTTCATGACAGTTTCCCACCCTTCTTATAATCACAGTAACTTTGAGTTTTTTTCTTTTATTTCCTTTCCTCAGCCATGGTATATCTTTAGTGCTTCTCTTCTGTGACCTAAGATCTTTTGCTTTCCATGAGAGAAGGGTCCAAAGAATGGTACAGCATTTTGTGCATGTACCCCACAGCTGCTCATTCCCTTCTGCCTGCCTGCTCCCCCTACCGGCATCTTTATGGTGGCTCATGCTCTTTGGCAGTTGGAACAGTTTGTGTATCCTGTATCTCCTTGTAAGGACTCGTCTCTCTTTGGAATTCAGGTCATTTGGTTGCATTATGACTATAACTTTCCAGTGGATTCCAGAAAAGTTATTTTGTAGGTTATCTGGCCCATTTTTATTGTTTACTTGTGTGGGACATTTTGTGTCTTTCAACATCCTAAGTGGGGGCGGAAATCCTCCTCTCTATATTATTTTATAATTGACTTTTTTACTTATATTTGTAGCAGCATTCCTTTATATTATCAAAGTGATGTGTCCCACAATTTATTTCACCAATATGCTATTTTTAGATCTACTTTTCAGTATCTCCTTTGAAAATTTTAGTTAGATGACAGGATTTTGCTTTGCATAAACACAGGCAGTGATAATATATCTCTTAAAATGTGTCTGGATATAAGTATTCTGGTCTTTTATAAAAGACTTTTAAGAAGGAAGTGAAAGAAAAATCCATCATATTAGTGGTAAGTTTCCTTCTAAATGAATTGATAGAGTGTAATCTTTTAAAGAATCGGGAAAGGTGAATGTAAGATCTGGCTGCAGTCCCATGTCCTTGGCCACTGCAGTAGATTTCTCATCTGGAATAGACATTAAGTTTTCTAGCTTCAAGGATGACCAGTGTTCAGGGCTCACGTTCATTCTCACTCCTAAATTATGTGATGATTCCTTTCTTTGTTTGACATATTCAAAGTGAAAAGTGTCATTGCCAGGGAAGCATGAAGATATAGTCAGTCCCAAAAGGCTGTCTGGAAAAAATACAGAAAGATCTGGTCTTATTAGATCAAAAAATAAATGTAGGGGGAAAATATAAATATGCATTTCTATATAAAGAATTTGACTTTTACATTATTTAAAGACCACATTGTGTAACATTTTACAGTATGGGGTACCACAATCTGGATCTATCATTTTGATTGTGATAACTAGATAATAGATAACCTAAAAATTAACTTGATGCTTTGAATATAATTAAGACAAAGTGTTATTTTGACTGAATTGCCAAGCCCTTATGTAAGCACAGTGCACCAACATGTATTTCTTAATAGTAGTGAAGACTCAACCTAAACTTGGAGAAACAAAACAAATATGTCATTGAGAAAAAGTATAGCCTTGAACTAATGAGCGTTCAAGAAGAGCATACAGCTAGTGCTCAACTTACGACCACGGTCGGGACTGCGGACCAGTCGTAACACGATTTGGTCGTAAGTTGAGTAGGCTATATGTACAGTTGAAATGGTGCACGCGGAGATGGTAGTGCTGCCAGAAGCTGGTCCCCACTGTCGTATGCCCAGCTGAGCAACGTTTGCACTGCCAGATGCGGAGCAGCCATGGCTAGCGATTGTGGTCGTAAAGTCGAATGGTCGTAAGTTGCATAGGTGGTAAGTCGATCGATACCTTAAATATGATTGTTTGACATTCTAAAATTATCTTTTAAGAAATTTAAAAAATATAAGTAAGGTTAGAAGGTATGCAGAAAATTAGCTAAAAGTAATAAATGAAGAAGATACCTTTTTAAACAAGAACCCAGATGTAAATTTTGCATGTTTTATATCAGCTCTGTCAGGCTTTGATTATCCACAGCCAGATGACACTGAAATAAAGTGAGTTATGAAGCAATTTGCCAATGAACACTCACTGCCTCCTTATTTACTTTATCTTGCCTAAGGCAGCCTATAGCTCAGAAGAAATCTTGTGAAACAATATATATAGTCATTTCCTTAATCTCAGGAATATTTGTTATAACAGCATAAATATTTAAACTTCTCATAGTAACCCTATCTATATGGGGTATGGAGTAAGCTGCAGGGATTGTACTGCTCTAGGCAAGGGGTCCTTGCTGTGCTTCGTTCGCTGTCAGTCCTTCAGAGTGAAGCCTCTGGATTTTGAAGTGCTGTGAGTTCATCATCCTCAGATATTTATATTCAAACAAAACCCTAAAAATGTATGTCTAAAACAAGTACATATTGCATTTCTCCACTTTTCCTTTAAACTATGCTAATATTGAAATCATCTACAAATTCATGAGTATCTTAGATAAATTTCACATATGTATTGTCTTTTCTAAGAATTAAGAATTAAATTATAAGAACAGCACAATAAATTGTGCCTCGTCTTTTCTCAATGAAGCTTGTCCAATTATTTGAGTGCACTGTACTTTGAAGTTCATAATCATTACCTTCCTTTTTATTTTAACTTTCTAAAGTGAAGACCTGATTACTGCCATATGACTTGTGCAAATATTCCACTTTGCAATATGTGCTGCATATAAATGTGCGGTTTGTATAGTAGGGGGTAAAATGGGCAGCTTCCCTGCCATCTGCGTGCTAATTAACCAGTGTAGAACACAGTCTTGTCATAGGAAAAAGTCATCTTCATTTCTACAGGGTGCAAATTATGTTGCCAAGATCACAAGGACAGGGTCAAAGTTGGCTGTCAGCAATGGTTCTGAGTTTAGTTTGTGCTTTGAGAAGTCTTAGGAATTTTAAATTAATATATAGACTTATACTCCCATATCTAATTTATACATCTACATAATCAAACTGTAAACATAAAACAAAAAATAACTGGCCTTTTATATATTAATACATGTTTGTTCTGGATCATTTTCTATTGGCATCTTATTTACCCTAAGACTTACACACCATGCTGTTACCTCTCCCTGGCACGTGGTGGGGGGACGATGGTGATTAAAGTATGACATTAACTGTACATAGAAACATAATTAAAGTAAATTTGCATTAATGGTTCTCTTTATATATTGTGACCCATGAATTAACTTTTTGGTATGATTAAGAATGAAACTTTTAAAGACATCTTTTAGCATTAAAATTCAAGTCAGCACCAGTGACTCTAATTAGTCGGAATTCTAGCAGGGAAAGTAGTTAAGGGAAATTAGTTACCTATTGTTGTGAACTATAATTTTAAAATGTAGTCATGTTTGGAAATGGATTGTTAGCAAACATGGATGTATGCACATCTGTAACTTGTGCTGTAGTCTGTCAAAAATACTAAATAATTGAAAAGGAAATAACGCAATATTTTGCACGTTAAGTCAACATAATTACTCTCGTAATGAAAACCTCAAGGAGTGAAAAGGATAGTACTTGAGTCCTGTGGGCATACATAGAGATACAATATTAGTTTTCACATCCTTTCAAACATGTGCTGCAAAGATGGTCGAAAATATAAGTTATCAAATGGTAGGTAAGTGGTCTGCCTATATTCTTAGGTGATTATGAAAATGTTCTCAATTTGGAATTAAAAGTATATCATTTTATTCTCCATGAGTGTCAGAGAATAACCTCAAATAGATTTATTTTCTATATACCAATTTTCTTTTTGTATTTTCTGCACAGATTTCTGTTTACATTTGAGCTTTCGAAAGCATATTTTATATTTGGTTATGTATCATCAACAAAGGTGGTTAGCTATAATTTTCAGGCTACCTGTAAAAAATATTTAAGGCTATTTTTCCTCATGGGCAGAGTGTCAGTGGTATGACAAAAGGAGCATTGAAAGGTATGTATGCCTGAAAAATATGCCCTTTCAACTAGCAGGGCCATTATTTAAGTAAAGGGGGTATAGAATGTACCTGAAAAAACAATAAGGAGCTAATATTTTCTAAGATTACACATTAAGCATTTAAGCAAATTGTACCTATAAATACATTACTTTATAAGTCCCACTTGACATATCAGCTCTTCTGTGGAGTTTTCCCTCTTCTCAACACCACTGCCGGTGATCCTCAGTGTTCTCGCATTTGGCTTAGATTCCTTAGCGAGGCAGAAACCAAGACCAATTATCTTTTGCATCCACTGGAGTTATGTGAACATATTAAGGACACAAAAATCTTTGTGGAAGGAGTGAATAAAGGAATATACATCCATTCAACTTTGTCTAACATACACAAAGTCTTTGAGGGAATTGCATTTAAGATAAGCTTTGGGGGAAAGGCCACATCCAGAGGGGAAAATGTCCAGAATTTGGAATTGGACAGAACTGGGTAGAATCCCGATACTATCACTTATTGGATATTAAAAATGTTTTAAGTCATTTAACACCTTTGAATGTTGGATTATTTTTATTCTGAGAATGGTGACAAATATAATACTTTGCGAAATTGTTGGGAGAGTTGGACACATTACTCCTAAAATGCCTAATGATGCCTTCACCCACAGTATATGTGCTACAAGTCGTAACTCTTCTTTAATGAATGAGAAAGACTTCGAGAAACTTATGAGGTAGTTACATGTAGGATTTTTGGCTGAGTCATGGAAAGAAATAAATAATAGATGTTAGTGATTGTGGCACCTGCAAGAGGCATAAAGTTGTAATATTGTTATGTACTCACTAATTTAGAAAATATTATAGGCATGTAACAAATTTGTTCATGTTTTAATTTCTGTCATATAGTATAGCTCTGTCATTTAATGTGTTGTCTGTTTAAATATTAAGAACAGAATATGAAAGTAGAGTTTAATTTAAAACTTGCTCAGTCTATCTTTTTTGTACCTTAAGAGTCATTGGAATACTTTCCCCAATAGAATGTGAATATTGTCATTAGAATTGTATAGATTTTTCACATGGTTTGTCAAGGGGGATCACATGGTGCTAGAGTGGTATTTGTCATTCTAGCCCTTCCACCTGCTAGATGATCAGTGATATCCAATGGCTGATTTTGGAGTAGAGAATAACTGAATAGAGAATAATTATATGTTGCCTAATGGTAGGTCACTGAGATAGCCATATTAAAACTATGGTTTTTTTTTTTTTTTGTTTGTTTGTTTTGCTTTCGAAAGTTCATGGGTATATATATGACAGGCTCAAAAATACCCCCTGTGGTTAGTTGTATTCTCTAGTGGCTAACTCTCAAGTCAAATTCAAATTATTATTAAAATATTTGAATTTTTAAATTTTGTTCAGAGAATTTTAAGGCAAATTCTGACTATCTCAGCTGTGATCGGTAAATGTAAATAAACATGCTGAAAGAGAAAGGCATTAAAGCGTAGGGGTGGTGTGGAGTGGTTGAAGGAAACATTGAGTTTCAAGGATTCATCTGGAAAGTTCCTGATATATTGAACCTCTGAGTTAGACCTGCAGACAGCAGGGGAGCAAGCGTATTCTGAAAAAATTGTAGTAAGAATTAGAGAGAGGATATGGTGTGAAATCTGGGCAAATTGTAGCTACACACAACATTACACATTCTTTTTTAAAAAAGTATGAGTTTAGTAGGTTTGTGTGTTATGAAAGATGAAATATCCAAAAAGTAATAAATTGAGCCCACTTTTAAGATGGTAATAAAATCATTTAATACATGTGTAAAGCTGCTAAAAGATTTTGCAGAAGGATAGCCTCACTTCTGAGTGAATCATAAGCTCATAAGCAAGCATTAGGCCAGAGATCAATGCTGTTTTGTAGTGCACATCCTATTGCAGCATCTGCTCTAATACAAAGATAAATCCAGCACAAAACATGTGTTTTACTTTTTGGTCCAGCATTCTTATCCTGCTGTTCTTATTAGAACTAAACTACAGCCTTCAACAATCTCATTTCTGATTAAGTAGAAATCACTGCTGGTACACATACCGCTAATGTTTTTATCAAGATGAATGAGACATAAGACTAAAACACAAGTTCCAAAATAAGAGACATTTTACATTTTGTAAAAGTTGACTGTAGTAAATTATTGAAATTTGGCATAAGAATAAATCAGACAAAGGGATAAATAAAATAGCTTCATAATAAGACATGAAATTAGCCATTTACCTAAGGGACCAGTAAATGAGGGAATTCATAGGTTTCAAATCAGGTAGATGCTTTTTTTTTTCCTCATTGTACTTAAGTTCTGGGATACATATGCAGATCTTGTGGAATTGTTACATAGGTACACACACGCCATGGTGGTTTGCTGTCTCCATCCCCATCACCTACATCAAGCATTTCTCCCAGTGTTATTCCTTCCCAATCTCCCCAACCCCCACTGTCCCTCCCCTATCCCCCACCCCCTAACATACGCCAGTGTATGATGTCCCCCTCCCTGTGCCTGTGTGTTCTCATTGTTCAACACCCACCTATGAGTGAGAACATGTGACGTTTGGTTTTCTATTCTTGGGTCAGTTTGCTGAGAATGATGGTTTCCAGTTTCATCCGTGTCCCTACAAAGGACACGAACTCATTATTTTTATGGCTGTGTGGTATTCCATGTTGTATATGTGCCACATTTTCTTTGTCCAGTCTATCATTGATGGACATTTGGGTTGGTTCCAGGTCTTTCCTATTGTAAACAGCGCCACAGTGAACACATGTGTGCATGTGTCTCTATAATAGAATGATTTATAGTCCTTTGAGTATATACCCCTTAATGGGATTATTGGGTCAAATGGAATTTCTATTTCTAGATCCTTGAGGAATCACCACATTGTCTTCCACAATGGTTGAACTAATTTACACCCCCACCAACAGTGTAAAAGTGTTCCTATTTCTCCACATCCTCTCCAGCATCTGTTGTCTCCAGATTTTTAAATGATCACCATTCTAACTGGCAGGAGTTGGTGTCTCAATGTGGTTTTGATTTGCATTTCTCTAATGACCAGTGATGATGAACATTTTTTTAATATGTCTGTTGGCCTCATATATGTCTTCTTTCAAAAAGTGTCTATTCCTATCCTTCACCCACCTTTGAATGGGTTTGTTTGTTTTTTTCTTGTAAATCTGTTTTAGTTTTTTGTAGATTCTGCATATTAGCCCTTTGTCAGATGTGTAGATTGAAAATTTTTTTTCCCATCCTGTTGGTTGCTTGTTCACTGTAATGATTGTTTCTTTTGCTGTGCAGAAACTCTTAAGTTTAGTTAGATACCATTTTTCTATTTTGACTTTTGTTGTCATCACTTTTGGTGTTTTAGTCATGAAGTGCTTGTCTATGCCTATGTCCTGGATGGTTTTGCCTAGGTTTTCTTCTAAACATAAGACCTTTGTTAGGTCTTGTGTTTAAATCTTTAATTGATCTGGAGTTTATTTTAATGTAAGGTGTGAGGAAGGGGTCCACCTTCAGCTTTCTGCACAAGCTAGGCGGTTTTCCCAATACCATTTATTAAACAGGGAATTCTTTCCCCGTTGCTTGTTTTTGTCAGGTTTGTCAAAGATCAGATGGTTGTAGATGTGTAGTGTTGCTTTCAAGACCTCTGTTCTGTTCCATTGGTCTATATATCTGTTTTGGTACCAGTACCATACTGTTTTGATTACTGTAGTCTTGTAGTATAGTTTGAAGTCAGGTAGCATGATGCTTCCAGCTTTGTTCTTTTTGCTTAGGATTGTCTTGGCTATGTGGGTTCTCTTTTGGTTCTATATGAAGTTTAAAGTGTTTTTTTCCAGTTCTGTGAAGAAGGTCAGTGGTAGCTTGATGGGGATACTGTTGAATCTACAAATTACTTTGGACGATTTTCATGATATTGATTATTCCTAACCATGAGCATGGAATGTTTCTCCATCTGTTTGTGTCCTCTCTTATTTCCTTGAGCGGTGGTTTGTAGTTCTCCTTGAAGAGGTCCTTCACATGCTTTGTTAGTTGTATTCCTAGGTATTTTATTCTCTTTGTAGGAATTGTGAATGGGAGTTTGATCATGATTTGGCTCTCTGTCTCTTATTGGTTTATAGAAATACTTGTGATTTCTGCACATTGATTTTGTATCCTGAGACTTTGCTGAAGTTGCTTATTGGTTTAAGAAATTTTGGGCTGAGATGATGGGGTCTTCTTATTATATAATCATGTCATCTGCAAATTGAGACAATTTGACTTCCCCTTTTTCTCATTGAATATCCTTTATTTCTTCTTGCCTGATTGCTTTGGCTAGAACTTTTGATGACTCACTTTAAAAGCATAACTGACAAAAATATGAATAAAACAAAGAAGAGAGGACTTTCTATTTGAAATCATAGGTCCAAAGAGATTATTGCTTCTTTTGATTACCACATTAAGAATAAGACCTAATTCTTTCTTTTAATTTTTATTTATTTGTGCTGTTAAGTGGTCATATTAGCAATGTGACAACTATACCAACAATAGCAAGTTATAAACTGTCAAAGTACAACTGTTCACCAAGAAGTATATTCTAATATAATGCCAGGTATCTAATATGATTTTGAATATGTTCATGATTAGATTGCTAGGATATTATAGTTACCCAAATGAATTTTATTTTATACATGGATGTAGTGGAAATCATGAAATTCAAATCCAGGTTATATGCAGCACTTATCAATTTAGCTAATTTGATGTGTTTCTTAATCTTTCAGTGAACACAGTTTCTTAGTATATTACTATAATACAGTCTTCTTACTAAGTAACTTTAGGAAATAATATGAAAGATTTTTTATGTCATATTTATTCATCAAGCACTGACCCTCTACATCTACAAAAAGCAAAAAAAAATTCCTTTGTATCAAATTTTAAACTTAAATTATTATTATGATGAAATTGATGCATTATAGACAGCAAAAACAAACAAAAAGAAAATATCCCAGCTAACTTCTTCACAGTTACACACTGCATTTTGTTAGTCAATTCATTTGAATATTTCCTAAATGGTTTACTGAAAGTAGCCCATAGGCCAAATATTTTGCTACATGAAGGTGCATATGGAGGTGAATGAGACATGGACAATTCCATGAGGAAGGGCACAGCATCTCTCAGTATATTCAATAAGATGCTTCTACACAAATTTTAAAAATTATATTAGCCAATATTGAAATGTTGGACAGCAATTCTGGAATAGTCTGGGTTACTCTGCATTTTCCTAGGTGCTTAAAAAAAAAGATCTCTTAATTTGTCATCTTATTGGCAGTCTTACATAAAACATCTTATCCTTACATTCCTTCCTCATACATTTCTGAATATTTTTACTCTGCTGGTACCTGAACACATGTTTACCTCTACAAGAAGTATCCCAATTGTTTGATTTGTTAGATTTTTTTCTCACTAATTCATTCATATCCTTTTACACAATCATTTAAATAGGTTATCCTTCTCAATATTAGAGTCTGCATATAAATCAAGCTTTTACTTTCATTCACATTTAGGGCTACTGGATTAATTTGTGACTCTTCTAAATATATTTATATTTACAGAGGATACTTTGTGATATCATATCTGAACTCAAGGGCATGGATTTCCACAATAGAAAGTAAAGAAGAAAAGTCATTAGGAAGATATCTTAGGGCTGAAATTTATGACAGTTGCTTCAGAGAAGTCCCCCTTGTGTTTAAATGCATCCATGTTTGCTCTACAAATTTGTTTAAGTAATTCTAAATGCCTGCTCTGAATAACAAAATGTCTTTAGTCTCCCATACTTTCTGTTTTAAACAACAGGTTTACTGTTATTCATAATATACCTTAGTATGCCTCTGTGGAAGCATCCTACAAGGAACACAAATATGTGAGCAAGAGCAAAATATTCACTCATCTCATGATTTTGATGGGATAAATGGTCATAGTTTAGAAGCCCTTCTGAAAACACATGTACTTCCACAAGTGAACATACAATTATTTCCCAACTACAGTAATTGACAAGACATTCCCAAGTGTGTTTGAGTTCTTCCAGTGCTCCTATTTGTGAGGGTCAAGTGTAGCCATCAAATGTAACTTTCTATTGCTTTTCCTATTTAAGCAGAAGCCTAAAGAATTAACCTCATGTTGGGCTAGTTGTTTCTCGATATTTTTTTCTCTTCCTTTTTTAGCAATTACTGTATAATCAATTTTATCTCATCATTGTAAAGAACAAAATATATGTAGCAAAATAAAGGCTAAGAGCATAAGACAAGCCTGAGAGTGGTTCCTTACTTATGTAAGAGAACACAGATACTTCCATAAATCAGAAAGTTTGTCAGATTGTGATATACCAAGTCTCAAGGATGTCAAATTTAAGAGATTGTTTTTTAGTAGAATCAGCCCTACCTACCTACAGAATTATTGTGTTGTAGGCTCCCAATGAATTTGAAAATGCATTTAAATACTACTGAGTGCTCTAATATATTTAAATTTTATAACTATTTGTTACTCTACTGAACTTGAATCATCATACACAATATCAGAATATTATTCTATCAGTTATCTTTTTCTCTTCAGGTTCATATTGCTGCTTGTGCTCACAATTTATAGTTTTTCTTATTTTAATATATTTCTTTAATTCTTTTCTTTCAAACCCTTTTGAAGATGATTTTAAAGGACCTAGGTTACATGATGGGAAATTAACACAATTTATAAACATGGGATTAGCACAGTGACTAAGAAGTCAAGGTCGGTTTAGCTTCTAGCCTCAAAAATTAAATCTCTAGATGATATGGTGATAATATTTCCTCTAGGCTCAAAATATGAGATTAACATCTAATATCTCCTCTTTTTATTAAAAAGATTATAAATTTTGGACTAACAATGTATTGGTCAAATACATGTGGTCAGGAAACACATTTCCAGCTAAGCTAAATATATTATAGCTATATATATATATAAAATATATAATTATGCATATAACCGGTCAGTGCCCAGTGTTTTCTGAATAAATTAATAAGCAAATATTGTTTCAAAATAATAAGGAATTTTGCCAGGCTCAGTGGTTCACACTTGCATTCCCAACTACTTGGGTGACACAGGAGGGAGGAACACTTGAGCCCTGTAGTTCGAGGCTACAATGAAACAAGGTCATCCCACTGCACCCCAGGCTGGGCAACAGAGAAAGATTCTGACTCCAAAATAAAAATGATGATGATAACAATAATAAAAAACTTAATTCCAAATCTATTAAAGACACCTTTTAAATGGGCTTTCATCTTAATCTCTTTCTAATATTAATGGTACTTTCTAAATTTTGTTTGTTCCATCGGGAGAATAAGTAAAGTATATGTTTCTAAACAGCTTTCCATACTAGATATGGAATATTTTCCATACATCCTTCTCTGTGTTGCTGTGTAATTTTTACAGTTTTACTATAGCATTTCTTTTATTCTGTTAATTTTCTCAATTGCACTTCCTGGGCAGGGTTTTTAATTAAATGTTATTTTTTCCTGCCATGTACTGTGCTTGGCACATAACTGCTCAACAAATGCTTTAGGAAATAATGAGTAAGTGAATTTTAAGAAAACTGATTTTTTGTTCTAACTGAATAATTTACCACATTTCTCTTTTTAAAAGACAGTAGTGAAAGACTATCTGTTTTGAACAACATAAAATAAATCCTGTTTTGTTTTGATTTCAGTAAAGTCAATAAATATTTATTTTCTATCAAGTCAAAAAATGTAAGCAACATAAAGTACAAGTAATTGACATGCTAGTTGCTAAATTTGAGGTACAAATAATTAAATATTAATTATGCTAAAGAATATAAAATTTGTGTTACAGGCACTAAAATTCTAGACTGTTATATTCTACAGGATGAGTCTTACTGGCTGATAAATATTATATTTTTCTGGCTACTTGCTTTTGGAGAATTTACTTAAATTATTATTAAAATACTAGAAAAAATATTTTTAGAGTTTCATCTTGGTGGTTGTTCCTGTGTTAGCTGTGGAGAGTACAACATGGACAAAAGTAACTCAAAGTCTATAGGCTACAATAGACTTGATTCAAATTCTGGCTCTGTTACTTTCCACTAGGCTGCTGTGTGATCTTGGCTAATTTATTTAGCATCTCAGCCTCAATTTCTCAATATATAAAATTTGAATAATAAGAATGCTTCATAGAATAGTTGTGTGGGCCCAAGATTTAGTATAGCCCCTGGATTGTATTAAGTACTCGCTGTAATTTAGCTAGTAGTGCAGTATTTATTGTTAATGTTGTTCACATATTCAGCTGTATTATCAAACATAGAAACCCAACAATTTTTAGGAGAATGTTAGATTTTCCATAGGATGCCCACTGATGGCACCATACTTGAACAATAAAATACATATTTTTACTTAGTGTGCCAGAAAAAATAAATTATTTTTAAGAGTTCTTTTCACATACTGATACACACACACACACACACACACACACACGCATGTAAAAGGGTTTTAACAATCCTAGGTATATCATGTTTACATTAGGCTATGTTATGCTGTATGATGTTTATATATACTATACTATATTTTATCCTACATAAACTGTAATTATAGTATATCTTTTTTATATTTTTATGGTTTTCTAAATAATTACATTTGAAAGGAAACATATATATATATATATATATATCATTCCCTGAATGCATGGAGAAAATAATTTATTTAATTTGTTTTTCTATGCTTTATTTAAAATGCTTATTGTTAATTATTATTAATGCATAATAGTTGAACATATTTGGGGGCATATGTGATATTTTGATGCGGGCATAGACTGTACAGTGATCAAACCAAAGTATTTGGGGTATACATCATCTCAAATATTTATCATTTATTTGTATTACAAACATTTCAATTCTACTCTTTCAATTATTTTAAAATATACCATACATCATTATCAACTATAGTCACCTTTTGCTATTGAGTACTAGATGTAATCCATTTTTCCTAACTGTATTCTTTCATCTGTGAACCATCCTCACTTTATACATGCCTTGCCACTACTCTTCCCAGCCTCTGATAAACATTTATTCTACCCACTGTCTCCATGTATTCAGTTTTATTTTTAGCTCCTACATATGAGTAAGAACATATGATACTTACCTTTCTGTTCCCATCTTGTTTCATTTAGCATAATGTCTTCCAGTTCCATCCATGTTGTTACAGATGACAGGAGTTCATTCCTTGTTATGGGTGAATAATATTTCATTGTGTATACTTACCACATTTTTTATGCATTCATGGATACTTAAATTGATTCTATATCTTGACTATCATGAATAGTGCTGCAGTACACATGGGAGTGCAGATATCCCTTTAATATATTGAGTCCTTCATTTGGGTATTTACTCAGCATCGGGATTTCTGGATCATATGTTAATTCTTGTTTTAGGTTTTTGAGGAACCTCCACAGTGTTCTCCATAGTGACTATACTAGTAATAATTTATATTCCATCAATGGTATACAAGGGTTACCCTTTCTCCACATTCTCACTAGCATCTCTTATTGTTTGGCTTTTGGATAAAACCTATTTTAACAAGAGTAAGATAATTTCACATTGTAGTTTTGATTTTTGATTCTCTGGTTATTAATGAGATTAAGCATGTTTTTCATAGCCCTCTTGGCCATTTGTATGTCTCATTTTGAGAAATGTCTATTCAGATCTTGTATCTATATGTAATCAGATTGTTTTTCCTATTGAATAGCTTGAGTGCCTTATATATTGTGGTTATCAATGCCTTGTCAGATGTGTAGTGGCAAATATTTTCTCCCCTTTGAGAATTGTTTCATCACTTTTTTAGTTTCTTCCTTTGCTGTACAGAAGCTTTTTAGCTTAATGTGATCCTATTTGTTTATTTTTCCTTTGGTTACCTGTGCTTTTGAAGTCTTACACAAATCTTCATCAATACTTACATCCTAAAGTGTTTCCCTCATGTTTTTGTCTTGTGATTTCATACTTTGAGGTCTTACATTTAAGTCTTTCACCTATTTTGATTTGATTTTTACATATGGCAGGAGATAGAGGGGTCTAGTTTCATTTTTCTGCATAAGGATATCCAATTTTCCTAGAACCATTTGGAGTGAAGAGACTATCCTTTCCCCCAGTGTATGTTCTTGGCACTTTGCCAAAAATGAGCTGACTGTAATTTATAGGTTGTATATTCTATTCCATTGGCTTATGTGTCTATTTTTGTGCTAGCACCATGCTGTTTTGATTACTATAGCTATGTAGTATAGTTTGAAGTCAGGTAATGTGATTCTGTCTAGTTTTGTTCTTTTTGCTCAGGATGGCTTTGGCTAGTCTAGGTCTTTTGTGGTTTCATATAATTTTTTTTTCTATTTCTGTGAAGAATGTCATCAGAATTTTGATGAAGACTGCACTGAATCTTATATTGCTTTTGGTTGTATGGACATTTAAAAAATATTGGTTCTTTTACCCCATGAACATGGAATATCTTTCATTCTTTTGTGTTGTCTTCAATTTCCTTCATCAGTATTATCAGTATTTTATAGTTTTCATTATAGTTGCCTTTCAAATCTTTGGTTAAGTTTGTTTCTAGGTATTTTATTTGTAGCTCTTGTAATTGAGATTACATTCTTGTTTTTTTTTTTTCCTCCAGATTGACCACTGCTGACATATAGAAATGCTACTAATTTTTTAATGTTGATATTGTATCCTACAACTTTACTGACTTTATTAGTTCAATTAGTTTTTTTGGTGGTGTCTTTAGGTTTTTCTAAATATAAGATTATATTAACTGCAAACTAAGTTAATTTGACTTTTTCCTTTCCAATTTAGATGCCCTTTATTTACTTATCTTCTAATTGCCCTGACAAGGATGTCCAGTACTATGTCGAATAAAATTGTTGAAAGTGGGCATTCTTGTTTTATTTCAGATTTTAGGAGAAAGACTTCTGTTTTTCATGGGGAAAATCATGTAGAATATGACCAGAAGGTGACACTGGTAAAAATGACTGGAATAATGTATATATTGTGAGCTGATTAATACTCACTAAATTTTCCTTGTCTATCCTCCAAAAAAAACGGAGCCATTTTAGTAAGAAACCCAACATTCTGCGAATAAAATTAGTTGGGCTTTTCCAGGATATAATATCCTCCCTCATGAGCAATATATTTTAAAAGGATTTTAAACATAGTGGGTATTCAGAAGGTGTACGTAACTGAAATAGACTTTATCATTCAAGTCATTAAATTATCTCCTACCAAATTGCTGTTTTTCTGACCCTGTATACTTCTGTTTTGGGATAGTACAAATGGTTGATACTTTAGGGCACTTGTCATTTGCTAAATGCTGTCACAACATTGAGTTTGACGGTAGATAGTGTAAGAGATTATTTAAAATGAATTAAATGTAGATGTTTGATGGTATGATCTGTTAATCTTGGAAATGTAAGGGCTTCTTTAAGGACTTTGTGTGCATAATAGGTGTTGTCAATAGGATTATTCACCAGCAATTAATTTAATATTTGAATGTAGATGTATAATCTGATACATAATCAGTGAAAATAAGCAATGGCTACTAATATTTAAAACTATAATTTATTTTTATATTTTTTGTCTATACAGTGACAAACTCTAAAGAGAAAAAAAAAGTCAAAAATTGTGAGCTTTGTTTAAATAGTGCCAAATATACAAACTTTTCACCATTTCCTAATCATGATTAGATATATTCACTTTTCTTTGTGTGACTGGCATTGTTCGAGCACAGTGTTAGTCATGCTTAAAACTGCTTGACATAATGGGCTTTCTTCTATTGGAATATCTTGTATTAGTTTAACCTTGCTTGTGGGATTTACCGTTTATTGAATAAGAACAGAATATGATTATTTCTTTTTAATGAAATATGAAAAATAAACATGGGAATACATTGCTTTTAAGAAATAAATGTAAAATCAAATGACTTTAAACCTAGTACAGTTCTCTAGTGACATTTGTAATAACTTGCCTAAGGCATTAATTCTAATCACTTTGTCATTATTTGCAGTTTTATTTTAAGCACAGCTTTATGTTAATTCCCCTTACTGTTTTAGTTTTAAAAGTAATATATGGTTCTGTTTTAAATTATTTTTGTGCTGCAACTTAAATCTTTCAATAAAATAAAAAAAAAAGGGTTGCTCTTAAGATGTAGTGATACTGAAGCCTTAATAAGCAATAGGCATTATAGACAATGCTTAGCATAATTTGGGCAATCTTCAATCAGATCTCAATAATATTAGTTAACAGAGTGTTAGAGAGTTTATAGTATTCTCACCTAGGAGTTGGCCCACTGGCAGCTGCTAAGTGGACAGCAGCCCAGTGAGGCCCTAGCACTACACCTTTTCAATATCAATCAAACAAGGACAGGATTGGTAAGGAGATATTCATGCACTTTCGTAGTCATTGCTGTAGATTTCCACAATTCTAAATCAGAAAACTTTCTCATATTATTAAACTTCAAATTGCATTTTTGAAAAAATGTAGTATGAATTTTGATTCTAATTTTAGCATTACTTGTTCTGCTAAATCTCATTTTTCTGTAATGAGAGGCATTGGTCCATACATTAAAACTGTCCTTGCATTACTTAATGCTATATTTAAATTTTGATTGGTTATTTATTTTTTTTTCCCATTTATTTTATTGCATTTTACGTTTTGGGGTACATGTGAAGAACATGCAAAATTGTTGCATAGGAACACACGTGGCAGTGTGATTTGCTGCCTTCCTCCCCATCACCTACATCTGGCATTTCTCCCCTTGCTATCTCTCCCCAGCTTCCCACCCCCCACCGTCCCTCCCCTATTTCCCCCCAACTGACCCCAGTGTGTAGTGCTCCCCTCCCTGTGTCCATGTGTTCTCATTGTTCAACACCCGCCTATGAGTGAGAACATGCGGTGTTTGATCTTCTGCTCTTCTGTCAGTTTGCTGAGAATGATGGTTTCCAGGTTCATCCATGTCCCTACAAAGGACCCAAACTCATCGTTTTTGATGGCTGCATAATATTCCATGGTGTATATGTGCCACATTTTCCCTATCCAGTCTATCGTCGATGGGCATTTGGGTTGGTTCCAGGTCTTTGCTATTGTAAACAGTGCTGCAATGAACATTCGTGTACACGTGTCCTTATAGTAGAACGATTTGTAATCCTTTGGATATATACCCAGTAATGGGATTGCTGGGTCAAATGGAATTTCTATTTCTAGGTCCTTGAGGAATCGCCACACTGTCTTCCACAATGTTTGCACTAATTTACACTCCCACCAACAGTGCAAAAGTGTTCCTATTTCTCCACATCCTCTCCAGCATCTGTTGTCTCCAGATTTTTTAATGATCGCCATTCTAACCGGCGTGAGATGGTATCTCAGTGTAGTTTTGATTTGCATTTCTCTGATGACCAGTGATGATGAGCATTTTTTCATATGTTTGTTGGCCTCACGTATGTCTTCTTTTGAGAAGTGTCTGTTCATATCCTTTGCCCACTTTTGAATGGGCTTGTTAGTTTTTTTCTTGTAAATCTGCTTTAGTTCTTTGTAAATTTTGGATATCAGCCCTTTGCCAGATGGGTAAACTGCAAAAATTTTTTCCCAATCTGTTGGTTGCCGATTCACTCTAATGATTGTTTCTTTTGCTGTGCAGAAGCTGTGGAGTTTGATTAGGTCCCATTTGTCTATTTTGGCTTTTGTTGTCAATGCGTTTGGCGTTTTGGTCATGAAGTCCTTGCCTACACCTACGTCCTGAATGGTTTTGCCTAGATTTTCTTCTAGGGTTTTTATGGTGTTAGGTCTTATGTTTAAGTCTTTAATCCATCTGGAGTTAATTTTAGTGTAAGGTGTCAGGAAGGGGTCCAGTTTCTGCTTTCTGCACATGGCTAGCCAGCTTTCCCAACACCATTTATTGAACAGGGAATCCTTTCCCCATTGCTTGTTTTTGTCAGGTTTGTCAAAGATCAGATGGTTGTAGATATGTTGTGTTGCCTCCGAGACCTCTGTTCTGTTCCATTGGTCTATATCTCTGTTTTGGTACCAGTACCATGCTGTTTTGATTACTGTAGCCTTGTAGTATAGTTTGAAGTCTGGTAGTGTGATGCCCCCCGCTTTGTTCTTTTTGCTTAGAATTGACTTGGCTATGCGGGCTCTCTTTTGGTTCCATATGAAGTTTAAGGTGGTTTTTTCCAGTTCTGCAAAGAAGGTCATTGGTAGCTTGATGGGGATAGCATTGAATCTGTAAATTACTTTGGGCAGTATGGCCATTTTCACAAAATTGATTCTTCCTAACCATGAACATGGGATGTTTCTCCATCTGTTTGTGTCCTCTCTTATTTTGTTGAGCAGTGGCTTGTAGTTCTCCTTGAAGAGGTCCTTTACATTCCTTGTTAGTTGTATTCCTAGGTATTTTATTCTCTTTGTGGCAATTGTGAATGGAAGTTTGTTCTTGATTTGGCTCTCTTTAAGTCTGTTACTGGTGTATAGTGATTGGTTATTTTGTTGAGTATTCATTTGATTTAGTTATTAGACTCAAAAATCATGCAACTTAAATAACCCAGGAATGGCGTTCATGCATCAAGGAAAGAAGAGAACAAAAAGCAGTTTATTAATAGCTCTCCTGCAGATACACTCATGATGTAAATTGAACTATTTAATGTTTATTTCATTAGATATACAGGTACTTGTGTATTTATTTGCTTTCAATTAGCTTCAAGCAATAATGTCTTCTGCATGTAGGTCTTCTCTCTCCATATCTAAATCCTACCTATCTTTTCAAATCCAGATTTTACATTAGAGCATCCTTTACGAGATGTTTAATAACCCCCACCCCAGGTGATAAAAATTACCTTCTCTGAGTTTATTATGACACAATTTTTGTATATTTTATGCCCCATGTATCACTTTTTTACCTTGTATCATAGTAATTTGCATACATCATTTTGTCTCTACTTTGAATTTATTGAGGACCAATTCTGTGTTTTACAAATCTGCATTGGGTACTCAATAAATACCTGTCAAATAACTAAATAAATGAGCTGTGTGAAAATTAAATTGGTTCCAGTACTCTTTGTAAAATATAGCTGCAAACAAACATTTTTATTTCTGTTTGTGCTTTCAAAACTGCACTAAAATTATACTAAATAAATAAGAACTCTAACATTAGCACCGTACTCAACAGAACAAAAAGAATAGATTTTTAAAAATGAAGGCAGAGGAGTGAGATAAACATAGTACTGACCATGGGAAGAGTTTGGATAAGTTATAACAGATTATCAGAAGGAGAAAATTTCAAATTCAGTTCCTACATTGCTGGTAAATATTTGACAACTCACTCTCTAAAAAGTGTGTGTGTGTATATATATGTTATTAATAGTTTATAAATAAAAATATAAAATATGTAATGATAAATAATCAAATGTACAATACCTTTGTTGTAAAATGTATATAGTGATTTAATTCTCACAGAATGTTTTTCTTAATTTTTTCAAAATACTGGTATCTGTAGTCAGCCTATGGTTGCATATGATGAACAAGTATATTTCCAACATATATGTTTAAATGAACAAGTAGATAAAAGTGAAACAAGGAATATCTACATGGAAACTTGTCATTTTGAACAATAAGGTGAGCAAATTTTAGCTAAATTGGATAATAGCTTTCAAATAGTCAAATAATATTTCTTCAAATTGTTGTTCTATTCACAATGTAATTACTACAGAGGTGCCAACATTTTACTTTGATCTTCATTGTTAACATTTCCTCCATTATATACTTAAATCTAGACAATAGGCAAAACAATAAATCAAGTTCTGATTTGTAGCATTTGGCAATTCACATGTTGTAAATATTCTCACCATAACCAGTTTTGAGATAACAACGGGATGTTACCGAACGTGGACTTCAAAAGAGGTTAAGAAATAGGACACCATTATTAACATTCTCTACCACATAGATGTATCGCTGTAAAGAATCTTTTGAGTATGAATGGTAGTAAAATTATTAAGAACTGATGAGTTTAGAATATACATTTTTGTCTTCAATCCATATACTTGTATTTTCATAATATTTAATTGGTGGGACATATGTATACTTTGATTTTGAATCATTGCTATGTTTAACAATGAACTTGTAAAATTCCTGAAAACTTAATAATTGAATCTTACAAGGATCAAAACGTGTGGCTGGGTGTGGTGGCTCACACCTATAATCCCAGCGTTTTGGGAGGCCGAGGCGGGTGGATCACTTGAGGTCAAAGTTTGAGACCAACCTGGTCAACATGGTGAAACCCTGTCTCAAATTGAAATACAAAAATTAGCCAGAAATGCTCACTTGAACCCAGGAGGTGGAGATTGCAGTGATCTGAGATCATGCCACCGCACTCCATCCTGGGCAACAGAGGCTCTGTCTCGAAAAAAAAAAATCAACAACAACAACAAAACCTTGCACACATCTATTTCTACAACAAATGGGCTTGAGGGTAGGGAATAAATTTAAAAAATCATTTGAAAGTCTTTTCAAAGAATGATCTCATAATTAGCTCTTTTTCCGACCTGGGCAATCAGACATTTATTCAGCTGATTCCTGCAGGAAGAAGCCATTGCCAGTATGGAGACACTCCAATAAGCTTTCTAGAGCTTCTCTCATAAGTATTATAGGGAGTCAATGAAAAGAAACAGCTTTTGAGAAAAGTTGCCAATATATGAGACAAAAACAAAAATACCAGGCCAACAAAGAAGAAACAAACTCACAGAAAACAGAAATTAGAACTATGTAAAGAGATCTATGGAAATATTTTCATGGCAAAAGATAATGATGTTATTGAAAAAACAAAACAATAATCATGGAACAAAAACAATAAACATTTTTAATTGCTAAGAAAAGAGCATTTTGGAATTAAAATATTTGGCCATTTGTTTTTAAAATATGCATAGAACACTTGAAAAATAAACCAAAATAAATCTTTCAGGAAATGTAGCCAAACTCAGTGAAAATAGGAGATAAAATATTTTAAAATTAGAAAGTCAATTAGGTGATGCAACATCTAACTTATAGGATTTTTATAACAAATAGAACGAAGAAAAGTGATTTTCACGCAAATAATACAAAAAAGAATTACCGATTTGAAAAGACTCTCCAAGATGATGGGCCCAATCCTCATGTTCTATAATCCTCATTATAAGTTCTAAATTAACATGATATATTATATGGAAACTTTAGAGCCACTGAATATTAAAAATGTCCACAGGGAAAAGCATATACAAAATTAAAAACAAAACTAAATGTGATTGGACTAAAAAGAGCATTCATTTTTTAACTAAGTACTAGAAATAAAAAAAAAATTCAATTTTAAACTTCTAAAGAAAAATTATTCTCAATCTTGAATTTCATACCTGTCATAAGAGTAACAGTGTAATAAAGGTCTCCTCACATATGTAAGGCCTGAACATGTTTTCCTAAAATGTGTTCTTTCTTTTTTTTTTTTCCAACATGGAGTCTTGCTCTGTCACCCAGGCTGGAGTGCAGTGGCTGTGATCTCAGCTCACTGCAAACTTCACCTCCCGGGTTCAAGTTATTCTCCTGCCTCAGCCTCCCGGGTACCTGGGATTACAGACGCGCGCCACCACACCCAGCTAACGTTTGTATTTTTGGTAGAGACAGGGTTTCACTATGTTGGTCAGGCTGGTCTTGAACTCTTGACCTCATGATACCCCTGCATCAGCCTTCTGAAGTTTTGGGATTACAGGCATGAGCCACTGCACCCGGCCCCGAAGCATTCTTTCTTAGGAAGCCATTGGAGGATCTTCTCAACAAAATCAGCTAATACATGAGATCCAGAAACTAGAAGAGCACCTCTAAAAGACTATTAAAGATAGTCCTGAGCCAGGCACGGTGGCTCACACCTGTAATCCCAGCATTTTGGGAGGCCGAGGTGGGTGGATCACCTAAGGTCAGGAGTTGGAGACCTGCCTGGTCAACATGATGAAATCCCCTGTCTCTACTAAAAATACAAAAATTAGCCAGGCCTGGTGGCAGATGACTGTAATCCCAGCTACTCCGGAGGCTAAGTAGGAGAATCGCTTAAACCCCGGGAGGCAGAGTTTGCAGTGAGCCAAGATTGCGCTGAGATTATGACGAGATGCACCACTGCACTCCAGCCTGGGCAACAGAGTGAAACTGCGACAAAAAAAAAAAAAAGTCCCCAGATCACACACTCAGTCTAAATAGGAGCATGAGTATGGGAGAATGGATGGGAGAATTTAGAAGTATGTGCAAGGATTTCAAAAATTAAGGATTGAAAACCAAAGCAAAAATGCAGTTTACTCCAGGTAGAGAAAAGCTGCTCAAGAGGAATTAAAACTGCAGTCAAATTGCAGTCGATTTTTATTATTTGCTAATTGCTTATCTGTAAATTTGTCTAAAATTTACACTAAAATTTATTTGTAATCCCCCACTCAATATTCATGGCACTTTTACAGCCATTCGCAGACATATGAAAAGCAGCAAAAATCTGAGAGATTCAACACGCATATTCCCAGCTGAGATCAAGCAAAGCAACACTCTGCCTTCTTTCTGTTCTCAAACTATATACAAGTGTCTTTTTCTCTGTCTACTTAGTGTCACATTTTTGTACATTTTGGTTATAATTTCACTGTTTTAAATGGGCTGCTAATGTAGTGTGTAGTGTTTCTCAGTGCGAGAAGGTTGTGATGTGCCTCATGGAGAAAATGTGGATATTAAATAAGCTTCATTCAGGTATGAGTTGTAGCGCTGGTTGGCTGTGACTTGAACATTAATAATTCAATAATATATATTAAATAAGAGGTTTTGTATTGATTGGCAAATACATAAATATATTGGCAAATAGGCTGTGATCAGAGACTCTCAGAAACCTAATGTTACATTTCACCTCAAAGCAATGATTCCTTATTGGATAATTCAATATTTGCAGCCAATGTGTAGAACATAATTATTATAAATAACAGGAATAGACTGTATATGATACCACTTGGCCTGACAAGCAATTTTTAATAAATATAAAATAAGGTATGAATTACAGGTTAATATGATCAAAGTTTGCTATATAGCTATACTGGGAAAATGGTGAGAGGATGGCAAAAGAGGGAAAAATAGGCAGTGCTAAGATTAATATCAGAAAGTACCAATATAAGCATATTATACATAATTATGAAGTTAAATAGTAGGTGAAATTACTCAGTTCTTGAAAGTGGTGGCCTACAGAAGCATCCTGGGAGAGGGGGAAGAGTGAGGTAGGAAAGTGTTGCTTTTAATTTAAATTGTGATGTTACATGTGGTTCTAAATCAAGATTAAATATTTACTTGAGAGATAGATATTAATATTTTACAAATAAAAATAAACTTTTGATAATATAGTTATATTTTAAAGCAACTCTACATGGTTAAATCAACTTTATATTTTAAGGTAATGTAATGTCTTTTAATACATGGTAGAGGGAAAAAAGTTTTTCGGGGTGTGTTTTGGTGAGATTTAGAAACGAAATATACTAAAAACCATCTGTATGATGGAAAATGATTGCATTTTTATGTCATTTATACAAAATACACATTTCTTTATTTCTATTTTTATTTTGTTGATTTGTTTACCTAAAGGTATTTTAAAACATTTGGTAGTATGAAAGCCTGACTAATCAGACTGCTTTGTCATACTGGAATTCCAACTTACATTCTCAACTTCATGAATAAATGATTCTACTGAATTTAGTCTTCCATTGTGTCACATATTACAAAGCAGTGTTGCATCTTGGCAAAAATTCTGTTGGCAGATATACAGACAAAGCTCAAATTTGCTGTAAGATATTTTTCTTGCCAATAGTTTCTAAGATAGACCTAAAACTAAATCAGTTGTGCTTCATATAATAGCAGTAACGCTATTGGCATTTGTATGTGGTCCTCTGGAGTAAGAATAGAGAATAACCGTTGAAATTCCTGAAAGCTACATTTCCAGAGGAACAAAAGGAAAAGGAGGAATTCTTCTAGTAAAAGGCAGTATACCAAAGTATATATAGAAAAAATGAAAAAGGCATTATTGACTTGCAGAATGTTCTAAAAATATCTTATTCAATAAGTACATCTTGCTGGTTGACACACAATTATGTTAACGTAGTAAGTTGAGTAATTTAAATATAATTAGGGCTTAAAAGATAAATGGCATAGAACATGAAACTTGTTTTGGTGTGTGCATGGAGTATTTTTTAAGGAAAATAAAAAATAAAAGTAATCTGTAAATTAAAACCTTTGTGTATTTTCAATTTCATTTGAGTTTATTTTCACATGACTGATAAAGATGATGAAACAAATGAGTCTCATCATGAATTTATTCTCAAATAAATGAAACTTTCCAATATCCTGCTTTGGAAAAAAGAATGAAAAACATTTCTTGACTCTTAATAGGACACATATTTCATGAACATTCGTTTCCATGCCATGTCTCAAGCTGCATCTGTAAAACAACAAAATAATGTATTAAATAAGGAGAAAATCAGCCTACCAACTAGTAATAGAGAAACAATAATATTTTTTAAAAACTCATTGGCTGATACTTATTTTCAGTGAGTTTACTCATTGTTTTTTAGAGAGTTGATTTGTTCTGACATAACTTCTAATCAATTTTAATATGTTGTAAATAGATTTAGTAAGCTCTGTAAAAAAATCATCTAGTTTGATCTACTTTTTAAATACAAGGTATTAGTAGATCAAGAGTAACTGCTGGTAACAGCTATAAATTGAGTATTGTGTTAGTTCATTTTCAAACTGCTATAAAGAAATACCCATGACTTGGTAATTTCTAAAGGGCAGAGATTTAATTGATTCACCGTTCCGCATGGTGAGGGGGGCCTGAGGAAACTTATGATCCTGGAAGAAGGTAAAGGGGAAGCAAGCACCCTCTTCACAAGGCAGGAGGAGAGAGAATAGCAAAGAAGGAACTTCTAAACACTTATAAAAAGCATGAGATTTCATGAGAACTCACTCACTGTCGTGAGAACAGCATTGGGGAAACCACCCCCATGATCCAATCACATCTCTTCCTCGACACATGGGAATAAGTCGTTCCCTCAAGGGAATTACAATTTGAGATGAGATTTGGGTTGGGACACAGAGCCAAACTATATCAAGTATGCAAACTGATCCTTTTCTAAAAGTCTCTTTCAATTAAAAAAACTATATTAGGACAATTTGTTTATTAACTCATTCAGTAAATACTTTTTTATTTTTATTTTTAATTTGTATTGTTGAGACAGAGTCTCACTTTGTCATCCAGGCTGGAGTGCAGTGGTGTGATCTCTGCTCACTGCAAGCTTCACCTCCCAGGTTCAAATGATTCTCTTGCCTCAGGCTACCAAGTAGCTGGGACTACAGGTATGTGCCACCACACCTGGCTAATTTTTTTTGTTTTTAGTACAACCAGGGTTTCACCATGTCGGCCGGGCTGGTCTGGAACTTCTGACATCAAATGATTTGCCCACCTTGGCCTCCCAAAGTGCTGGTACTAAAAGTGTTAACCACCACGCCCAGCCAACACTTACTGAATATAAGTTACAATTCAAGAATCTGTTAAGTGTAGAAGATATAAGCAACAGGTAAATTTTAAACATTTATAAGAAATATTGTGATAATCTTGCTATGATGAAGTATTATGAAAGCCTATAGGAAGGAGGTATTGTCTCAATCCTAAAGGTTGGCTTTCAAGTAGAGTAGATTTTGAGATTTTACAAACAACATTGGTGAAATAGTTGAGGGCTGGTATACTCCTATTTATTCCTGTATCCTTATTTATAATCTAAATTTCAAGATAAGGGATACATGAATAAATTAAAAATAATAACAAAATGCTAGGAAATAAAGAACAAATTTAGATATGAAAAATAAAGGAATGCAAAAAACTCTATGTTATTCTTTGTTTAATTTAGCATTGTTTCATAAGCATCTTTCCCTGACCTTAAATATAAAGCATAACATTTAATGGCCTTCCACTTGATATAGTTAGGCTTTGTGTCCCCATCCAAATCTCATCTTGAATTGTAATCTCCAGGTGTTGAGGGAGAGACCTGGTAGGAGGTGATTTACATCATGGGGGTGGTTTCCCTCATGCTATTATCATAATAGTGAGTGAGTTCTCACAGGAGCTGATGGTTTTATAAGGGGCTCTTCTCCCTTCTCTCACTCACTCACTCATTCACTCGCTCATTCACTCACTCTCCTTGTGAAGAAGGTGCCTGCTTCCCCTTCCACCATAATTTTTTGTTTCCTGAGGCCTCCCCAGCCATGCCAAACTGAATAAATTAAACCTATTTTGTTTATAAGTTACCTAGTCTTTGGTACTATCTTTATAGCCATATGAAAACAGACTAATACACTACTATAACATCTTATTTATGTATTAACTCTCCTTTTTTGTTTATTTTTGGGGCCCCTTTAAGTTATCTATATAAGTAAGCTAATATAAATAGTATTGTGATGAATAAACATATATATGTATATTTTTGCATATCTTTGTATATGTCTTAAATTTTTTTCTTAGGAGAAATGTATAGGTTGTCAATTATTTCACCTAAGAATATGAGAACATTTAAGCCTCTTCATATGTATTGATAAATTGCTTTCTAATAAGTTTGTCCCAAATTATACATAGATTATACTAATATATATGTTTGTTTATTTGTTAATTGTCTATCTCTCTCAGCTGAATGTAAGTCCTGTGAGGGTGGGAACCTTTGGTTTTCGTTCAGGAGGCCTAGAATAATTCCTGGGATATACTAGGAATTATTTATAAATGTTTATTCATAAATATTTAGTTGAATGACCGAACTTTCAAAAGAAATAATTTTAACCCAAACTCTTCACGTATTTAGTTTCAGAATCTGGCTGCTCTATATAAAAGAAATAATCTTAAATATTGAGAAACTAAAGCAGTTAACACAAATTTTCTTCAAAAAATTATAAGTTGGTGTGAATCCAACAAAGTGCTAAGATGAGAAATTTTCCTAGGAAGAAAATTAGCTTTGAAATAAAAAGATAATTAAGGTAGAATGTTACCAGTTAGAGTTTTTGTTACTCGGCAAAACTGACTAGAATAAAGGGCCAGAAAGAATGCTAAAGGAGGATCTCAGAATTTCATGAACCCCAATTCCATACATGTAGAGGCCATAATCATCTGGAATCATGCTTCCATCCTTACCCTTGCTCTGCTCTGCTAAGGCATGCATGCAGAAGAATTCATTTTGAAAAAGAAGTATTATAAAAATACCACTATACTTATTTAGAATTAACTAGATTTTCAGATTAGGAAGAGTGAGTATTAGCTCTAGTTTGCACTCATCAGCTGAGGTTACTTTATCTGTTCAATATTATCTTTCTATCACAAAATTGCTTTTCATTAAGAAATGAATATCTTCTTGAGCAACATTTGTTCTTTTTCACTCTGCTAAGTCTGGAAAGAAGACTAGACCTTGCCTTCTAGGTTAGCGTTAAATATTTTCACTTTCTACCTGTCCCATAAAGGAGGGTCTGGGTAGGCAGCTGGTGATAGATAATATGAGTTCAGGAATTTGGAGTAAACCTGTTAGAAAATATGCGTTTTGATATAATAGGAACAAGCAAAGACAACTGGATGTTAAAGGTCAAATTTCTTACTAAGAAACCTCAGTTGTGTCAGTCAACAAACGGAAAGAAATGTTATTGCCCTCATAGAGGTTACATTCTAGTTTGGGAAAATTAAACAATAAATGAACTAACTAAAATGAATTAAATCACTGGCTAAAGAACTAACCTAATTAAATACATAAGTAATAAATCTACATAAAAATATAAATAATTGAGAGTGTGTCAGGTGGTAATTAGTGTTGAAGAAAAGTAAAACAGTACAGGGTAGGGAGCATTGGTAGGTTGGATGCAATTTAAAATAGAGTAGTCAGGAAATGCCTAATGGAGGAGAGATTTTTGGAAAACTCTAAAAGAGGAAAGGGAATGAGGCAAGAAAACACATAAGGGAAAAGTGTTTATAGACAAAGGAAACAATAAGACCATATGCCCAGGCCTGGAAGTCAGATGAGATTACCCAGAATAGAACTCTGGTTGCTCCAAAGCTGATAAGGTAGAACCAGCAGAAAAGACTGATGAGGAGGGGCCAGTGAGGGTGGAAAGAGGTCACATAAGTGAGGAATACTGAAAGCCAGGTGAAGAACGTGTTGCATGTCAGAGAATCACTGTGTCTCTTGCTGCTAAGTCATGTGGAACATGGACCAAATATTGATCATTTGGCCATGTGGCATCATTGGAGACAAGGACAGGCACACTTGTGATTCCTATTGGAAGTTCAGACAATATTAGAAAGAACAGAATTGGAGAGAGTTAGTGGAGACAATTTTGAGAAAATTTGCTCTAAAGAGAAAGAGACCAATGAAGCTGTAACTGGAAACGAAGATAGAGGCAAGAATAAGCTTTTTTGTGGTGGTGGGTTTTTTTTTGTTGTTTTTTTTTTTTTTTTTTTTTTTTGCTTTTGGGAGGAGAAATTTGGCATATTTGTATTTGAATGGAAATATCCACTGAATAGGAAAATAATTGATGATGCAGGGAAAACGGGAAGAATTGTTAAAGCAAAGTTACAGAATAAAGGAAAGGCAATCGAATCTAGTGTACCTAGGGTTTCTACCATTGGGTGTCTTTTCCTCACCCTTCTTGGACTCCTTGTTTTTTTTCTAGTATTTATACAAGACACTACTATCATAGAGGTACTGCAGAATTCCATTAAGCATTTTTCTGTTATTTAATCCTAAGTAAGGCCTTGATAGTCACTGATAAAGAGACTTTAAATAATCTGTTTTTGGCAATTTGATGATTCTTTACAAGATGTAAAGTTAACTTCATTTTCTTGTTTTGTTTGTTTTGGTGACTTGCGTTGGAATAATTGAACTCAATCTTACTTTATTTTGTGTGTTCTGCTTAGACATTCTTCCCTATTGAGAGTTAGTTAGAACATTTGCTTCCAGTGAGTCATCTGCCTAGTTGAGATAGATACCACCTATTGCTACATGACAACGAAAATATAGAGATCTGCATAGTAATACAAAATGAGAGTATTTACCGCCTGTGTGTAATCATATCCAGAAAAGAATGCAGAATGAAAACATTTAAAATGAGGTGGTGCATGCCTAGGATGGAGTTTCATTAGTCTAATTTGGATATAAATCCACAACTTAAGAAATGTGGGATTTCAAAGTTTGTTTTTAATTGATATTACAATCTCTCAGAGTCAAGAACAAGATGAGAGCTGATACTTCTGTGTATGTGGGGGATGTGTGCATATACATATGTACATGACTACATAGTCTGCATACATTTACAGTCATTAATATATGTGCAGTATTCACATATTTGCATGCATTCTCATATGCGTGCAGATACATACATATATATTTGTATTTATGTTTGGAAGGAGAGACTCCTGATTATTCCTTTGAAGTATGACTATGATTTGCTATAATTATGATGTTTGGTTTATTAGCAGCTTCATTTATGGAACTAAAAGGCATGGTTAATTAGTTCAACTGAATAATGTATTGATTAACAAAGCTGTTTTTGTGTCTTTTTGAGACACCATTTAGGTAGCCTAAGAAAACCAAATCCTCTAAGAATTACATTATTTTCCTTACTTGTGTTGTTTCTAGGTTCTGATGAGCAAACTTTAGTTCCCCTAGAAATAGCCTAGATGCATCATCTACTTGGGAAATACTGTTCTAAACAAAAATCATTAGAGTTCTGATTGATGCCCAGCATTTTAAGCAGTCTTCTTCTGAAAGGGAGATGCCTCCCTTTCAGCTCTGAATAAATATAGCTAAGAGATGGTTATTTAATTTATTTCTCATACAAAGGTTTTAAGAAATCCTGATCTTTTCTCATTATGTGAAGATTGTTTCCTTAATACATGGGTCATAGGCATTAATATAAGTGATATGTTTTCTACTTTTCTAAAGTTCTACGGAGCTTGAAACTGTTCTGGATATTGAGGTTTCAACAATTCATGTTTAGAGTTCATGACAATTGGGTATAATAATTTTGGATGTGGCTATTTATTGAATAGGAGTGAAGGCTGACTTGGGAGTATAAGCTTTTTCTCTTATTATATTCAGTCAAGTATTACAGTCAAGTACTACAGTGGGCCCCAAGGTAACTAAAAAGTGAAAACTTACCCTCCAGGTTAAGATAAATATCCCATAGCTGCAGCTATCTAATCATTCATTCTTTCATTCTATAGGTGTTTATTGGGCTTTCAATATAGATTGCTTTGTTTTCAGAGCGATGTACTTACAAAAAATAAAAATGAAAAAATAAGATATTCAACAAAAATATTTCTGTTCCTATGTTGTGATAAATTTTCTCTTAATTAATACCTCCACAGAAAATTGATGAATTTACTTCAATTTCAAAGATAGTATAAAATAATAGCAAAATTTAAATGTCATATCTATAGTGTATATTTTTCATTCCTAGTCATTTATGATACTATGTCTCATAAAAGTTTCATACAGAGGTATTCTTATTTGTCTGAAATCATGAGAATGCTTCCTTCCTACTTGACTATGATTATCTGCCCTATTTTCTAAGATAATCCATTTGGAACTTTTTAAAATTTCTCTAAAATACGTTTATCATTCAAATAAAATCTTTTAGAATTGTTAACTCTAGTTTGACTTAAGGATTGGAAAGTACATTACTTCTTTTTATAGCTTATATTTTGGAAACTTTATGACATTGCAAAGCATGTGCCATTATGAGGAGTCATAGTATGTGTTCAAAATAAAATTAAATATGGAAAAATATGCATATAAATGCGTAAAAATTTGAGAAAAGCATATTTTATTGATCATTTTCACATATATGTAATATGCCTATAAAAATATATATCTCTACAAGTTTGTAGAGTTTATTTTTCCATTTCAGTTGAAGGATTTCTTGTCCATATGCACAAATACCTCTGAGACAAAGGAAGAATATGTCACAGGATCCAGAAAATCTTTATAAAAACATAGCTCTTTACTCTAGAGGCATTGGGTATATGGTATGATGAGGGGGGTCTATTTTGCTGTTTGTACACTGGTCATTTTTTTAGAGGCCATTTATTAAAGCAACAGATGGGGAGACATCAGTTATGTTGTTTGCCTTCTGTTTACTATAAAATGTTGGAAGACTTGGAAAGTCCCACTAAAATAATTGAGGAGATCAAAGCCTAAGTCCAGTGTGACAGGAGAGAATGGACACTCAATTCCACTGGAGGTAGAATGCTTTCCTACAAAAAGCTTTGAAATAATCTTTAATTTGTATTTTTTTCCTACATAAGCTGTTAGGTCAGTGGCTACATTTTAAGGTTCTTTTAAAAAATTACTTTTATATGAGCTTCATAGTTAACAGTCTTCTAGTGACAGACCTTTTATGCTTGGATATATCGATAAGTTGTAAAAGCAACCTGAAATTTGATATCCTATTTCATCAGCATCTCTTTATTTGTATATAAAGTTTATATACTGTAATGTACATATTTTCAAGAAATACAGTTTCTTTAAAACAAGATTTTCCCTTGCTAGAGTGTTCTAATTTTTTGCTGTTGAGCATTTCTTGTCTCAGATTTTTTAGACCTATGTTGCCCTTGGAACATTTCTATTGTTGAATCACTAACAGCAGATAATGAATCACTGCCAATGTCAAAAGCAGAGTATTGTCCTAAAGATCAAATTTAATTCTTGGCCATGTTGTTTTTAGACTAATTATTTTCTCTTCCTCCCTCTCCTCCTCTTCATTTTTATATTATTATTTTTTTACTTAGAAGTGCTCCCACATCTCTGTATTTGATAAAAAGTTATAATAAAGTCTAGACTTTGGGAAGGCAAAGAGCCAATCTCTTTACTTTTTTGACCACAAGAATGTGCAATGTCATCTTTTAACAAATAAGAATTGTTTTCAGTAACATGAATAAATCTGTCAGATAAGATTTTAGGAGGTATTTTTGGGAAGTATTTCAATTTTATTTATTGTTCATTACTTATGATAAATTTAGCACTTACACACAGAGTCTTTTTGTGAAAAGCACTTAACAGATTTCTTTGACTTCTCCCAATAACCCTGTAAGAAATAGAAATAGAGTATTTATAACTTCTACCTCACAGGTGAAGCTGCTGAAACCACACATTTATACTCTTGTGCGATTTGCTCTTGAAAAGAAATTTCTTCAAGTTTGGAAGATTCACTATTGCTACTTTCTTGGAGGCAAAAAAAAAAAAGGAAGGTTACTAATACTGTGAAGCTAGTGGACTGAACTCTAACCTCCTTATTGAGGGCATTTATGCCACTTAGAGGGACTTGATCACACATTCCTGTTTGGATCCCTGTCAAGTGGGGTTTGGACTGTGGATTTGTGGTTTGTGGATTGATTGATATGTGGATTGTGAACTGACTTTCCCTTCCTTTGAGATCCTGTGTGGCTGAAGCTTTTTCTATGAGATGGTTCATGGTTATGGCATAAAAAGAAGTAGGGCTATGACACTGCTGTTTTGTAAAACTCTTCTAATATTGAAGTTGGCATTTACACTCATGCACAATTCTCTAAGGATTCAGTGCCTGTGAGTTTTTCTAAGCTTTGTATTTTATCTTTTAATCTGCTTTTTATTGTAGAACATGCAGAATATTTGCAGATTCAAACGCCCTTAAATTAAAAGAGTGGTATTCATTTCAATGTTATAAGTTTAAATTTGGGTAGCATTTTTCTGATAAATAATCATAACCCATCCAATTTTCCAGAGATGCCACAAGTTTCGTTAATAGCTGCTTTTCATCCATTAATGACTTACTCTTTTGGACAGACAGTTTCCCAAGCACCTTTCCTAATCCTTTCCTATTTACATCAACCGGGCCTAGGTGTGAATTCTTAGAACACAGAAGGTAATGCCTCATAACTGAGGCCGGATGGGCCTTCTGGACCAACATGGAATACACAAGTTTTCCTTTGGTGAAGGGAGAAAAATAAAATAGACCTGTCTTAGCTTGGGCTGCTGTAACGAGATACCAAAGACTGGGTCACTTAAACGACAGACATTTATTTCACATAGTTTTGGAGACTGGAAAGTTGGAAATCAGGGTGCTAGCAGGTTGGGTTCTGGTGAAGACCCTTTTACAGCTTGTAAACTGCCACTTTCTTGCTGTATTCTCATATGGCAAAGCAAGAGAGAGGGAGTAAGGGAGATCTCATGTCTCTTCTTATAAAGGCACCAAACTCATCATGAAAGTTCCACCCTCATGATCTAATTACTGCCTGTTTTTCTTTCCCCAAAATTCATATGCTGAAACCTAAAGCCCAGTTTGATGCTAGTTGGAGGTGGGATAAAACCCTTTTGGAAGTGAAGTCTTTCCAAATGGGCTTAGTGCCCTTACAGGAAAAGGCCAAAAACCTAGCTAGCTGTTGTTTTTTTTTTTTTTCTTTTTGCCACATGAGGCTACAACAAGAAGTCAGCAGTTTGTAACCAAGAAAAGGCCGTTACCAGAACCTGGCCATGCTGACACTCTGACAACAGATTTCTAGTCTCTGGAACTGTGAGTAGTAAACTCTCTTGTTTGTAAGGAATCCAGGCTATTATACTTGGTTATAGCAGCCCAAACTGACTTAGACATCACCCCAAAGCCCCATCTTCAAACACCATCACACAAGGGTTAGGGCTTCAACACATTAATATATTGAAGACACAATTAAGTCCATAGCAAGACTTAAAATACATTAAACTGACCATTGGCCATGGTAGTGTTCAATTCCGGGGATCCCACTTGGCCACAATCTATGCTGAGTTCTGTTGTAAGTCTCTTGCTTTAGAAAGCAAGTTTCTTAACCACTTCTCTGTGTTTTTACTGAAGGTCTATTGCCAGATCTTTTCCTGTTTCAGTGAAGTCAATTTTTAACATAAAATAAAATAGTTTTAACATTAAATGGTGCTTTGAAATTATTTGTGAATGCAAAGCACTGTATATCAGATATAATTTCAATAGAAATAGGAAATTAAAAGCATAATGCCTATAGTCTAATTGCATTCATTCTATCATAGACAGGTTTTTATCACAAAAAAACATAAGGAAAGAGATGCTAGCAAGCACTAACTTGTCTAAGCTGAGAGATCGTATAATACTATTAGTCAAGTAAATGATGTGGCACAATTGAAGGTGCATTTCTAAGCATGGTAGATACAAAGTTAGGAAAAGATATATAGTCATAGGAAAATATCCAGAATACATTAATCTATTTTTTGTACTAGCCTAGCTCAGATGATAGTATTTAAAGATAGAAATTATTTGATATGCAAAGAAAATGAAGGAGAAGGATCAGAAAAAAAAATGAAAGACTGTAAGTATGACACAAGTTATAACTTCACATATAAAGATGAATTTAATGGCTGTGGCAGGTTGCTACTCAGTATAAGTATGTCCAAACAAATTAAAAATTTACTTTACCCAGCCTTGAAGATATATGGACTACCTGAAGAGCAATCTGTGCTCAGTAATCTTCATTTTAAACATGTCAGGAAGAAGTTATCTCATAATGTGAAAAACCGTAAAATTTGCTTTCCGATAATATATTATGCTCACATATTTCCATGTATGTTCAAATATAGATGGATGGATGGATAGAGAGATAGATATGGTTTGGCTCTGAATCTCATCTTGAATTGTACTTCCATAATTCCCAGGTGTTGTGTCAGGAACCTAGTGGGAGATAATTGAACCACAGAAGTGGGTCTTTGCCATGCTGTTCTCATGATAGTGATATCTGATGGTTTTAAAAATGGGAGTTTTCTGCGCAGGCTCTCTTTTTGCCTGCCACCATCAATGTAAGGCTTGACTTGCACTTCTGCCATGATTGTGAGGCCTCCTCAGCCATGTGGAACTGTGAGTCCATTAAATCTCTTTTTCTTTCCAATCTCCAGTATGTCTTTATCAGCTGCATGAAAATGGGCTAACAAAGTAAGATGGTACCCACAGATTGGGACATTGCTGAAAAAAAAATACCTGAAATGTGTGAAAGGAACTATAAAACTGGGTAACAGGCAGAGGCTGGAACAGTTTAGAGGGCTCAGAAGAAGACATGAAAATGTGGGAAAGTTTGTAACTCCCTAGAGACTTATTGAATGGCTTTGACCCAAATACTGATGATGTGGTCAATTAAATACAGCTTGAGGTGGTATCAGATGGAGATGGGGAACTTGTTCAAAGAGAACTGGAGCAAAAATCACTCTTGCTATATTTTAGCAAAGAGACTGGCAGTATTTTGCCCCTGCTCTAGAGATTTGTGAAACTTTGAATTTGGGAGAGATGATTTAGGGTATCTGGTGAAAGAAATTTCTAAGCAACAAAGCATTTAAGAGGTAACTTGGGTGCTGTTAAAGGCATCCAGTTTTAAAAGGGAAACAGAGCTTGAAAGTTTGGAAAATTTGCAGATTGACAATGTGATAGAAAAGAAAGTCCCATTTTCTGAGGAGACATTCAAACCAGTTACAGAAATTTGTATAAGTAACAAAGAGCTGAATGTTAATACCCAAGACAATGGGAAAAATATCTCCAGGGCATGTTAGAGACTTTTCCAGCAGCCCCTCCCATTACAGGCCCAGAAGGTTAGGAGGAAAAACTGGTTTCATGGGTTGGGCCAGGGTCTCCATACATGCAGTCTAGGGGCTTGGTGCACTGTGTCCCAGCTACTCCAACCATGACTACAAGGCGACAAACTACAATACCCTCTGGCTGTTGCTCAGAGGGTGGAAGCCCCAAGCCTTGGAAGCTTTCATGTGGTGTTGAACATGTGGGTGCAAGAAATTAAGAATTGGGGTTTGGGAATCTCTGCCTAGAGATTCAGTGGATGTATGGAAATGCCTCGATGTCCAGGCAGAAGTTTGCTGCAGGGACTGGGCTCTCATGGAGAACCTATGCTAGGGCAGTGTAGAAGGGAAATGTAGGGTTGGAGCCCCCCATGCAGGGCTCCTACTGGGGCACCACCTAGTGGAGCTATGAGATGAGGGCCACTGTCCTCAAGACCCCACAATGGTAGCTCCACGGGCAGCTTGCACTGTGCATCTGGAAAAGCCACAGATACTCAGTGCCAGTCTGTGAATGCAGCTGGGATGGAGGCTGTACCCTGCAAAGCCACAGAGGCAGAGCTGCCCAAGACCATGGGAACCCACTTCTTGCATCAGCATAACATGGATATGAGACCTAAGGTCAAAGGAGATCATTTTGGAGCTTTAAGATTTAACTGCCCTGCTGGATTTTGGACTTGCATGGGGCCTGTAGCCGCTATGTTTTGGTCAATGTCTCCCATTTGGAATGGCTGTATTTACTCAATACCTGTACCCCCATTGTATCTAGGAGGTAACTAACTTGCTTTTGATTTTATAGTCTCATATGCAGAAGGGACTTGCCTTGCCTTGGATGAGACTTTAGACTGTGGCCTTCTGACCTAATGCTGAAGTGAATTAAGACTTTGGGAGACTGTTGAGAAGGAATGATTGGTTTTGAAATTGGAAGACATGAGATTTGGAAGGAGCCTGGGGAGGAATGATATGGATATGGTTTGGCTCTGTGTCTTCACCCAAATCTTATCTGGAATTGTACTCCCATAATTCCCATATGTTGTGGGAGGGACTTGGTGGGAGATAATTAAATCATGGGGTAGGTCCCTCCCATGCTGTTCTTGTGATAATGAATAAGTCTCACAAGATCCAATGGTTTTAAAAATAGGAGTTACTCTGCACAAGCTGTCTTTTTGCCTGCCACCATAAGACTTGACTGACTCCACCTTGCCTTCCACCATGATTGTAAGGCCTCACCAGCCATGTGGTACTGCAAGTTCATTAAACCCCTTTTTCTTCCCAGCCTCAAGTCTATCTTTTTCAGAAGTAATGAAAACAGACTAGTACATATGTATATTTTTTCTAGATATATACATATATATATATATATATATATATACACACACACACACACACACACATGCACACAAACATATATATATATATATATGTACATGTAAGTGTATATCTAGAAAGAATATTCAAAAACATAGAAAATACTTTTATTCATTTCTTAATTAGACCCTGTCTTATCTATCTTCTTTTAACCTTATGTCTGATTACAGCACAACATTTTGGATATTCAGAATTTTAAACTCCATTCTTGTAGGCACATCTCACTTACAGAAGATCTCACAAACATTTTAAGAATCTGTTAATATTCAAATATTTTCTGCCCATTCTCTGCCTAATTTCTCAACTTGTCACTAGGCATGCCAACCATGAGGGCTCTATCTAATTCCCTAGCATTTTCTAAGCTGTCTTGTGAGCCAGCTCTTTCTCACAAGGTAAAATTGACTAGACGTCACTGGGCAAATAATTAAAGGCTATTTAAACTATGGATTGATCAGCAATGTATAAAATTACATGATTACAAAAGGTTTGCTAGATGAACTGGAAAAGGCCAAGTGAGTGAAACAATAATTAATGGAAACTGAAATTGAAAGGAAACAAAGAGAGAAGAGCCTAGACAGAGAACAAGCCAGGAAAGATCATGATGAGCCTGCATGTTAAAGAAGACAAAATGATAAATAGAAGAATCTTTGAGATAAACAAGAGTATTTAAATGTGACAGAAAAAAGCCAGTTGTACTAAAAGAAGTGAGTAGATTCTTAGAGGGAAACAGAGGCACAATGCAAAAGAAACTATGTGACATCCAAGAGAAGAAACTGATCCTTAATCTAAGTCTGTCTCTCTCTATATTACTCCCCCATTTTCCTGATTGAATCTATATATTTTGCTCTCAAATTTGCTTACATAAAATATGCCCCAATAGAACCATCAATCTGCATCAGTTTGCCATCATTGGCAAAATGGCATGATTTTTGAGGAAAAATAATAATTCTGGTTTGAGGAGATTGGGACAACTATTTTCCAACATATTCTGTCATCTACAGTGCTTCTTTTAGCCTTCTAATATTGTACCAATGTAAAAAGCCATATAAACCCCCCAACTTTGTACGTACTTTATGAAAACTTACGTTATTCGGTAGCAATGGGGTGATTGTAACCCTTATATGCTGATTTCCTGGAGCAGGAAAACACAGGATATAAATTTGGTGGTAGCTCTAAGTAGGAAAGGAGAGAATTCTGATTTGCTGGGGGTAATGTGGGAACTAGTCTGAGCCTGAGTAAGAATTATTTGGGCTACAGTTGGATGACCTATGAGCTACCATCATATTACCACAAAAATAAAAATTTTGTATTATATATGGCCTGTTAGATTGTAATACTGATCCTCTAAATGATCTTCTTAAGCTAATTTTAAAGGACAAAGTTACCTTTTGGTGAAAAAGCAGAAGTTCTCTCTATATTTGAATTTTATTTCTTGATAATTCTATACAAACCGTAATTATTCTATCATAACATTTTCTGCACTAGCATTGAAATACAATTGGCTATCACCATTTTTTGCCCGTTTAACAAGTTGATGAGTTTTGCTCTCTCCCACCTGTGTATCCAGGTGTCCCAGCTCAGTTCCCTATGGTGAGCCCTGATGGTGACAGTGATGCTGCCAAAGCAAGATAACTAAAATCTTGTCTTTAACCCATCTTACCATCCCATGGCTTTGGAAAGAAACTGGGATTATGCTCGGTTCCTTTTCCTCGTCTTTCTTTCTTCAAATGCACACTTACATTTAAGAAAACCTGGTGAAAATGGGCCCACATCAGGTATCCTGACTCTTCAAACTTTAAGATATGCAAAGTTTGATGACGTATAGATGATTTTCTCTGTGCTTCCAGGACCTCTGTAAATTATGACATCATTATGTTTATGTGATGTCTACTAGGGACATTAGATAACGTATGATGTCTAGAGAAAGAATGGGATTCTCCAAAAATTCTGAAGTAACAAGAATGAAATTTTCTAAAGTTCACCTGTCAGTATGCTAGGTTATGCATGATCACCATACTGTATGAGCATTCCAGAATCTTACAGCATGACCATTTATCTGTGTTTTTTAGAATGGTTTCCTCCATTAATAATCAACACGCACTTTGCTTTGAAGTGATTCATTCTCGACATTATCCACCTTCTCTATGCTGCAGGCTTTGTAGATCATTCCCTTCTTCAACATTATCCTGAAATTTATGTCATGGATCTATGTACCTCAGACCTTTATCAACCCAACCCAATGCTCTCACTTTTTCAGCTCTTTCTCTTTTCTAGTTCTTTACCCTTGGGAGTCTTTGCAGACTTACTTTTCAGCATCAAGATTGTTTTACCAGTTTTGTCTCTAAAGCATCATTGAATCTGAATGTGTCACCTCAATGCTACAGCTCCTAAAATTCTATTTTTTCTCTTATGCATTTTTTTTTCTAAAATACTGTTTCTTTCACAGTCGTTTTCCAGGAAAATAAGAATCTAATTCAACATGAACTTTATGAATAATCTATTTGATCCCACACTATGCTAGCTATACCTTAAAGTCACTATAAAAGACCTTAATGGTATTGGCCAGTAGGGAGAAAAGAATAATTCCAAGTGAAACAACTAGGGAGCTCAATTAGAGGCATATTATCAAATACTAAATTCTACTATGCATACAATATGCTCTTTATAAATATAGGGACCATATTCTTCTTTAACTCTTCCTATTTAACCAATTGCCCATTATGGCCCTAGCCTTGTAGCCACCATACTATATTAGATGTAATGCTTATCTCTGTATGTACTGATAAAATATTATCCATTAACGTTCTTTATGTTAATTTTATTAAATAGTTTTCTTCATCCTCCATCAGTGTTGTCTACCTGAGGTTTTAAGCTTATATAGGATCTGGCCATGCATGATTTACCAACTGCACAATCAGCTCAGTAGCCTCCCACAGATTTTAATAACATTCTAAAACTAACAAAAAAGTTGTACAAATATTTTATTGATTAAATGAATAGTGCCAAGTTTTCCTCACAAGTGCAGTCTGAATTTTTATATTTCATCTAAGCTTTAAGTTTCATTAACTTCAAGAAGAATAGTTTCCCCTAGTAGTGCCAATTTTTTCATCAAGCAACTTGATAAGGTGTAGTTGTAATACTGGCTACCATTCAGGTGGTGACAGGTGGCAGAGAAAGCACACAATGGAATTTTCCATCTGTCTCCTATTTCTGTCCAAAGCTTAAAGGGCAGAGTATGATTTGTTCTACAATCTTCACTTACTTCTTTTCATCTACACACCATTAAAAAAACAAGTATACTTTACCTCATGGAAGATTTATAAATCTTGAAGGTCAAAACCATGTTCTTCATCTACCTTCACTTTTTGAAATAGCACATTTATTTATTCCAGATGAAATCTGAATTCTGGCTTAGGATTTCACTCTTTTTCTATGGAAAACATACTACCTTCCAGAAGCTTTACACTAATCCGAATTCATGTCTCTATACAGAGTAATAAACATAAAGATTAGTGTGCATTCTATTCATTGAATTCCTGAATGCTTTAAACACAACCTCACCTCATTATTATTAATAGTTTTGTAAGGTTTAGATTTTTATGGTATTCATTATGAAAGGAAGATTATACTAATAACGAACATATGATAGTTGGAGAGCTGCCAGTTTTAAATTTTGTATATGAGAGAAAAATATATATTTTTGACAGAAATGGTGAGGTTTTGAGTAAATTTTTAGTTTTTCTTTTTGAGACAGCATCTTACTTTGTTGCCCAAGTTTAAGTGCAATGGCACGGTCTCAGCTCACTGCAACCTCTGCCTCATGGGTCAAGTGATTCTCCTGCCTCAGCCTCCCAAGTAGCTGGGGTTACGGGCACCCACCACCACATCCAGCTAATTTTTGTATTTTTAGTAGAAACTGAATTTCACCATATTGTCCAGGCTGGTCTCAAACTCCTGACCCCGTGATCCACCCGCTGCAGCCTCCCAAAGTGCTGGGAGTAGAGGCGTAAGCCACCATGCCTGGCCTAGTTATTGTTGTTGTTTTAATTTTTCGTGATTCTTTTTATATAGCCTCTTCTGTGCCATTATAATGCAGTAAAGTTTAAAAACCATAACAGAGTCAGAAAATATGTAGTTATAAAATGTTTCTAGGGAAATTGCTCTCCTTTTCCTCTCTGAGGTCTTGAGTGGTATTCTTGGATAACATCTAGTAAAGACTATATTTTAATATGTTTAATTTTAAGTGGCTCTATCTGAGTGAATGCATTTACTCTATTAAATCCGTTTTTCTCAACAATTATTAAATAATGTAAACAAGGCAGTATGCTATATGATATGTAACAAAGTAAAATATGTCTTTAAGAAGTTTATAATGTAGCATGAATGAATTAAAATATACACTGTGCTGTTATCAAAATGAGTGTACACTAAATACAAGGAAAATGGAACATGTATGCTCTCGATGTCAAAACAAACAGATATCACTTGTTAGTAGAAGCTCATGAAATATACACTTCAGGAAGATGTTGTAATGTGGATGAAAGTGAGATTACTATAGAAAGAGCAAAGAATGGTCCAAGTTATGAGAACAATATGAGTAATGATACAGAGTATGGACATCACTGAATTTCTGAATGATCAGCAGGTCTAAAAATGTTTCTAGAATGAAGGATGTGAATAAAGAAATAATGCAAATGAAGCCAGAACAATAAATTGAAGTTAAACTATGTGCCACTGGTTCCTAAATCTGAATGTTCAGAGAGATGATCTGGAGACCTTACTAAACATCCAGATGCCTTGGTTTTGTCTAAGGCAACTGTATTGCAACAATCTGGGTTGGGCAGGATTCATATAAAAGGCAACTCAGATGATCCTAAACAGAGATGCTTTCATGTGAAAGATTTTGCGAGATCTCGAATACCAGGGGAGAAAAGAAAAACCCTGTCTTTAGTTTGGTAAAAAATAGGAAGGCACTAATGGTATTGGAAAAGATTAATAAGATGATAGGAGAAGAGTGCTTTTAAAGATTCTTCTGATGTGAGGAAAGACAGGTTGTGACAATGAAAATGCAATGGAAAAGAACATATAAAATATTGCACACATTGAATTCTTAGGTTTTGGCAAGAAGTTGGGTATGTGGTATCAAGGGAAATTGGGGAATTGGGGACAACACTTTCCACTGGAAAAAAGAAAGGTTTTAAATGGGCAGTAGACTAACAGAAACAAGTATTCAATTAGCTACAGGGTTTGACCTAGAATATGAAGTTGGTTTTCCACGTGTAAATTTCAGGTTCTAAAAAGCCACTTGATCAGAAATGTCTATTAGTTATTTGTGATCACGACTGAAATTCAAAAGTGAGAAAGATTCTGGATAATTCACATAAGTATTCTAATTTAAGCAAAGGAACATACTATCTCTGAGAGAGACTATGGAAAGAAAAAAGTTCAAATGTGTGAACTTTGACAATACCGACGTAAGGAAATAGGAGAGAATAGTCTGTAAAGAAGCAGATATTAATCTAGTAGAACCAGCAGGTGAGTACATATTGTGGAAATAGATCATGGAATTTAGGAAACTTGGGTATAATTGACAACGTGAACCACTGGAGAACAATTGAGGAGAGTGGGACTTGGAAAGGTTAGATATACTGTTCTGTAAGCCAGTAATGACTTTAGGGATAACTTTTTTTTTTCATTTGAGAGCCTGGAACAGAGGATCTGGAATGTATCAAGAAATGGGTGGCTAGTTAGTAAGCAGGAGCAATAGAAAGCATTTCTGTTTTGCTTAGTTTTGTTATATAAAGGAACTATAGGACAAGAAATTAACAAAGTATTAATGAGAGAAAGCTTAACTGAAAGAGCCACACTCGAGAAGATTAGTGCGAATGGTTTGTCTGTGTGTTTGTATGTGTGTATATTTTAAGAGTAGCTTTCCAGTGAAATATAGCATTCTCAAGGTAATAAGAATACTTCTTCAGAAACAGAAGTGAGTGAAGAAAGGAAATAAAAATATTAGGAGAGTGTAGTAAAATGCATTCAGCATTATGGTGCTTGATGGCCAGTATAGCAAGATCTTGCATGTATGAGACAAGAAGAGGATTCTAAGATAACCTGGTATTTTGAGGTTGATAACCAACTGAAAGGTAATGCTATGAAAAGGAGCACAGAAGAGCAATTGCACTGAGGAGAAAGATGATGTGATTTCTTTCAGTGGTAGGGTTTTTAACGTGTCATGAGGGCATCCTCAAGATGTGGTCAGAGGATAATTAAATGTGTAGCTCAAGAGAACTAACATAATGCACTGACATGTTTAGCAAAGTCATTTTCAAAGAAGTGAGAGTTGAAGCTGTGGATAAGATAAAACAGAACAAATGACAGAGTAGGTAAAAAAGGTTGGGAAGTCAGCACCACCTCATCGTTTTTTTTGACATCCGAGGGGGTAGATGGATGAAGGTTAACCAGGGAAGGAGAAAAACAGGAAGGAGAAGGAATAGCGAAAAGGGAATCCTGGAAATATGTGAGACAGTTGAGAGAAGAGAGCTTTCAAGATGAAGTTTTGAATTATAACAAACATAATCAAAACATTAAGAATAAAAGAAAAATATATAATCTTATACTTTTTAATGTTCTTGGCTGCCTTCAAGAAAGCTATTTTAATAAAGTAGAAAAAAAGGAAACAAGGCTAAAATAGGTTGAAGGATTTCAGACAAGTAGGAAATGTGGGAGCCAGTAATATAGACTATTTTTGGAAATGGTGGTGGTGGAAAAATAGAAACCACATTCTTAGAGGCTAACATATAAAAGGAGGTTTTTAAATATAAAAGCAATACAAGTCAAAATATAGTTTGGAAAACAGGATGACCAAATAGGAACAGCTCCAGTCCGCAGCTCACAGTGAGAGCAATGCGGAAGGTGGGTGATTTTTGCTTTTCCAACTGAGGTACTCAGCTCATCTCATTGGGCCTGATTAGACAGGGGGTGCACCCCAAGTTTCGTAAGCAAAGGAGAAATAAAATCCTTACAGACAAGCAAATGCTGAGATATTTTAGTCACCACCAGGCCTGCCTTACAAGAGTTCCTGAAGGAAGCACTAAATATGGGAGAAAAAAAAAAAAAAAACCTGTACCAGTCACTCCAAAAATGTACCAAATAGTAAAGGCCACTCACACTATAAAGAAACTTCCCCAACTAATTGGCAAAATAACCATCTAGCATCATAATAACAGGATCAAATTCACACTTAACAATATTAACCTTAAATATAAATGGTCTAAATGCCTCAATTAAAAACCAGAGACTCGCAAATTGAATAAAGAGTCAAGACCCATTGGTGTGCTGTATTCTGAAGACCAATCTCACATTCAATGACACACATAGGCTCAAAATAAAGGGATGAAGGAATATTTACCAAGCAAATGCAAACAACAACAAAAAAAAGCAGGGGTTGCAATCCTAGTCTCTGATAAAACAGATTTTAAACTAACAAAGATCAAAAAAGACAAAGAAGGGCATTACATAATAGTAAACACAACAAGAAGAGCTAACTATCGTAAATATATATGCACTAATACAGGAGCACCCAGGTTCATAAAGTAAGTTCTTAGAGATCTACAAAGAGACTTAGACTCCCACATAATAATATTGGGAGACTTTAATACCCTACTGTCAATATTAGATCAACAAGACAGAAAATTAACAAGGATATTTAGGACTTGAACTCAGCTCTGCACCAAATGGGCCTAAAAGACATCTACAGAACTTTCCACCCAAATCAACAGAATATACATTCTTCTCAGCACCATGTTGCACTTTTCTAAAATTTACCACATAATTAGAAGTAAAACACTTCTCAGCAAATGCAGAAGAATGGAAATCATAACAAACAGTCTCTCAGACCACAGTGCAATTAAATTAGAACTCAGGATTAAGAAACTCCCTCAAAACCTCACAAATACATGGAAACTGAAAAACCTGCTCCTGAGTGACTACTGGGTAAATAATGAAATTAAGGTAGAAATAAGTAAGTTCTTTGAAACCTATAAGAACAAATACACATGTACCAGAATCTCTGGGACACAGCTAAAGCAGTGTTTAGAGGGAAATTTATAGCACTAAATGCCCACAGGAGAAAGCAGAAAATATCTAAAATGGACACTGTAACATCACAATTAAAATAACTGTAGAACCAAAAGCAAACAAATTTAAAAGTGTAGAACACAAGAAATCACAGATCAGAGCAGAACTGAAAGAGATAGACGTGAAAAATTCTTCGAAACCCAATTAATCCAGGAGCTGATTTTTTGAAAAGATTAACAAAATAGGTAGATTGCTACCAGACAAAAGAGAAAAGAGAAAACTCAAACAGAAACAATAAAAAATGAAGGGGAGATCACCATTGATCTTACAGAAATACAAACTACCATCAGAGAACGCTATAAACACCTATATGTAAATAAACTAGAAAACCTAGAAGGAAAGAAGAAGTTCCCAGACACATACACCCTCCCAAGACTAAATCAGGAAGAAGTTAAATCTTTGAATAGACCAATAACAAGTTCTGAAATTGAGGTAGTAATTAATAGGCTAACAACCAAAAAAAGCCCGGGATCAAATGGACTCATAGCTGAATTCTACCAGAGGTACAAAGAGAAGCTGGTATCATTCCATCTAAAACTATTCCAAATATAGTAAAGGAGGGGACTCCTCCCTAATTTATTTTAGGAGGCCAACATCATCCTGATACCAAATACCTGGCAGAGACACCACAAAAAAAGAAAATTTCAGGCCAGTATCCCTGATGGACATCAATGCAAAAATCCTCAATAAAATACTGGCAAATGAAATCCAGCAGCACATCGAAAAGCTTATCTACCACAAACAAGTTGGCTTTGTTCCTGGGATGCAAGGTTGGTGCAACATACCCAATTCAATAAATGTAATCCATCACATAAACAGAGCCAATGATAAACTCCACCATTTTCTCAATAGATTCAAAAAAGGCCTTTGATAAAATTTAGCACCCCTTCATGCTAGAAACTCTTAATAAACTAGATCTTGATGGAAAGTATCTCAAAATAATAAGTTATTTATGATAAACCCACAGCCAATATCATAATGAATAGGCAAATCTGGAAGCATTCCCTTTGAAAACCAGCATAAGACAAGAATGCCCTCTGTCACCACTCCTATTCAACATATACTGGAAGTTCTGGCCAGGGCAGTCAGGCAAGAGAACAAAATAAAGGTATTCAAATAAGAAGAGAGGAAGTCAGATTTCTCTGTTTGCAGATGACATGATTGTATGTTTAGAAAATCCCATTGTCTAAGCCCCAAATCTCCTTAAGCTGATCAGCAACTTCAGCAAAGTCTCAGGATACAAAATCAATGTGTATTCCTATACACCAATAATAGACAAACAGCCAAATCATGAGTGAACTCCCATTCTAAATTGCTACAAAGAGAATAAAATACCTAGGAATACAGCTTACAAGGAATGCAAAGGACCTCTTCAAGGAGAACTACAAACCACTGCTCAAGGGAATAAGAGAGGACACAAACTAATGGGAAAAAAAAAATCCATGCTCATGGATAGGAAGCATCAATATCATGAAAATGGCCATAATGCCCAAAGTAATTTATAGCTTCAATGCTATCGCCATCAAGCTACCATTGACTTTCTTCAAGGAATTAGAAAAAACTACTTTTAATTTCATATGGAACCAAAAAAGAGCACATACAGCCAAGACAATCCTAAGCAAAAAGCACAAAGCTAGAGGCATCATGCTACCTAACTTCAAACTATACTACAAGGCTACAGTAACCAAAACAGCATGGTATGTTACCAAAACAGATATATAGACCAATGGAACAAAACAGAGGCCTCAGAAATAATGCCAACATCTACAACCATCTGATCTTTGACAAACCTGACAAAAACCAGCAATAGGAAAAGGATTTCCCATATAATAAATGGTGTTGGGAAAATTGGCTAGCCATATGCCAAAAACTGAAACTGGAAAAAAATTAAGGTGAATTAAAGACTTAGACATAAGGCCTAAACCCACATAAACCCTTGAGGAAAACCTAGGCAGTACCACTCAGGACACAGGCATGGGTAAAGACTTCATGACTAAAACACCAAAAGCAATGGCAACAAAAGCCAAAATTGACAAATCGGATTTAATTAAACCAAAGAGCTTCTGCAAAGCAAAATAAACTATCATCAGAGTGGACAAGCAGCCTACAGAATGGGAGAAAATTGTTGCAATCTAGCCATCTGAGAAAGGGCTAATATCCAGAATCTACAAAGAACTTAAACAAATTTACAAGAAAAAAACAACCCCATCAAAAAGTGGGCAAAGGATATGAATAGACATGACTCACCGGAAGACATTTATGCAGCCAACAAACATATATTAAAAAGCTGATCATCACTGGTCATTAGAGAAATGCAAATCAAACCACAATGAGATACTATCTCATGCCAGCTAGAATGATGATCATATTAAAAAGTCAGGAAACAACGGATGTGTACAGTAAGTGGAGAAATAGGAATTCTTTTACACTATTGGTGGGAGTATAAATTAGTTCAACCATTGTGGAAGACAGTGTGGAAATTCTTCAACGATCTAGAACCAGAAATACCATTTGATCCAGCAGCCTGTTACTGGGTATATATCCAAAGGATTATAAATCATTCTGCTATGAAGACACATGAACACCTATGTTTATTGCAGTACTATTCACAATAGCAAAGACTTGGAACCAACCCAAATGCTTATCAATGATAGATTGGTTAAAGAAAATGTGGCACATATACACCATGGAATACTATGCAGCCATAAAAAAGGATGAGTTCATGTTCTTTGCAGGGACATGGATAAACCTGGAAACCACCATTCTCAGCAAACTAGCACAGGAACAGAAAACCAAATACCAAATGTTCTCATTCATAAGTGGGAGTTGAACAATGAGGACAGACACAGGGAGGGGAACATCACATACCAGGGTCTGTCACTGGGGGACCAGGGAAGGGATAGCATTAGGAGAAATATCTAACGTAGATGACAGGTTGATGGATGCAGCAAATCACTATGGAACATGTATACCTATGTAACATTCCTGCATGTTCTGCACATGTATCCCAGAACTTAAAGTATAATTAAAAAACTAATAAAAGAAAAACCAAGGATGGAGAAAAAGAAGATAAAAATGAGGGAAAGATATATTTCTCAGAAGAGATCTGTTGAGAAAGGAGAAAGGACAGAAGTAGGTTTCAAAACAATTGGGACATGTTCTGGGATTGGCGGTAAGAGGGGAGGGTGAAGAGGAAGATGTTGGTTGGCTGGGCATGGTGGCTCAGTACTGTAATCGCAGCACTTTGGATGGCCCTGGGTGTATCACTTGAGGCCAGGAGTTGGATACCATTCTGGCCAACCTGGCAAAACCCCGCATCTACTTAAAACACAAAAGTTAACTAGGCGTGGTAGCACATGCCTGAAGTCCCAGCTACTTGAGAGGCTGAGATAAGAGAATCACTTGAGCCTGGGAGGCTTAGGTTGCAGTGAGCCAAGATCATGCCACTACACTCCACCCTGACTGATAGAACAAGACTCTGTATGGAGAAAAAAAAAAAAAAAAAAAAAAAAGGAAGATGCTAGAACTAGTAAATTTGAGGAATTTGGAAATATCCACATGGATCACCAAGATTGTTGGTCCCCGTGGCCTTCCCTAAATCTTCATATGGTTTTGCAGCAATTATGTGTGAAAAATTGTATGATTCTTCAGTATTTGTTTGGCTTTCCCTGCAGTTGCTCTGATACCCAACGTCAGAATCCTAGATCATTGGATAAGCTGAAGCTTTCAGCAACTCTAATTTGACTGTCACTACTTTTCTTACCTATAGTAGATGTTGTCCACAATGTGACCATGTTATTTACAGGAAATACAACAATCATATGTCAGATTTTGTTCTCAAATTGTTATTAATTTCCCCAAATATTATTAGTCTTTTGCATATCTTATAGTTTATAATAACAGTAATTTTACAATAATTTTAGCCTTTTATTTATTGGATCTTTCTTTATTTTCATGGCTATAGAGGCATTCAGATCAGTTTCCCTGAGAAAAATAAACTACCTACCCATTATAAATGATTTCCTTCTGTGAAAGATATCTTACCTGCAGGTACAATTGAACGGCTTAAGTCAGCAGACCAATCTACCACTATTGCTGTTCTTTGCGTTTAAAAGTTCAGTTGAGATAATATACTTAAATAATAGACATTACTCAATTTTCCAAAATACACAGGGCATCTACCACCACTCCCCTAAAATAAATCAGGAGTATTCTAACAATTTACCATGCTGCTACCCAAACACAAAAATTTAAAGACCGTGAGGACTAGAGCATTCTTATTTTTGTTTTCTGTTGTTTCCTTGTACTTTACAGGATACTTAATTCTAAAAAAAAAAAAAAAAAAAAAAAAAAAAAAAAAAAAAAAGTTGAATTAAGGACAATATATGTAGTAAATTTGGGGGGGTAGACAAGGAATACTAAAATATATTTTCACTAGTGGAAGATCGTTTTTGTTAGTTTCTGTGCTTACCATGGTTATCTCAAAAATTTCGTTTGCCTGAAAATTTTGCTCAGTATTTTTTAATCCACAGCTCAACCACTCTGTATATTCCTACTGCATTTGGCTTCATCCTCAAAGTATAGTTTAATTAAAGTTCTGTTTGTTTGGTGCATTAATTAGAGAGAGATAAGCTGGTGCATTTTTAGTTTGGGAACATGTCTTAAGCTATTCCTCAGGTGTTTGCTCTTGGCCAATCCTAGTGGCATTTTCCTGTGTTCCTTTTTCACCTAAGTGTGTTCTTCATAGCTTCTAAACCAGATAGTGTTTTGAGAGACATTTAATCCATTTGGTTTATTACTTTAGCTCATACACATCACATTTTATCACTTCAGTGTATTGTAAATGTTCTTTGATTCAAAAAATACTCAGCAGCTTAGTGAATATTTAAAGAATGTTACTCTGGGAGAAATAATATTTGGCAATTCATACCAATTCCATAATTTTAGCATTTTGACTTAATTTAGCACAGAATTTGGAATCCACAAGTGTGTGATATATGTATTTATGGTTTCATTAGCTTCAAATCTTGCAGTTTAGCTACTACAGGTTACTAGACTATTTTCATTTGCTAAGAAAAAAAAATGGATTATTCTTCAACTTGAACTTATATTGCCCCCAGCTGGCAATTTAACCGGAGTAAAAAATATCATTGTGCTTCAGTAACCGATATTCAGAAAAATAAAATTAACTTTCTCTGAAATTAGATGCTTTCTACCAAACTGAAATATATAATTGTGTCAGGAGTTGGAGGAATATTCTGTAGTTTAATGGTTGGGACTTTCAGCTCAGATAGCTCTGAGATTGAATCTAGACTCTGTTAATTTACCAGATTTGTTATCATTCACATAGATCACATCCTTTCTGTACTTCAGTATCAAATCTGTGAAAGGAGCATATTAAGAGTACGTATATTATGATTTGTTATAAGGCAAATATGAGATGATACCTGTTAAGTTGCTTAAAGTGGAACCAAGACATAGTGCTAACTGAATGTTAACTGTAGATGGAATACGTAAAAGCCGCTTAACAGAGTACCTGGTACATGCTCACAAAATGATTTTTGGTAGAAGTTTTAGATTATGAAATGTCATTTCTTCACAGTATTTTATATTCAGTACTCCTCCTCAAAGCAGCTTTTGTTTTTAGTGTCTCAAAACTGGCATTTTTTTCTGTTTTAGTCATAGTTTCTATTTTTATTGCAGCTCAGGGAACTAATAAGGTGTTGTTTCAATAGTTTGGGGGATTCTTATTTATAGCCTATTCTTACTGCAGTTCTTTCCCTCACAGGACCACTAGGTTGATCATTTAAGTGCACATACTTGATAAACGTGATTCTTAACACATGGGTATCTCTCCATTGTCTATTGCGTATATCATATTGATCACTGTGGCATGCAGTGTCACCCATATTGACTCACATCAGCATCAATGACCTCCCCAAACCTTCTTTCTCAAGGGACAAGTAACACTGGGTCTCTAGACATTTCTCCAAAACAAGATAAGTTTTTATACCTCTGAGATTATGCCCAGCCTACCTCCACAACTCATAACTCAGCTTTCCCTCTGTCTGTGTTTTATGGCTTCATTGTCTTAATAGTTTTGTAACCTATTTTGGGAGGAGTCTAAACAATTCAGTGTGGCCTTGACACTTCTTCCTTAATGAGGCGAGTTTGAGGAGCAGCGCAATGGATCTAGACAGAAGACAGTACTCTGCAGCCTAACACCACAACCTATTAGCAGGCGGACCTTTGAAAAATTCTGTCAAATGTTTCAGCACTAATTCTCTCAACTAGAAAAGGGAGATATCAGCTGTTTTCTCTCCCTCACAAGGTTTTTGTGGGGATGAGGCACTGTATTGGTTTTCTATTGCTACCATATCAATTTACCACAAAACGTATTGGCTTTAAACAACGTAAATGTATTTTTTTTATGGTTTTATAGGTTGGAGGTCCAACACAGGTGTCCCGCTGGGCTCCAACCAAGTTGTTTACAGGACTTTTTGCCTTTCTGGAGGCTTACGGGAACAATCCATTTCTTTGCCTTTTTCAGCTTCCTGAGGCTTCTGGCAGGTCTTTCCACATAATTTCTACATTTCAGAACCAGCAGGGAGGCAGTAGCATGTCCTTCTCATACTGCCCTCACACTGAGCCCTGCCAGGAAAGGTTCCTCACTTTAAAGACTCATGTGATTATATTGTGGGGACATGGACATCTTTGGGAGCCAACCTAAAAGTAACATTTGTTCACTCACAAAAATTCTTAGTGATTTTGCCACCCCTGTGATGTTTGTTTCTTCTGATACAGATGAAAGTTCAGAGCTCTGTGTGTGTGCGTGTATGTTTGTGTTGAGACATTTTAAAAAATTGCTTTTACTTTGAGAGCAAACCAGGAAACATTAATACCAAGAGATGACAGTGACATGAAAAAGCTATTTTATTTCTTTTCTGCAATTTCCACGCAACCTCATAAACTTGAGAGTTTAATTGCACCAGTAGAGAATAATTTGGATCAAGTCCTCAGAACTTCATGATATTGGTATATCAGACTGTGAAAACACCCAGGGATGTCCTTATGTCGAGAAAGACTGTCCTAGAGGTGTGCAGGGAGTGACAGGACCATGGCGGCTCTTTGCATAGATGCAACAAGTAATAAGCCAAGTATTCCAAGTGTTGTGAAGAGCTATTTCTTCGTCCCTCCTATATTTAACAACAAGATTGCCTAGGCATATAATATAAAATTTACATGTGGGTGAAGCAATGATTATTCCCCTTCCCTTTGTGAATTAAGTTGTATATTGATGGGAAACTAACAAATATATTCTGTATGCATTCAGTGGACTGAATTTTTCACATCAGTTTTCCACTGCTAGTATGCAGATGTCCTTTAACTATATACTGAATTACTATACCATTAATTGTATTTAATTAGTTAGGAAGAGTCTCCTAACATGAATGAAAAGAGTGTAAGGTATTGTTAAAACAATCAATGTGTAGAATAATCACTTAAACAAAAAGTGACTATTATTATTATTTTGAGATGGAGTCCTTCTCTGTCACCCAGTCTGGAGTACAGTGGTATGATATCAGCTCACTGCAACCTCTGCTACCCAGGTTCAGTCGATTCTCCTGCCTCAGCCTCCTAAGTAGCTGGGATTACAGGCACATGCCACCACACTTGCTGATTTTTGTATTTTTAGTGGAGATGGAGTTTCACCATGTTGGCCAGGTTGGTTTCAAATTCCTGACTTCAGGTGATCCACCAACCTTGGCCTCCCAAAGTGCTGGGGTTACAGGCATGAGCCTCTGCACCCAGCAAAAATGATTCTTTATCTCATACCATTCTTCAAACTTGTAGCCTTTTGTTCTCCAAACTGATGAAGAATTTCTTGTGAATATATGTAGGAGAGACAAAAACAAATGAGCTCCAGAATACATGTTAGTTCATTGACCAGTATGTCAATAAACTTTTAATAAGCTTTTCGCTCTTACAGTTTTGGAACTTGAATTACAGATTAGTTTTGAGACCATTTTTCTAGTAATATTATTGGCCAGGTGTGGTGGCTCTCTCCTATAATCCCAGCGCTTTGGGAGGCCGAGGTGTGCGGATCACAAGGTCAGAAGTTGGAGACCGGTCTGGCCAACATAGTGAAATCCCATCTCTACTAAAAATAAAAATAAAAAAATTAGCTGGGCATTTTGATGGGCACCTGTAGTCCCAGTTACTTGGGAGGCTGAGGCAGGAGCATCACTTGAACCCAGGAGGCGGAGGTTGCAGTGAGCCGAGATCGTACCTCTGCATTCCAGCCTGGGCAACAAGAGCAAAACTCTGTCTCAAAAAAAAAAAAAAAAAATTCTTTTGTCCTCAGTTTCTTCATTCTGAAATGGAATGATCATAAAATGGTTTTTGAATTGCCTTCCTTTTAAATGTAACATATTGGAAATTTAGCAGAGGTGACATATAGCAGTTGTACATAAATATCTTCCACTGTTAAGTGGTTAGTGTACTTGTGTTTATCTTATGTCTTCCTTTCCCCCACCTTTTCTCTAATAAATAAATTTATTATTTACTTATAAATTTATTTATTATATATTGCTCATGTACTTCAAAAGCGAGTTGACTAATTATGCTTATTAATTCCCAAGGACTTTTAAAAGGCTCTTTTAATTTATGGGTTTATGCTTCAAACATCATCACACATTCCTTAGTCTGTGTTGTACTTTATGATTAACCAAAAATAAACTACCTTAAGTAGTTTATAATTTTATATGTGGAGCTATAATTTTACATGTGTAAATATAACTTCCCCTAGCAGATTGATGAGCAAAACCATATTTTATAAATCCTAGTTCAATGCCACTGGGCATATAATAAGCACATTCTAAGTCGTGATTTACAACGAATTGCTTGGTTATACAGGCACGCTTCTTGTCATATGGACCTATGATCTAAATCTAGTGGTAGACTAAGCAACTGAATCTGCTTGCAAATATCAATGTGCTAACACAAGATGAGGAAAAGGCACAATCACAGCAAACTTTCTCCTGTAATAGACATTATATAATCTCAAAGCATAACTATCCCATCAGAGCATCCTATTCTATATACAGATACTGGAAAATGAAGTGACATTAACCGACAAGTAGAAGATATGTTCTGAAGACAAAATGAGTTACTAAAATTTAGTTACGAAATCTCAGTAAATAATAAGAACTGTGGGTCTAGTTATTTTAAAAAGATATGTTGAAATATATAAACAAAGGCAGAGCCTAGGCTACACAATTAGCTACAATTTTCGAGCATCTACTTTGTAGCCACAACACCTCTATAAACAGATTAGTCTAAGCTTGGAAAAGTTTGTTTCAGACACTAAATGGTAGTACCAGGATACGTGGTTTGCCTGACAGCAAAGCTCCTGCTCTTTCCTCTGTTAAAATAAGTGGATTCTGTCAAACAATGGTCATTACAATGAATCAAAGGATGTCTTTGGTACTTGGGATAGAAGAGAGTGGGAGTAGCTCTTTCTAGGGAGAGATGTGGGGGCTAGTCATATGAATCCCATTGCATTAAATCATTAAGGCAAATGTTTTATACATGTCAATTTATGGTCCATTTTCTCTCACTAAGAAGACAGGACAAGGCTTCCGTTTTTACTAGCATGATGGATTAGTTACCCTAAACACACTCTTCTTATTGAAACAAAAAGATACCGGATAAAAATATTTCTAAAATTCTATTTAAATGCACTTTATGGTCAGCACATAGACACACACAACAGGGAATCCAAAGAGTACCACAATAAAGTGAAAGTTGAACCCATGGGATTTTAGTGAACACCCAGTCTAGCTTTCATCCTGAGGGTTTATGTTGAACTCTTGTGTCCTGGAGTTTCTTCTTTGAAGGCTACCTGAAGCACAGACAGCAGAAGTTAAAACTTAGAGCTGGCCAGATGTAGGGAAGCTAATATGAGATCTCAACAAAATGCTGGATTTTCAAAGGACTATAGCCTATATAAAGGTGAATGAGAAAAAAGCCCTGTCACAGAAGAAGATAGCAAGGAAACTTTGCTGTTTTGACCTTGGTGCTAGGATAAGGGGGACAGGTGCATTTTGAGAATTCATAGCACACAATTTGTGCTGAGAACTCATAATCACGCAAAGCTTTATGTCGGTTTTTAATCCAAGTAAAATTACCTTGGGGGGCCGGGACTGGATCTCAGACAAAAATTTAATTTAAAGTGATTCTTTACAAGGATGGGTGTCTAAGAACAACAAAGCAGATTGAAAGAGAATCAAATAGAATAAAATTCAGTTATAATAACTGAAGTTAAAAACACAGTAATGAATTAAGCAAGTCAGAGGTAAAGATATAAAATAATGTTCAAGAAAACAGAGTCAAAGTAATATAATGCAGAGTAAAGTCTAGAGTCACAAAAAGATAAACAATAGGAAGGAAAGATTAAAAGAGAGGATTGAGTGAAAGGCTATAATATTAGAATACCAAAAGCACTAGTAGAGAGAATAGGGAATGAATAATGGGTGCTATAGATGGAATGTTCAAGTCCCCTCAAATTCATTTGTTGAACCCAGTGTTCAATGTGAGGCAGAGCCCCTGTGAATGGAATTAGTGCCCTTATAACAGAGGCCCCATGGAGATGCATTCTGTTTCCTCCGTGTGAGACTGTAGCTTGAAGATGGCCATCTATGAATCAGCACATGGATACTCACCAAACATCAAATCTGCTGGTTCCTTAATCATGGACTTTCCTGCCTCCCAAATGGTGAGGAATACATTTCTGTTCTTTGTGAGCTGCTCAGTCTATGGTATTTTGTTATAGCAGCCTGAATTTAACAGAATTTTTAGAGCCCAATTTTATAATCTAGTAATCCCAAATAATTCAAAGGAGAATAAATTTTCAAAAATTACAATTAGGCATATAATAATAAAATTATAGACTCCAAATACAAAGATAAGATTTTAAAAACATCCAGAAAATCACATCATATAAAATTACTGGCAATTTAATTGATGTCAGACTTCTCAATAGCAACAATGAAAACAATAAGACTGTAAAATAGCACGTTCAATCTACTGAGAGATAACAATAATTAACCTAGAATTCCAAACCCAGGAAAACTGTTTTGCTAGCATTAGGTCAAAATTAAAATCGTTTAAACAACAAAGAAGTGAGAGAAATATCAATAAAGTATATTCACTAAAGGAAAATCTGAAGGAAGTGCTTCAGATAAAAGGAATATGATTGCAATTGGAAGGTAGGAGGTAATGTTAGTAAAGATATGGGTATGTATGTAAGTATATCCAAGCAAATATTGAATGAATAAAAAACTATAATCCTAATTCATGAAGAGGAAAAAAGTAGAATAATGGGCCAAAAATGGCATACATGCTGAGAAGAGATGGTAAGAGGTCTTGATATCTAATAATATAATCTGAAGAAAGATAAAGATTATTATTTAAATGATGGCAAATAACATATGCCTTCTAAAACAGCTAAATTAATCACTAAAAGAATAAACACAGATAAACTTGCTAAACAAGTAAAATTTAAAAATTGAATGGGGAACGTCTATTGTTTTCAAATAGGACAATGTACAAAAAAAGAAGAGACTAGAATACGTAAAATAATTTTGTGCAAGTAGTAATACTAAAAGAAAGTGTTTAGAAATAATAATAAATTGACTAAACACTCCAGTTAAAAGAAAAGGATTGTTGGATTGAATTTTTCAAAACGCAGTAATATTCTGTTTTAACTTGAAATATAAGGAGACAGGCTGAAACTAAAGAATGGAAAAACATAGACCATGTAAATTGTGTCCAAAAGAAAGGTAACATGTCTGTATTCTTAGCATAAAAAGTTTTTTTTTTACATCAAAATATTTATAAAGAGAAGACAAGACATGTAAAGCCTGGAAGAAGCTATTTCAACAACATAACAAGCTCCACAACAAAAATATTAATTTACCAAATATGCAAACAACTTCTACTACTTAAGGAAAATACTAACACTCAGTAGACAAATGGACTAAAGAAGTGAGCTGATATTTTACCTAAGAGGAAATCAAAATTATTAATAATTATCTGTATAGATATTAAAGCTCTTTAAAAGTGAGGAAAATGATAATTATATCCACACTGAGAACCTATTATAAACCACCAGATTGGCAAACCTTACAAAGTTAGTCAATATTGTTGGTATATACTACTGGTGTATGAGTGTTAGTGATGAGAGCAAAGGGACCCTTCACTGTCCTCTGATAGGAATTCAAATTGATAGAACCCTTTGGAAAAATGTTTGATATTACCTAATAAATATTGATGGTTTGTATGTCATACTGCCTAATAATTCTACTTCTAAATATAAAACCTATAGATATTATTGAACCAGCAAAGAAGATATATATAAGAACATTTCCAACACAAATAAATGATAAATGTTTTAGATGATGAATATGCTAATTATCCTGATTTGATCACTATTTATTATATGTATTGAAACATCACTATGTATCCCATGAATATGTATAATTATTATTTGTCAATTAATGAAATTTTAAAAATAATATAGCAGTAATACTTGCAATAGCATGGGTGCAAGTACATACTCATACATGCTTCACATAGTCACACAAATATACCTCAAAAATGAGAAACTACCCAGAAATCCATTAATAGTAGAATGGCAAATCAATGACATATGCATCACTGAATATTGGTTAAAAGTCTACAGCTAAATGTATCATATGACCAATATCAAAAGCACACTTTTGAGCAAAATATAAATCATAAAATAATTTCTAAACTATGAATCATTTCTATAATGAGCTTAAAATATGTGTTTAGTGATACAGGCATAGGTGCTAAAACTACAAAGAAAGGAAAAGGAATCGTTAATACAAATTTCAGGATCATCCTTACCTGAAAGAGGAAGATGAGATAATAAAAGGAAAATGGGGGTGGATAGGCACACATGAAGACTTCTAACCTGCTGGCTATATTCTTTGTCTTGATAGATATTTTTATTCTTTAAAAATATGTGTGTGCATGTATAACATATATAACATGTGTGTGTAAATATATATATATATATATATATATGTATATATGACAAAACTTGGTGATGATTAGACATTAAAGTACATTCCAAATTTATCAGAGTAGAACTGAAGAAGATCCAGTTGCTGCTGCTTCCTCTTCACTTCAGGGTGGTGGTTAAAAACAGAATTACAGTTTCTGGGTTCAATCAACTACCTTTGTGATTTTAGGCAAGTTACTTAGCATCTCTGTGCCTCAGTATCCTTGTGTCTAAATTAAACATAACAATAATATCTAATTCATGAGGTTGTTAAAAGGCTTAAATGAGTTTACGTTTGTAAAGCACTTAGAACAGTGCCTGATGCAGAACAAAAGCTATGTTCGTTAAATAAAATTTATGAAAGTATATCCCTTTGTCTTCTTAATTGTAGTTCTATACTTCTCAGAATTTCTAAGATAATAAAAAGAGGAAAAATGTCAAATGGTATCTTGATTAGTTTTACAATGAGTATATAGAATGACATGCTGGAGAACTGACATTTTTACAATATTGGCTTTTGAAGTTCATGAACATGGTCTACCCCTGTATTTATTTCAATTTATCTTTTCTGTCAGTAATGTTTATAAATTTCAATGTGGAAGCCTTGCACATTTTCCACTAATTTTATTTCTAGTTATATGATAAATTCAGTATTATGTAAAATCTTTTATTAAAATGTCATTTTTAAATGTTTGTTGTTACTGAATATAAATAACATTTGCTTTTGTATGTGGCAAGTTTGTCAACCCAACTTAAAACTTTTCTATAGATTCTCTTTAATTGTTTGCTTAGGAAATCATGTCTTTTGCAAATAGTGATGATGTTATTTATCTCCATATGAAGGGATTGAAAAATAAAATAGGGATAGAGTTACATTTTCTAATCATTTTCTGCCAAAATAAAGCAAATCTAGGGCAATTTGTTGGTTTGGAGGCTGCTTTAAGTTCTCTGTAATCCAATAGTACTCTCTTTCTTGTGGTGAGGTATGTGTGTGTAAGTGTTCAATTATTACTATTATTTTTGAAAATCAGAAGTAAACCCTCCCTAAACCCTAATAGCATTCATTATAAAATTTGCATGGTGAACCATGAATGCTATTTGAAAGAATGCAATAGTATACATGTTATTCTCCTAGTATATGTTGGTATATGTTGGTAACTCACTCTGTGACTCAGAAATATTCTTTTCTTTTTGTATCATCTTCTCTATAATACTCATTATTTATGTGCAGTGGTTGTTTTATTAAGTGTTCCTCCCTCCCTCCCTGCTTTCTGTCTGTCTGTCTGTCTGTCTGTCTCACTGTGTCGCCCAGGCCAGTGTGCAGTTGCACAATCTTGGCTCACTGCAACCTCCACCTTCCAGGTTGTCCAAGTGATGCTCCTGCTTCAGCCTCCTGAATAGCTGGGACTGCAGGCATGCAGCAACACGCCCAGCTAATTTTGTGTTTTTAGTAGAGACAGGGTTTCAACATGTTGGTCTGGCTGGTCTGGAAATCCTGACATCAGATGATCCACCTACCTTGGCCTCCCAAATTGCTGGGATTACAGGCATGAGCCACTGTGCCTGGCCTAAGTATTCACTTTGAATTGAAGTACTTTTCCCAATCAAGCAAATTCTCACTCCTGTTTTGTTATATTTAGCTAGCTGATGGTAAAGGGCATTCCTATGAGACCAACATCTGCCAAAGTATTGTGCTTCATTTTATGAAGAGACTGGATTTTAGGAAATGGTGAATTGCTTTCTTCATACTTTTTGTGGTAGGAGGCACTGGAGAGTATAGTAGTGCTGTGCAGATCGATTTGCATTTTTTTAATCCACTTGTGGTGGGCTTTGTTTCACTATTTTATTATAAAAGCCAAAATAATGGGAGTTTTCCAAAAATGAAAGGATGTGACAAATATAGATATGATTCAGCCCAAGATAATGATTTTGAATATGAAAAAATCCTACATGAAGAACTTAGATGTCTTATTACATTACTTCATCATTTAAACGACACTAAAATTTCATGGCAGTTTCCTCTAAGTACTGTTTTCCTATCCATAAATACTGAAATATTAGAAATCTAATATCAATATGTTAGAAACATTAAAACTAGGTATTAAAATGCTTTAACAACAGCAACAAAAAAACATTAAAAAACAATAGTATAACGTAACATATGCTTCATCTCTTTTGATGAACACCTAATTATTACTCTAATGTAGTCACCTCTATTTATAGTCAGCTTTCTATCGTGCTTAATAGCCTTTTTCGTTAAGTCCCCTGACTGCTTTAGTCCTCACACTGAATGGAAGTCTCCTAAAATTGAGGCCAGGTGATGAATTAGCCTCCTTGGCTCCAATAGTGAACTAGTAGAGTCCAGTTGTCTAAACAGCTATTCCTGTTCAATTGCAGCAGTGTGTTTCCCTCCAGGGTGATAATTGCTAAGACCTCATTGTGGCTCATTTCTTTATAATGCCCATAACAGTGCTTTTTCAAGGGAAGGAATTGCATATTTTAGTGCTGTGATAAAATGCAAGAAGGCATGCTGCTATAATGTGGTTGGCCCCATCTTGTGTACAGCTCTGAACATTTGTATTTATGACAGCCATTTCACACTTGTATATTTGGGAAATGATGAAATGTTTATGTGCTCATATACCAGAATTTGTGAATTTTTCATATTCTGCTAAGAATAAAAAATACTTCTCTAATTTCAAACATTTGTTTGAACAGTGTCTACCTGTGGGTGTAGGGGGAGGCAAAGTAGCTGTCTACCTCCTCACTCTGTAAAGATAATATGCATGTTAATTCATGCTGGTAGTTTGAATGAGGCACAGCTGCTGGATAACCATGTGATCCATCTATTTTGCGGAGAATGCCGCATTTTTATTCAACATTCATGGTGCAATAGAAGGAAAGCTTCCATTTTGTACATTTGTTACAAACAGAAAATAAGAGAAAGGGACGCTCACCTATGAATACTAAATGAGGAAAAGCCTATCACAGTCAGTGATCAGAATGTCCAAACTTCTTTGTGTTGCTCATTGATGCACAAACAAACCACATGAATTGCTATTTGCTCAAACCATAATTGAAACCATTGCCACAGTCATAGCCAGTTATAGGATGCTTACCTTAAAATATACTCTTACTTGTCCTTTGGTTTAGAAATCCCACAGTCTCTGTTCTGTTTTTGGTTCATCTACCCAAGTTACAGACATTGTCGTGCTGGTGTCTTTGGGGCATCGTGTCCTTGCTTAGTTTTCTGCTCTTCAAAACCTTTGCAGTCATAGGAGCAGCATCACCTTTATTTGAAGCTCCTCTCTACTGGACAAATAGATGTGGAATAGAAAGTTGATTTCAGACATCCAATTAAATCACGCTCTTATAGGGGAAATTACCCCTTGTAGTGTTGACACGTTAGTCATTCTCAGCAAGTCAGTTGGCAAAAAGGAAGTCATTTAATCTTTGGGCTCTGAGGTCATCATTTGGGCAAAAATACTTTGAAGGTAGAGAAATGTTGTTGCAGCAAAAATCCAAAAGGTCATCACCCACAGATACAGGTCATAAATGTGTCTTAGGAAAACTACATTGGTTTATAATGAAGGTGAGTTTCTTCTCACATATTTGTGAGAAAAATGAGATAGTTCAGGGAGCCCTTATGTATCTATGTATAATTCATAAACTCATTAAAGAATGAAAGGCACAATCTGGTCAATTTTAAATTTAGCCAACCACATTTGCCATTCAGAGCCCATAGAAAGGTAAACCAGGAAATAGATGCAAACTGGCAATCATTAATGCTGCTATGTAACTTCAGTGCCATTATCAAAAATAGAGAACAGGAAAAAGAAAACACACAATTCTAAATCCGATAGTTCTGTCCTAACAACATTTCTTTTTCCATAGTTTAGTATGATTAAGGGTAGATAATCTTGGAAATTTGAAGAATTTAGTTTACAGTCTTTTCTCTAATGTTTGATCTTAGGCAATTTAGTTAAAATATCTGTGCCTCAGTTTCTTCATCTATGCAACAACTTAAGAGCCTATATCATAGTATTAGTGATTAGAGGAAAGATATTTCTGATACATTGTAAGCACTAATAAACATTAACAAATAGAATTTATTATGTGTGTCAAGAGGATTGAGTTTATCTTCATATCATTTTCTTCAGCAATGCCATTCCTCCTGGGGTAAACAATGTTTCAATTAGCATTCTTTTTTTTAGTAAAATATTAGGTGACAACTAACACACAAGCCACATGGGAAAGCTATAACTTATTTTAGAAGTAAGGGAGATAAATAAAATCTTATGCCTGAGATCTCTGATGCTTTCCTCTAAGGCAGTGTCACTGACTGGGTTTTGTTTTTGTTTTATTTTTATTTTTTCGCAAGAGAACAAATTTCCACACTTCTAATCAGACTGGTCATGCAAAAAGCCCATTCCCTTGTCAAAATGGATGAAAGCAGATGACTGAAAAATTTTCAACTAATTTTCTTTTTTATCATTTCTGTTACACTGAACTAACCAAAGGGTAAAACATTCTCTGGGGATCTCCAACCTCAAGCCTTGGTTGCTCTTGCATGCACCTTTGAAAATGCTCCACTGACAGAAACTCCTAACCGATAGAGCCAAGTTTCAGGTCTGTGGTTTAAGATTTGCATCAGGGATCAGGTTGCTCAAACTTCCTACAGCTCTTATGAGCTCAGAGTATGAAATTCATCTTTCAACTCACCCAGAACTAATGTATTCGCCCAGTATTTTCTGAACAATGTGCTTTATCTTGGAGTATAACATATTTAATTTGAGACTTCTTGATTATAAAATTAGGAATTATTTATGTAAATGAAAACTCAAATTTCCTGTACCATTTATGAAAGCCCATTTGAAATACAACATAACCTAATACAATTTAAGTAAGACCTAAAAAGGTCTACTGGAATTTCCAGTATATAAAAGAAAATAACAGTTTGAAATAGAGATGGGTTTGCACTTCCATTCCCGTTTCAAAACCTAGCAAGTGCTTATAAAGCACTCTATTGTGGCCAGCACTCCTCTATGTACTGGAAATATATTAATTCATTTAATTTTTCTTTTTTTTTCTTTTTTGAGATGAAGTTTCACTCTTGTTGCCCAGGCTGGAGTGCGGTGGCATGATCTCAGCTCACTGCAACCTCTGCCTCTGGGGTTCAAGTGATTCTCCTGCCTCAGCCTCCTGAGCAGCTGGGATTACAGGCACGTATCACCTAGCCCAGCTAATTTTTTGTATTTTTAGCAGAGATGGACTTTCACCATGTTGACCAGGCTGATCTCGAACTTCTAACTTCAGGTGATCCACCCGCCTCAGCCTCCCAAAATGCTGGGATTACAGCTGTGAGCCTGTAATTAATTCATTTAATTATTAAACAGTCATATGAAGTAGATGCTATTGATATATTTGTTTTAAGGAAGAAAAACACCTGAAGTGTAGAAAGAGCAATTAAATTGGTCAGAATCACACAATTGCTGAGTGGTAAAGCTGGGACTTTACCTAGCATGGTCCAAAGCCTACACTCACACAACTCTGTAGATTTGTATATCTGCATTATTTAGTTGTTTCAGTGTGCCCTGTGACAGCAAGAAATGAAGGATCAGAACTAGAATTATGGAGGTGATCTTCATTAATTAATTTCTTCCTTCATTCATTTTTGGTACAACTGCTTATACTGAAAAACTGAAGTCAAAGTATTATAAAAATATTTATTTTCTTAGCTTGTTATTTTAGTCCATCCAGGGAACTGTGGAAAGCAAACCGATAACTTGAAACTGTAATATCTAATAATATAAAACTGACAGGACTTGAAGCTATACGGCACAGAGATTAAGAACATAACTTTGGAACCAGTCAGACCTTCAGACAAGTTACTTAACCTCTCTGGACACTAATTTTCTCAAACTATAAAATATGGAAAATAACAGTTTTCATCACATAAGATTGTTTCAAAGAGGAAATTAAATAGTATGTATGTAGCAAGTATGAATCTCAGGTAGGCAGAAGCTATCACTTTCTACAGAACAACTTAATTTCTTATAACTTTTATTCTGCTTGACTGGTGGCAAATTTAACCTTAGTCATTAGGGGAAGTTCTCTCTTCCCTCTAGTCTGGTCAAGGTTCCATTAATTTATATAGTTCCAAGGTATTTTGAGAGCAGATGTTCCTCCAATGATATATATCATTAGATAGTTGAAATTTCCTCAGTTTTCCATTAAGTATTTTGTAAATCCAGATGAAAGCCCTGCCTCTTATCCAAGCTGGGGTTCCTGAGCCCATTTGTGTAGATGTTGCATGGAGGTGGTTACTGAGGAGGGCTTTACCTCAGCACACCACTGACGCAGCCATCATTCCTATCTGTCTGCTTCTTTGAGTCTGCTGACTTTCTGTTGATTCCGTACTCTGTGGCACTCCCTACTTCAAAGCCCTTCTCAACCATTTTCTCTCCTTGTCTTGTTTCTTATGTCAAGTCTTGTTTCTCCTTGACCTTACTTCTTAGGTCACAGTGTAGAAGCAATGAGTTCTCCTGTACTCTGGAGACCCACAGAGACCTCTTTCATCCTATGGCTCCCTGCATCCTGGATGAAAACTTTCTAATCTTTGGTGATGTGGAGTGTGTTCGTAGGGTAGGACAAAGGCAACCTGATCCTCCCGAATCTCTTTTCTTATAAGGGCACAGCCTCTTAATACAAATTTTCAAGTAATTCACTGGCTGTTTCTAATCCTATCCCTTCCTTTCACCTCCCCGAGGCAAGAATGAAAGTGCCCAGTACCTAGACAATGAAGATTACTGAAAAGGGATAATAAATTATTAGAAGAAAAAAAAATGCAAATAAATACCTTAAAATTCTTACTGAAACACATAGATTTTGATCTAGGTCCTGCTGCTTACTACCCAGAAAGCTAGTCACTGAGACAATAAGTATTGCCAGGGAAGAAGACTTTATTTAAATGCTGCAGCCAAGGACGATGGGAAATCTCACTCAAATTGGAATAAAATTAGGGATTTATATAGTGGGTAAAGAATACAACTACATGTGAGTAAATGGAAATCAGAGAGGAGTACAGAAACCATGAGGATGAGAGGCCTGGCATTTCATTGGGTGTCGTGGTCTGGTGAGTTTCAGCCCCTTGATACTCTCTGGGTGGGCTGAGAGTCACTTTCCTTAAAAAAGAACTCAGGTTAGACAAGTGTAAGCTTCAGGCTTTCAAACCAAGAAAGTCAGTTTCTATGTTTGTTTTAAAAGACTATTAACGTCAGTTCTGTGGGCCAGTTTCAAAATAAGATACCAACCAATATCACCCAAGGATTTGGTATAGATAGGCCAGTACTCAGTAAGTGGTTGCATTCATGACTACTAGTCTTGCTGTCATTGCTATTATTGATAATAGGTAAAGAATACACGGAAAAACAGAACCACTGCAAACCGGAAGCAGAAGAACTTGTGCCTTTAAAATTAAGCCCAAGGCAGAGTGGGTCCACTTTCTGTCTCTGAAGGCTACTGATACCTAGAGTACTATTATGGTGGTTCTTGGTTATCTAGACCCATGCTGCAGGTGGAGTGATCTCCCTGGACACCTCTTTTTTTTCACCTTTTAATCATTCCTCAAGCTTATACACAAAACTAAAGGGTTGTGGGGCCATTCTGTGAATAAGACACTCTAATGCCAAGGGATTTCTGCTTTCTGACAAAACATAAATTAGATCAAATGATTAATATTCTTGATTGATTCTAATTGATTATGATTTTGTTGAAGATAATGAACTAAATTATTAGTAATGATTGCATAGCTAGTTAGAACTGCATAGATAAATCACTATAGCAACAAGTAAGTGCCTTTCCTTATAACACTTTTGTTATGTCCAAAAAATCATCTTCATAATGGAGATTATTTAGTTCTTCAGCAGTATATATTGAGCACACTATGAAATGTTAAGCACTGTTGTACCAACTGAGTATAGGCTTCTAAGTCATAGAGAAAAATCTCAGCCTCATGGAGCTTACATTCTAGTGGAGAATATGAGAAATCATTAAGATAAAAAAGCATGCATAATGTGTTAGACGGTGTTAAATGCAAACGAGAAATAATAAAGCAGAAATGGGAAATTGGTAATGTGTGGTCAAGATGAGGTTGTAATTTTAGACAGTGACCAGAAAGTTCTTAATGAGATGATGACTTTTGAGCAAATCACTGAAGGAAGTGAGAGAGTAAACCACACTGGTATCTGGGAAAAGAGTTCTCCAGGCAGACAGGACAGAACACGTATAAGTGCTGAGGCAGGAGAATGCCTGCTGTGTTCAAGAATCAGCAAGGAGACCTAGTGGAGTGAATTGCAGGGGAGGTACAGGAGAGAAGGGGTCAGTGAGACCAATCAGGAGGCGACTTGGGCCATTTGCAGGTGTTCCTTTTATTCTGAGATGGGAAGCCACTGGAGAACATTTAGCAGAGGGGTGACATGATTTTATTATATTGTAAGAGGATTACTCTGGCTTTTATCCTGTAAATAGAGTACAAAAGAACAAGATGAAGAAGCCTCTAATTTATGAGCTGTTGTAGAGAAAATTTTCATATAGTTGAGACCCGTCGAATTCTAATTCTATGAATTCTCCTTTTACTGCACTGCAGTCTGAGAATTTTGAGATTTGAAATTATAACTTTTACATTTGTACTTATATCCGCTCAACACTCAATAATTGTGCTGAGAGTAATCTGTGTGAGATGCAGTTCCTGGCCCTGTGAGAAATACTGTGATGAACTAGAGAGGACTGCCGCAAGAAATTCTCATTTCAGAAGCTGTGATATAACCTGTAAATGTTAGACTTCTAGAACGGTTATAGAGATGGAAAATAGCATAAAGGATTGGCAACAGTAATGTGATTGTTCACATCTCTGGGAAAAACTCTGAGGCCAAAACTGTCATCTAAAATTATTTCAGATAGGAGAAATAAACAGATAAGCTGTAATACAATCTCATCTTGTTTCACTTTTCTTTCCTTGTTTTCATATCGCTTTTTAACTATCTTTTTATTCCTATGCAAGGAAACTAAGCATGTTGACCTCCATTACTCATGGCCTTAACTGATCAATTTACCAAATCACTAAGTTTACAGACGACTACCCACTTTCCATTTCAAATTATCAAGGAATTACCACTTCAATAATGTTAGTTACACCTGCTTCACATGTTTGGATCCCTCAGACCATGAGGGATCTACCTTAGTAACAACCTAGGTGACTGTCATAGTCATTGAGCTATAGTTGAACTGCAGCTGTTAAATGAAAAGCATTCTACCACATTAATAATTGAGGTTTAAATGGCAATTTGAGGCCGGACGCAGTGGCTGACACCTGTAAACCCAGCACTTTGTGAGGCCAAGGTGGGCAGATCATTTGAGGTCAGGAGTTCAAGACCAGCCTGGCCAACATGGCAAAACCCCATCCGTACTGTAATCACAAAAATCAGCAGGGCGTTGTGCCATGTACCTGTTCTCCCAGCTACTCGAGATGCTGAGTCAGGAGAATCGCTTGAATCTGTGAGGCTGAAATTGCAGTGAGCGAGATCACACCACTGCACTCCAACCTGGGTGAAAGACAGAGACTCCATCTCAAAAAAATACAAGTAAAAAACTAAATTGAAAATAAATGGCAATTTGGAATGAGGACAGCCTAATATCCATGCTTTCTTTTTTTCTCTTTGGGCTGGGTTAAGGGTCTCTCCTCTGCTTGTCTGGCACCCAGTAAGTACCTATGTTAGTGGAATATATCAAAATGAACTGAAAATTTGCCTGTGCAACTGTGCCACCTCTTTGACGGCCGTGTCAGGTGTTAATCACACCTATTTGTGACCACCCCTGGGCCTGACAGATGATAGCTGTTCTATAAATGTTGTTGAACTGGCTGGTAATATGGTACTTAGGTGACTTTCTTATGGAAGGCAAATAGACTTTGAATAATTGTTTCTCAGTGTCAAATATTCATCAAATATCATGCACTCGTAATCTAAGGATGCATCAAACTCCATTGCCATCCTGGAAGAGCCCAAAGTCCAGTGGGGGAGAGAGACTTGAAAACTCATGTTTGTGATGTGGAGATGTGACTATAATGAGTTTAATCTGAGAGGTAGAGAGCACAGGGAAGGGCCACTCATTTCTTTTGAAATTGCAACAGGATTCACTGAAAAAGTCTAATAAAGATCTTGAAGAGTGGAAATTGTTTTGTCTTATAAAGAGGAGTTGGAAACTTATTACAGGAAATGCACAGCAGATATTGAAAGCTCTAGAGGTATGAAAGTAAAAATGCTGTCAAATCCTAAAATAGTTTGGGCTTTGTTTGTGAACATATTGGGTGAGTGGGATGAAAGCTTAAGCCAAAAGCTAAAGGGATTTATCACATATGAGAATGAATTTAAATGTATAGATTGGTTGAAAAAAATGGAAAGCTATAGAAAAACGAGAGGCTAGAATTGCATTTTAGAAGGATCATTTTGGTGACATGCGGAGGAATGGATTAGAAAAGGAAAAGACCAAAAACTGGAAAAACAGGTTAATAACAAGCAATGATGGGACCTCACATAGTGTCCTGCTGTGGTTGCAAATGTGGACCTGATCCAGCCTGACTGGGTTTGCCTTCTGGCCTCCATAACCTTGAGCAAGTTACTTCACCACTTGGTGCTTCAGTTTTCTCATCTGCATAAGGTGAATAATAGGGAAAGCTGTATAAGGGATATTATAAGTATTAAATTAATGAAGCATATAAAGTTGATGACAAAGAATAATCATTTAGTAAGTGTTGCTTGTTATAATTAAAATCTCATTGGAATATCATAAACATTCTGTGAGGAAGATGCAGTGTTTATACTCATCTTATAGTTATAAATGCTAAGGCTCCTAGGGTTTAAGTAACTATGATGTCTAGATACTATATTTCATACATTTGCATATTAAGTACACATACAAGCAGTCATAAGAATGAGTAAAATACAAGTTTATTAGTTACTAATATCTATCAATGTTTCTTGAATTTGATAGACTTATTAAAATCATGCAGTCATGAAGCTCTCATTCCCTTTAGATTTTTTGCTGTAAATTCAGAAGTTTATAGTATAACTGAAGCAACCACATGGCATCTGTAAGCAACAAGGTTTGGGACTATACAGCAGAAAAGTGTAGACTATAAATGATAACATTTCCTCATTGGCCTTGCTCAGCTGACACAAGCTTCAATCTGCCTGACTCTACCTATATTTCTCCTGTCAAATGAAGAGATACTCTATAGAGTATCTCTTAGTTTCATAACATGGCCATGTTAATACATTTTATGAAGTGATATGTCTTGTCAAGAAGAAAAAAAAATCATTACATAGTTAATTCCTAGTCTTCTATGATACCAACAGGACAGGTAAGGTCTGTCTTAGAACTTGTTTGTAAACCATATCATATATGCTACGATAAATGTATGTATGTTTGTTTCAATTTAAACAGCAGGTGACAGCACCATCTGCTAGCTTAACAAATGTCATATGTCCCTCATGGTTCTTTTAAGACATGTAGTTCTTTGTCATACTGTTCCTCAGATAGGCATATCACTTGGTGAAAAGCGAAATTCAAATTTCAGAACCATCTATGTTTTGTCAAGCAATTTATATGGGTGAGTTTCTGATGTGCAAACTATGGAATATAACCATTTTGAAGCACCTATTAGATAAATTTTCAGGAATTTGATGAAGAAGCAGATGAAAGTCTGTTTTCCTTTAGGATAAAGGAAATCGAATACCCTGTGGGTAAGTCCTAACTACATCTTCATATGTGTTGGACTTCCCCAGCTCATATGGGTTTAATGCATCATAATTCATTGAGTAACAGTGTTTTTTTTTTTAATTTTCATAAGAACAATTTATGTGTGTAGCAGAGGGAGCTGGAATGAGAAGCTATTTAAAACTGAAGAAGTATATTAAAAATTACACATTCAATATCTATTTAGTAGCCTCCCGTTTAAATTCTCCTTTTGGATCGTGAGTTCCATAGCCTCTAGTACACAGATGCCTCACCTCATCTCCTGTATTCTAGTACACAGATGCCTCACCTTGTCTCCTGTATTCTAGTACACAGATGCCTCACCTCATCCCTGTATTCTAGTACACAGATGCCTCACCTCATCTCCTGTATTCTAGTACACACATGCCTCACCTCATCTCCTGTATTCTAGTACACACATGCCTCACCTCATCTCCTGTATTCTAGTACACAGATGTCTCATCTCATCCCTGTATTCTAGTACACAGCTGCCTCACCTCATCCCTGTATTCTAGTACACAGATGCCTCACACTTCTGTATTCGCTCATCTACTCTTGCATCTGTCAGTGCTTAGTCTGGGAGATCTCCTAAAACATTACCTGAATGGCATGGAAAACAATAAGCCATAGTTGGCAAATATATATTAAACTTTGAAAGATTATTTTTTTATACAGTTCTAAATTTTGGTTTGATTTTTGAGGGCAGTCATAAATTACATTTCTAATGAAAAATAAGTCTAATATAGAAAAAAAATCTATAGTTGGTTATTTCAACCAGCCATTTGCTTCTGATGAAATTGCTCTATAAAATAGATATAAAACCTCCTGTATCACTAAATCTTAATTACATTGTAGAATGTGGAAACTAGCACTACTCAGTAACCTTAGTAAAAGATTGGACCCAAGTTGGGGAAGGATGCTGAATAGCAGGTGCAATAGCCTTATCATTTTTGTATTTTTGTGAGAAATTCTTAAGTCAGTATCTAAGTATAGTTTTAAATTTTCAGTTGCTATTTTAAAATCTATATCTCATTCAGTGTTTCCTAATACTTAATAAAAATAATGTTTGAACTTGTGAGTGCCAGCTCTGTAAAATGGTGATGAAAACAGCATTGCAATCTTTAATATGTTTAAAGTCTAGACATGTCATTTACAATTCATATATCATAATTTTTATAGTATGTTTGTTTATAGAAGTCACTGCATAAACTTTACCATTTATGCAGAGCAGTTCACATTCAAATTATGTGGTCATATATACTGTATGTATATTATATAGATATATACACGGATATAAACATGAAGATACAGAAATAGGAATAGATGTATATATACATGGATATAAACATGTAAATACAGAAATAGGAATAGATCTATATATGTACATATTGATTTTCAGAAGTCATTGAGACCTATAGTATTTGCTTTTTCTCAAGTGACTTCATTCAAATACATTAAATTAATAGAAAGATACATGCTTTCTTTTTGTTAAACTTTACATCATGTCTGTGTATTAGGTTCGTGTTTACTATCCATGACTATGTGCAACAATGGAAACAAACTTTGGAACAGTTTATAATTTAAAGATTATCCTACTCTTAGGAATATTAGAATATGGAAATATTATTTTCTTATGCTTTATTTTTAATACTGTTGTATACCAAATTTGTTTAAATAAGTTCAATTCAGGACATATAGCACATACCATTGTTGTAAAATATACCAATTTTAAAGCAAATACAAACTTAGAATTTTCAAAATGGATACACTGAAACAAATAGCATAAAATTGGCAATTTATTTTGTATTAAGATAACAGAAGGGAATTTAGGCAATTTTATATGCCTTTTATCAAAAGCCCCAGAAATTTTTTCCTACAGAAAAACCATCAGCACAAGCAATTAGTGGATTGTGCTTTACTGACCAGGCTGCTTTCTAATTCTCACCATGATGCTACTCCATTCTCTATGCATTTACAGGGCTGTAATTACATATGAAGCTTTAGACTATGCCAGGCCAGAAAGGCAATCAGCTCCCTTGGAATAAGTCAGAACGGAAAGGGGCAAAAGAGTATAACACCTGGGTGATGTCATGCCAGCAAAACCCATGGACTTGGTGGAGCTCACCTGTAGCCAGGGGACTGGAGTCTGAGACTGTTTCCTTCAAAGTGAAATGTGAAATGTATTTTCAGTAAATCAAATAAACCCAATCAAGAAGAACTGAAAAATAAACAAACAAGAACAACACAAAAACTCTGAGAGTAAAAAGCCAAAGTAGGAGGCAATACCATTATTTTGAGATTTAGTTGTGATTTTTATTCTGTCTACTTGATTGTTCATATCTGAAGCAAAATACATTTTGTACAACTTAATCCAATATTTTTTTGAATCCAAGTCATAACCTGTGACCCATAATACTCATGATGATTCTTTATATAAAGAAGCATTCTAAGAATTTTTATTGACAAATAATTTCCTATAAATTTTCTCTAAAATTTTTGAAGCATAATTTGTTAGGTTAAACGCTATGTATATGACTGAAATATGGCTGGCTTCTCACATTATTTAACCCATATTTATCCCTCTGCCACCCAGACTGGAGTGCAGTGGCATGATATTGGCTCACGTTGGTCTTGACTTCTTGAGCTCAACTGATCCTCTCGCCTCAGCCTCCCAAGTAGCTGGGACTACAAGCATGCGCCACCACACCTGGCTAATCTTTGTAGTTTTGGTAGAGATGGACATTTCACCAGGTTATCCTGAGCTCAAATGATGCACCCACCTCAGCCTCTCAAAGTGCTGGGATTACAGGCATGACCCACCACACCTGGGCTAATTTAACTGAACTTTTTACCAGTGACATTTTACTACTTGGCCAGCCTCTCCCCAAGACATGTAACTGATTTGAAATAGAGGTAGAGACACCTTCAAGGTATTAAAGACATTCATACATACCCTACATTACTTTAAGGTTGCTTAGCATATTGTGATAATATAAAATTGGACAGGAGAGTATGGGCTTCAGTTATCAGGTCTATACAGATAAAGATATGGATATAGGTATACACAGTACATGGATATAGATGTAAACATGTAGATACACAGATTCGTATACACAATTCTGAGACTTAAGGATTATATATTTAAAATACAGGGAAAGGACTACTTAGTTATCCTTCTCAGGCTTCATCTTTTTCTTCTGTGATTAGCGAACTTGAATTAATAAACTCCAATCTAATGATAAGGAGAGTCTATAAAGATAGAAAGGACATTTTAACTTTTGGAAACTTTCAACTCTGGCAAAATAAAATGTTAAATCTAAGGAAGCTTTGCCAACAAACTGTCTTTATGATATATTTTGAAAGGGTCATAATGGCTGTCAGAACTCTGAAGAACAATACAGCTCTAGAACCTGATAGTTATTCCTGCTGAGATTGTCAAGCAAGGACAAATGGATGCAGAGGAGGTTCCTGATTAATTATTTATCCATGACAAGAAAAATGCTTGATAACTTTCACAAAGTTAACACCATTTTCATGAAAGACATCAGGTATGATAACTGCTACCACTCTTCAGGCTTCTGTTTTTTCCAAGGTGTGGGCTGTTGGTCAGAATGTATTTTCCAGCCAGACACCGTGACTCATGCCTGTTATCCCGGCACTTTGGGAGGCCAAGTTGGGCGGATCACCTGAATTCAGGAGTTCAAGACCAGCATGGCCAACATGGCAAAATCATGTCTCTTTTAAAAAAAAATGTATTTTTTCCTAAACCACATCACAAATTAGGTTCTACAGAATTATTTGAATGCTCTAGATTATGGTATAATAAAGTGGATATATTACAATTTTTACACAGAATTATAAGAAATATGTTGCTTATCACAATAAAGATAAACTTCTCAAACTTTTCTTTAGACATTGGAACTAGTAGTAAAATATGTCCAATATATATTAAATATTAAATGTATTCTATTTATTAAATATTTTTAAAACAGTGATAGATACTTATCTATTTGACTTTAATTCAAACTATAAAATACTCTTGATATAGAATTAAGGATTCGTTTGTGTATGGGGTCACTGGTTGAAGCTTCACTTTTTTTTTGGCATGAAAACTATCCTTAATTTATTGTCTTTGAAGTTTCAAGTGTTGATTTCTTCACAGCAGAATAAGAACTTAAAAGACTTGTAAAATCATTTGGGAAGATAATCCTTTTATATCTTAAACATTGTTTTTCCAGCCTTTAGAAAGTCATGTTATGCCATTATGTAGTCTTTTTTGTATGTTTAAACTTCGTTTTTATTTTGTAAAACTATGTTTCCACTCGTAAGTCCATTCTATATGTAATAATTAAGTCATGTAATGAGCAAAACTGATATAACTAGGCTTGCATTTGTGTTTACAACAAGCATCATGTAAACATACAATTCTAGTGATGAGAGACAAGACATGCAAGCATAACTTACTCTAGGTGTGCATGAAATTCAACTGACCAGAGCAGAAGTATGTGTAAGTCCTCCGGGAAGCCCACTATCTGTAAGAACATCTGCGACATGATATTGAACTCAAGACGTCAGTATAATATTCATATTTGTAAGTAGTTCTATGCTTTAGACAGTTACTGAGTAAACTGGACCACTTAAAGAAATGTAGTGTTCATTTTTTTTCTCCCAATAGTAGTATCAGTTGCCCATGGGCAATAGAAGGAAACAGTGTGTCGTTAGCAGATAGAAGACAGACAGCATTGCAGCAATGTAATATCATGCTGAGCACTATGTGAAGTGGAAAAAACACTCTATTACTTACACATTTTTATTAGCTGATGTTTTGTGTTGTTTTATCGCACTTATCGATAAACCCACTGAAAAGAAATGACATGACGAGTTCACGGGACTAGAAAAATCATACTTGAAAGCAAAATATAATGAAATAGATACATGTACACACATATTTGTATGTATTACAACATACATATTTTATGTATATACACATTTATTCTACACATGCAGTATCTATAGATGCAGCATATAAATTTTAAAATCACCTCTGAAGGGATATCATAATGGTTCAAACTTTGGGCTCTAGACAAATCATCTCTACCAATTAACAGCCATATTACCTTGGTCAAATTAATCTTTCCCTCTGCCTCAGTTTTCTCATATTTAAAATGGAGATAATATTTCCTACATCATACTATTGCCTACCTTATTAAATAAGTTCGTATGTACAAAATGCTTAAAGTAATGCTGTTAATAGTAACGGTAGTATATAAAATATGTGCACACATAGAGGAAGCATATATAAAATTTAGCAGTGCTTGAAATGCTTTGAATTTTCATGGTTAAGGTGCCTTGACGAAACTTACCATTTTGTGCCTGTACCACTTATCTATGCTGCATTAATACAGTACGTGGTAGAACTCCTAAAGCTGATAGAAAATATCATGTCTTATTACATTCACCGATGGAAAGCCACAGACACCTCTGTCAACAGGAAAACAAATATTATGACTATGTCTTTTCAGAACAGCATCTCCGTATCTGTGTTGAATTCAATACTATGGTTACTTTAAAGGGCACAGGAGACATGGTATTTACCATGCTAGAAATAGTGTGTCTCATAAAAAATTCTAAAACGTCCCTGCAGCCATCTGAAATCATAGGCTCTTGTAGTTCTAGTGGCAGTTTCTTTCTTTCCTTCTTTTCTTTCTTTCGAGACATAGTTTCACTCTTGACACCCAGGCTGTAGTGCGATGGCGTGATCTCGGCTCACTGCAATCTCCAACTCCCAGGTTCAAGCAATTCTCCTGCCTCAACCTCCTGAGTAGCTGGGATTACAGGCACCTGCCACCACACCAGGCTAATTTTTGTATTTTAGTAGAGACAGGGTTTCACCATGTTGGTCAGGCTGGTCTCAAGCTCCTGACCTCAGATGATCCAACCGCCTTGGCCTCCTAAAATGCTGGAATTACAGCCATGAGCCACTGCACCCGGCCTCTAGTTGCAATTCCTGAGACACTGCTACAGTGACTATCAGTACACGGTAGTGATCTCGGTAATGTTCCTGCTTTCATTTCAGCTCTTGACTGGCCTTTAGCAGTCAGAATAAGCAAGGCTGTCATTTCATCTCCCATGCTTATGAAATTGAATTTTACAAAAGAGACGTCACCTAGAGTTTGAGAGGTTTGATTGACAATCTCCATGTAGCAGCCTTGCTCTAGTTAAAGAAACACTGTCTTGAAACCTCTGATGATGCCTTTGCATGAGGAGGGAAAGAGCAGATGGGAGGGAAGGGAGACAGAGGAGACACCAGCATGCAGGTCACTATGACATCTCCTTCTTCTCCTGATGACAACAGCCCACACACTTCCACCTGCAATTCTGTTAAATATAGTGTCTGCATGACAGGAAATAGCTCATGATGGTAATGACATTGTTAATTCACTGCCTCAAATGGGTGGAGGGCAGCTAAAAGGGGGAGAGAAGGACTATTGGAGTGGCATTTTACCTTGCTTTGAATTCATAAAATAAAAATGTAAACAAGACACACAAATATTTATGAAGACCCAGATGGAAAGCTGTCTATATGTTGTTTCTCTGATAATGATATATGAGGCATATTTTTGGCCTCTTTATCAGCTTTTTAGAAAAAAAAATCTGCATTTTTACCTAGTTGACAACTTTCAAATTCTCCAGATGGCAGCCTTAATATGTTTAATATGATTGTACTGTTAAAAAATAGCAATCAAGTTTTTTCTAGAGACAGCCATTTGCTATGAGAAAGCAATACCATATGATACATGAAAATAAGAACACTGCTATTTTTATTTGGCTTTTACTGAGCTCTCAATGAATACAAAATCAGTACCAAACAAATAGATGTTGCTGATGATAAACCTAGCAACTTATGCTACCCAATTCCTAAAGTTCCTATTAATATATAGGCAACCCATCCCTCACCTGCTTTTCTATGTACTGGTAATTTAGCCACATACTGAGGTTTCTGTTTGGGTATACTTGCTAAATAAACAGTAAGAGAGATGGAAATGGATTGGAACATAAAGATCCATGGAAAGACTATCATTTGAACAGCTACACCTGGGCCCTCTTGAGTATTTTGAAATTTTCTGCCCCAAAATCCATTTGGCTTTTTGTCCCCACCCAAATCTCATCTCAAATGTAATTCCCGTGTGTCAAGGGAGGGACCTGGTGGGAGGTTGGAACTGGCTGGATCCCAGCTGTGGTTTCCCCCATGCTGTTCTCGTGATAGCGAGTGAGTTCTCACAGATCTGATGGATTTGTAAGTGGCACCTTTTCCTTGCTGTCTCTCTCCTGCCTCCATGTAAAAGGTACCTTGCTTCTCCTTCCCCTTCCTCCATGCTTGTAAGTTTCCTGAGGTCTCACTGGCCATGTAGAACTATGAGTCAATTAAACCTCCTTTCTTTATAAATTACCCAGTCTCAGGTAATATATTTGTAGCAGTGTGAAAATTGACTAATACAGTGAATTGGTACCAGCAGAATAGGAAGTTGCTATAAAGATAACCTGAAAATGTGGGATTGGGTAACAGACAGAGGTTGGAACAATTTGGAGGTTTTATAAGAAGACAAGAAGATGTGAGAAAATTTGGAACTTCCTAGAGACTTGTTGAATAGTTTTGACCAAAATGCTGAGGGTGATACCGAAAATTAAGTACAGGCTGAGGAGGTCTCAGATGGAGATGAGGAACTTGTTAAGAACTGAAATAAAGGTCACTCATGCTATATTTTAGCTAAGAGGCTGGTGACATTTTTCCCCAGCCCTAGAGATCTATGGAACTTTGAACTTGAGAGAGATAATTTAGGGGATCTGGCAGAAGAAATTTCTAAGCAGCAAAGCATTCAAGAAGTGTCTTGGGTGCTGTGAAAGCATTCAGTTATATGCACTCACAAAGAGATAGTTTGGAATGGAACTTACGTTTAAAAGGGAAGCAGAGCATAAAAGTTCAGAAAATTTGCTGCCCAATAATGTGGTGGAAAAGAAAAACCCATTTTCCAGGGAGAAATTCAGAAATTTGCATAAGTAACAAGGAGCCAAACTAAGACAATGGGGAAAATGTCTCCAGGGCATGTCAGAGGTCTTCACAGCAGCCCCTCCTATCACAAACCCAGTGGCCTAGGAGGAAAATATGTATTCATGGGCTGGTCCTAGGTCCCCGCCGGTCTGTGCAGCCTCAGGCTTGGTGTCCTGCATCCCAGCTGTTCCAGATCCAGCCATGGCTAAGAGGGACCAAGGTAAAGCTCAGGCCATTACTTCAAAGTGGTCAAACCCCAAGATTTGGTGGCTTCCATATGGTGTTGGGCCTGTGGGTACTCAGAAGATAAGTTTTGAGCTTTGGGAAACTCTGCCTAGATTTCAGAGAATATATGAAAATGCCCAGATATTCATGCAGAGCTCCTCACACAGAGTTCCTACTGGCCTACTGCCTAGTGGAGCTGTGAGAAGAGGACCACTGTTCTCCAGACCCCATATGGTAGATCCATTGACAGGTTGCACCGTGAAACTGGAAAAGCCACAGCCATTCAGTGCCAGCTCATGAAAGCAGCATGGGGGCTGTATGCAGCAGAGCACAGGGGTAGAGCTGCTTAAGGCCTTGGGAGCACACCCCTTGCATCATTATGCCTTGGATGTGAGGCATGGAGTCAAGAAAGATCACTTCAGAGCTTTAAAATTTAATTACTGCCCTGCTGGGTTTCACACTTGCATTGGGCCTGTGACCACTTTGTTTTGCCATATCTCTCACATTTGGAATGGAACATTTTCCCAATGCCTGTACCCCCATTGTGTCTTGGAAGTAACTAACTTGTTTTTGATTTTACAGGCTCTTAGGTGGAAGGAACTTGCCTTGTCTGAGATGAGACTTTGAGCCTGGACATTTGGGTTAATCTTGGAATGAGTTAAGACTTTGGGGGACTGTTGGGAAGTCATGATCAGGTTTGAAATGTAAAAAAGATGTGAGATTTGGGAGAGGACAGAGGCCAAATGATATGGTTTGGCTTTGTGTTGCCAGCCAAATCTCATCTTGAATTGTAACCTTCATGTAGAGGGAAGGACTTGGTGGGGGGTGATTGAATCCTGGGGGAAGTTTCCCCCATGCTGTTCTCATGATAGTGAGTGAGTTCTCACAAGACCTGATGGTTTTATAAGTGGCAATTTTTCCTGCCCTCTCTCTCCTGCTGCCATGTAAGACATGCCTTGCTTCCCCTTTGCTTTCTACCATGATTGTAAGTTTCCTGAGGCCTCCAAGCCATGCAGAATTATACGTTAATTAAACCTCCTTTCTTTACAAATTACCCAGTCTCAGGTAGTATCTTTATATCAGTGTGAAAATGGACTATACACCATTTCAGATATTAGCATATATCATAGAATAAAACTAATTATGTCAGATGACATGAATATGTCTGATTTATCTTATCACAGATTTAGTTTTCTACACCTGACTAGTACCTGAAATAGTGTATTGCATTGCTTAATACCTATGATACTCTATAACTGCTTGCAGAATATGTGATTTAAAAGCTCATGGCCACTGTCTTTCAAACATTAGGTATTTGTTTCTGTGTTATGAATATGTAACCAATTTATGTATTAGCTTGACCTTGTATCAGTTGAGACTCTTTTGTGAAGATACTAGAAATTCAAGGTCAAATGGATGCATTATATTTTCCAACTCTTACCTGTCATGTACTTTAAGAGAGTCATGAAAACTACCTAGAACAGCTGTCATTTTGATATGTTCTGGTTCTTCTGAGAAGTTAGATTTCCACTGAGTAAAATTATAGACTCTAGAGAAATCGAAACAGTGATCCATTACCAAGAAGACCTACACTGTGATCTTTTCAGCTCATTTCACATGAGTATAGGGAGACTTTAAACTTAATAAATGAGAATCAGGCTACGAAGGTATAAAATCACTTTATAGTACAAAACTCCAGATAAATGTCATTTTTGTGCCTCTGCGGTATTATTATTCTATTAACTGCATTGATAGTAGAAACTTTCAGTTCATGTTTTTATCAAAAATGTTCTGTTCTAACTGTGAACCAGTCTGTACTATGAATTGCATAATTTGTCAGAATAGAGGAATAGTAATAATCATGATTATTTCTTAAGGTCATCATAGTGATTATAGGAATTTGCAAACTATGGAGTTATATATAAAAATACTTATTAGTGAATCTTTTGAACTTTTATTTCATCCCAAGAACAAAGAACCACTTATATTTACTGGCTTATTGAGTTAGCAATGCATTTGATAGTAAAGCAGATGCCCTAAAAATTGTGAGAACAATACCATAAGGTTTTCCTATGTTCAGTTGCTAATAATATGTGGGTGAAATCATGGCCATGGAAGTTAAAAATAACAGCTCTGCAGTTATGATCTTGGACATGTTATTTATTCTCTCTCAACGTCAATGTGATTCCCTCATCTATGCAATAAAGATAATGGTAGACATCCTTGTAAATGCATGATTTAAAAGGAAGCACTAACTTAAAAACATGTTCAAGTATTTACTATAGTGTCCAGAATATAACTGTTTGATATGTTTTAATGATTTTATCATAGAATGCAGACACACTATTCAAAAACAGGTGAGATATTTATGTTATGATAAAAAAAATTAAGCTAAAAATCTAAACATTAAAAAAGTCCTGTTACTGAAAATCAATAATACCTTGTGATTAGGCATATACATACCCACTCACCTACACATTTATAAAATTATGCTTGTGGACATGCAGAACAAGGGTCAAGAATTCATATGACCTTTTAAGCCCAATTCAACAAAAAACAAATGAATTTTTTTGCTCTAGTGTTAACTTTTTGTATTACTTTTTAGAAGAATTTTCTGTTTCTTTAACCTCATATAATGTGCTTGTCATCAGCTTGTCTTTTGATAGTATGAGTATTAACTATGAAATGGTTTTAAATTGCTATGCAGAATGAACAGCTGTGAAAAATAATAAATGATTATTTTATCACAACTAGAGTATTAGATGGCATATTTAGAATTATATATAAATGGGATTATTATACAAAATAGCAGAAAAGTCTCAAAATTAACTATTTGACTTCTATGTGAGTCTTTACATGAACTTATTAATTTAACCTCAGAAAAATGTGACTCTGTGTTTCAAAAAGGTATATTAAGAAATGCCATGTATGATGTTCCAGTAATACAAATTATGAGAAAATGCACTTCTTGTTTCTATTTGGTTTCTTTGAACTTGTGCCAAATCTTCTCCTGTATTTTCTTGGAAATCTTTATTGTGTCTGACTATGTGGAGACAGTTTTAAAAATAAATGTTGGTTTTTATCACATTTGAAAAATGGAAAGAGAGAGGGTGGAAACAGAGGAAATGATGTTTGAAGCCTGTTCTTTTACCATAGTACTAACATTAAAAAAGCCCTATTACTGAAAATCAAATAACACTGAATTTAATATATGGGGTGTTAAATCAGGCAGGAAGACATTTATCAAGAAAGACTCCCTCCAAATAATTGAGGTTATTCAGGAATATGCGTCATGATACTATTTGCATTGTGACCAATAGATTAAGAAATATGTGAACATCTCTAACTGAAATAGTCTGGCAAAAATACAAATCTAGAATGATAATGCACTAAAACATGCTTTCAAATTTGTACTGGAATATAAATTAATAATAGCATACATTTTAAGATGTAATCCAGGCATCTTAATAAATACTCTATGTACATTATCACTCTAATCTTCATGGAAATCCTAGGACTTATGTATCATTACAATATTCCCATATTATAGATGAAGAAACTGAGATTCATAGAGATTAGTGGGCCTCCTGTGGTCATATAGTAAGTTAGAATTCAAACATGATTTTCGAGTTCTAAAACTTGAAGTCTGAACCACCATGATATGCTGACTTCTAGTGTCATCAGAGTAATTAGGGCCACGTCTGGTTTTGGTCATGTTTTGTTGTGGTGGCAGTGGTGATTTATTTCTTTGTTGTTGTTGTTGCTTTTTTCTTTTTCTTTTTCTTTTTTTAAAGAAAACCATTATAGGGAAAATGGTAGATAATTCTTGGTCCTACTGAATTAAGATAAATTATTATTATTAAAAGATAAATTATTATTTTTAATAATACCTTACAATTTTATTTTCTTTCCATTGGTGAACACACACACACACACACACATATACATCCTAGCAAGTATGTACACATATATACACATGCATTTGAGAAACTCCACTTATTCAAATGTAACTAAAACCCATTAAGTGAAGCTCTGTGTTTTGTCCTTTATCTTTGTCCCTATTTTACGTGTATAATCATTGCAGACTCAACTTTAAGTTTATTCTCCTCATTTTATATATGGGAATCAGATCTCTTGGCAAGATAAAACAAAATTATATCTAGTATACCCCCTGCATGTAATGTTTAAAAGCTGGCACATATGTTCTCATTGATCTTGTCCACTGTGAACAACACAGAGAATCTTAAGCATAGAACATTATCAGTCATATTTGTAGAGATTTGCTTTGTGATATTGTGATATTTTAGGCAATATTATAAAGAGCACAGCAGCTCAACAATATTATAAAGACCTAGAATATCTCTAAAGTCTTTACAGCTTTATTGAGCATTGGCTTAAAATTAGAAGCCAACTTGGGCATCCTTTCTGACTCTGGAACAGACAAGCCCACAGCATGCTCAAGACTATAGTTTACTTAGGATTACCAAGCAGTTAAGCAATGGGAATAGAGATGAGCTCTAGTGTGGCAAGATCTAGTGAAGGGCAGAATAAACCTAGACATCAAGGTTAACACAAAATTAGCAGTTTTACCAAAGTGAGCAGATGACAAGGAAACAGAAATACTATACTGGAGAGTTGGGCGCAGGGGAAACCTGAATCCAAGGCAAAATCGCAGGACAAGCTTTTCCTGCTGAAGGAGCAAAATTTTATGTGAATCAAGGATGCACTACTCAAACTCTCTATATCCCATTTAATGTTGATTTAAGATCTTTATGGGGCAGGAAACAAAGAGTGGATGCTACTGGGAACTAGAAATTGGCTATACTTGACTGAAATGTAAAAAACAAACAAAGGTTAGCAGCAACTTTTATTGACCAAAGTCTCACCAACATATGGCCATTCTGTATCAGGCTGGAAGTTTATCTAAACTTTCTTGGTACCTACGGATGAAATAAGACTTTGGACACAACCTGGAAATGGTTATGTCCATTTCAATTTCCACCTTGGATTTTCCCTAGTAGTATGTGTCTGTGTGTCGTGTGTATTGTGCATGTCAGTGTATGATGCTATTTACGGGCTAATTTTACTTGTTAGGTACGTTTTATTCCTCTGCAAACAACTGAAATGAAAATTATTTCTTTATTGATTCCTGGAATGGTTTTAACTTTTGACAGGTTTGTTATTTCCTTGAAATCTGATTTGTCAGTGCAAATGGCCTTTGGAGGGGAGCACTGTACTTGGCCTACCATTGAAATCTGAGTCTATCTTCTCACTTTCTTCAAAAACTTGAGAGTTGAAACAATCCAAAAGCTCAGATTCTTGAAGAGACCTGTAGAAACTTAAGGGAGAGAAGGCACAGAGAAGAGAACAGGGGCACTCATAGATAAGTTTAATTTCCATTTATTATTTAGCACTAGAACAGAATTTGGTTGTGTGTAGCCTTTAATAACACACCTTTAAAAATAAAAAAAAAAACCCTGTTTCATCATGATAGTTTCAAAAACCCATTTATTTCCCTCAAAATGTACAAATAACTTTTATGTTATTTGTTTCAATTGCAGGTTAAGTTTTAAGGACATAATAATAATATTACAGTAATATATGGAAGAAAAATAAAGAAATATTAGTTATGAACAAAATGCAATATTTCAAGGAGACTAATTCCAGGTCTTACCAGTTGAGGAAAACTACATCTAAAAATATCATTTTGGCCTTTTAAAAAATATGTTCAATTACATGTAATTTTATTATTATTAAAGTTGAATAGCATTAGATGCCTAACCAGTACAAAGGCTTCACTTTTGCCATGCAGACATTTGAAGCAAACCTGTTTTAGACCAAATCCTCTCCTATGAAGAGTTAAAATTTAGTTTAACAAAGTGTTAACTTAATTGGGCTCAGTTTTCTCATGTATATATTCAGGATTATGGAGTGACTCTCTTCCAGTTTGAAAAGTCAGTAAATTTATTTATCTTGAAGACATTTTACATTTTACAGATGCTTCTGATGAACATTTTTTGTCATGGAAAGTAAGATAATGTGTCCTTAATAGTACTTATCACAAAGGTTTTAAAAACTTTTTCAGCTTAAGCATACTCTACTATATCAACAATGACCATTAAAATTAACACTTACTATGGTGCAAAAAAAGGGTAATCTTCATGTTTTCCAAATCATATTATAGCGTACACACACACACACACACACACACACACACACACACACACACAGAGCTCATACATACAGGTATTGATCGACGTACAACCTATGCAACTTACAACCACTCAACTTTACAACCACAATCGCTAGCCACGACTGCTCCGCATCTGGCAGCGCAAAAGTTGCCCAGCTGGGCGTAAGACAGTGCAGACCAGCTTCCGGCAGCACTACCATCTCCACATGTACCATTTCAACTGTTATCCCAGACTCGGTACAGCAATTTGTGTTTTGTGTCTTGGATATTTTTCATCAAACCCCTCCCAAGATGTCTACCAAGAGGAAATTGTCTTTGTCTACGCCTCAGCCTGCCAAGAAGGAAAGAAAGGCCATCGATCTCGACACGAAAATGAAGGTAATTAAGCAGTACGAAGGAGGAAAGAGAGTGAATGTGATCGCACATGATACAAAGTTATCACACTCGACTGTATCGGCGATTTTGAAAGATAAAGAAAGAATTCATGAAGCTGTGAAAGTTTCTGCACCCATGCGATCAACAGTTATAACAAAGCAATGAAGTGGGCCCATCCACGAAATGGAGAAATTGCTATATATTTGGATGGAAGATCAAATTCAAAAACGGACACCAATAAGTCTTTTTACTGTGCAGATGAAGGTGAGAAGTCTATTTCAGGCTCTCAAGGAGCATGCTGGAGAAGATTACAGTCAAGAATTTGTAGCAAGCACTGGCTGGTTCCAGAGATTCAAGAACAGATTCCAAATGCATAGTGTTTGAGTAGCGTGGATGAGGAAGGAGCAGGTAAATTTGTTGATAGTCTGGATGAATTAATTACAGATGAGGGATATCTAGCAGAACAGATTTTCAAAGTTGATGAAACTGGATTATTTTGGAAACGGATGCCAGCACGCACTTACATTCACAAAGAGGCCAAAAGCATGTCGGGATTTAAAGCATTTAAGGATAGGCTAATTCTGCTGCTTGGTGGGAACATCTCAGGGTTTAAGCTGAAGCCATTCTTAATTTATCACTCAGACAACCCGCGTGCGTTCAAGAATGTTAACAAGCACACATTGCCCGTCTACTTTCGTTCTCAACGTAAAGCATGGATGACACAAGGATTGTTTGAAGACTGGTTTATGAACTGTTTTATTCCTCAAGTTCGAGAATATTGTTTGGAGAAAGATATTCCTTTCAAGATTTTATTGCTACTTGATAATGCGCCTGGACACCCACCACATCTAGGCGATCTCCATCCAGATGTGAAATTTGTTTTTCTTCCGCCAAACACGACTCCACTCATCCAGCCTATGGATCAAGGTTCGATTGCTACATTAAAGGCCAACTATCTCCAAACCACCTTCGCTCAAGCAATGTCCGCTATAGATGCTGACTCAGAACTAACATTGCGAGATTTTTGGAAACACTACAACATTTTGATGTGTATCAAGAATATTGCTACCGCCTGGAAGGCTGTGACGACAAAGTGCATGAATGGCATCTGGAAAGATTGTGTTAAGCGCTATGTTAATGATTTTGATGGATTTGACAGTGAACATGAACTTGAAATGGTTTGGGGAAAATATAGTAAAACTCACTAAAGACCTTTCTTTGGAGTGTGAAATGGAAGATGTTGAAGAGTTACTAGACAAAGAATCCGGAGAACTTACAAATGAGGAGCTAATCGAACCAGAAGAAGAAAGAGCGGTGGAAGAAGAAAGAAGAGAAGCAGAGAAAGTAGAGGAGGAGCCAGAAAGAAAGTTCACCACTAAGGGATTATCAGACAGTTTATCTTTACTGAATAAACTTCTTATACATTTCAAAGCAATGGACCCAAACATTGAACGATTTGCAAGGATTGAATGGATGACGCACGATGTGTATTGTCCATATCGTGAAATTTATGAAGAAAAAAAGAAACATACAATTCAGACAAAGCTCACCATGTTTATGAAAAAACCAACTCCGGTAACCCCAACTGCTGCCTCAGATGACGACATCAACGATCCGCAGCCAAGCACCAGCGGCCAATAAAATGTTTTGTACATGTTTATATATTTTGATATGTTTTGCAATTGGGAAAATGTTTCCTATGGTATTTTTACACCTGCATTTTGTATTTTTGTATGCACCTGTATTTTGTAATTTTGTATGTTTTGCAAATATTAAACCAGTGGTACTGGTATTGCAGTATTTTACTTAAACCTGATGAATGTAAAAATAACAAACAAAATGGTGTAGAGATGATACAAATGGCATAAAATGAACAAAGAAAATTATGATATATAACAATAATGAAAGAACATTATGATAAAATATGACTTAAAGATTTTTATAACATCATTTCACAGTACTGTACATATAACCTACTCAACTTACGACCAAATCGTGTTACAACCGGTCTGTCAGAACCAATCGTGGTCGTAAGTTGAGCACTACCTGTATATCCATCTATATAATAAAAATAAAATAAAATTAAATACAATTTTTGTCTTATGGTTTGAGGCCAGTGTAACTTTTATAACAGTGTCAGAAAACAAGAGAAAAAGAAATTGAAGTGAAGGTCAATTTATAGATACAAAAACCCTAAATAAAATTTTATTTTGTTTAAATTTTAAAAGTAAAATTTAATCCAAACTGAAAATGTGCTAAAAACAATATGCCATCCCAAGTAGAGATTTTACCAGGTATAAAAGGATAATGACATAAGGAGATTGACTGAATAGTCTAATTCATCAATTCATTGTGTAAAAGAAAAAAATACTGTGATTACCTCAATAGATGCAGAGAGAGTAACTGATAAAGATTAGTCACTATTGATGTTACAAATAAAAACTTCATAAAGATAGTAATGGAACGGAAGAAAATTCTTAGTGGTAGCAAAGAATTGAGAGCAACCAAATCATGCATTTATAATGGTGTGCTCTGTGCCAGCCAAACACGAGGAACCAAAATGTATATACAGTAAAATAGACACACATGAAAGAGATGTACACCGTAAGACTTTTTATGTGAAAATAATACACAGATATCAAGAGCAGCAGTATATATTTTGCAAGGCCAAATGCATACATTTATATGTCAGATGATTATAAGAACCAAAAGTAAATACATTAAAAAGGGCCCCAAAATCAGATTAACACTGAGATGTGTTCAAAGAGGCAAAAACTAACCTAACCTAAACAAGAAAGGAACTTTGCCTCTACCAATGATGATGTAATGTCATGAACTGATAGGTATGATCAGAAAGATTCTCTACACTATTTCTAAATAAATAAAAAAGTAATAAAGTAGCATATATGCTATAACTAGCATGGCTTCTACGATACAACCAACAAAAACAGTTTTGCTTTCTTTTTGGACTAAGTGTGGATTAAATAGAAAAGGTAAGGACATAGCAAAGGGGCCAGGCACAGAAGCCTAAACTCCTGTTCTACTACTTACCACTTCTGTAACCTGAAGATAATCACTTAGCACACCGCGACTTAGATTCCTTAGTCTGCAAAATGGGACATTTCTGTTTACCTCCCTTAGTTTTGTGTAGAATCAATATAATAATACATGCCTGGAGAAGAGCATAAATCCTCAGCATACAGTAGATATTCTAACAAATATGTGTATTCTCCATCCCTGCGCCCCCAGGCCCCATCATACAGGCCCCTCATAGTTAATAGTCTTCCTGTTGGAAGGAATTCTTAGGAAAGACTGCAACTACTCCTACACATTGTTCCTCGGCTTATGCTCAGTGAACTTTTCAGAAAATCTTTCATTTTTCAGGCCTATCTCTAAATTGCAGAACCTATGATAATGCTAATCAAAAAGGAGAAGAAGGCAGAAATATTACATGCAAAGAATTACGCATTAGCTTGTTCCATGTGCATAAACTTGTAAGGAAGAAACAATTGGTTCTGCCATAAAACGAACCTGATATATGTTGAAATAATTTTACTTCAGTTTTGCAGACTTAGTATTTTATCATTTCTGTATTTTTATAATTAACAATAGGACTGTAATTTTCTTTCATAATTGGTGAGTTTATTGAGATATTTCCCACGCTTTGACTGACGTGTTCCATCTTCTATACTTTTGCCCTGCTGTGTCCCCACAGTTACGATGCTCCAAATTTATAGAATTTAGATGTATCTTGTTGTTGGTTTACATTCCTGTTCACTATTTATTCATAAGATAAGGAGGAGAGGATTCTATGTAGAAAAGAACTTTTATATAGAAAATTAGCAATAGTGTTCTCAAAACAACTACTTAGTTTGTGGTACCATTTGGATTCTAACTTGGCATGTGTAATACTATCTAATGTCACAAACGCGTCCCATTTGTACAAAATGCTGACTATATGAGAAAGTTGAAGGAATGGTTCATCAGAAGACAGTTCAGGTTTATAAGGGTTAAGTGATATTCAAGCTCTATGACAGTCTGTGTTTATTAACCAGTAAGAATATTGCATTCCACTATTGAGACTCTGATGAGTATCATGGCTTCAGCATAGGGTAAAAGAAATCAAGATTCTTCTGTTTTTTTAATTACTTTGAAGATGCAGTGTGAATTAAGATTTGACTAAGCTGGACTGTGACTGCTACAACCTTTACACGGTGCTCAGTGTGCCTTAGAAAATAGAGGTGTTATGCAAACAGTTGTCATGAATTTATTTTCTCTTTCAACATCTGATGGGAAAACGTGCTACTCAGCTAAAGAACTGCAGTGGGAATAATGATCATTCAAGACGTCTTCAAACTGCACTACAGATATTTAATTTAAAAAGCACATTGCCTGTTTTGAGAGTCAGTATTTCCTTCTGACAAGAAATATCATTAAAGCATAGTGATGTTAGGAACTTAGGGATTTTTAAATCCTCATTTTCCTTGAAAACCTGGCTGAATAAAATACTGAATCTTGGTATGGAGCATCAAGTCCTTTTACAATGTTTTTCTCTGAACACAGAGAGTTTATTATTATCCCCCCTGAGGGCAGGCATGATGAATAAAGCTAACATTCTGATTTGCTTTGTTGGGTCTGATGATACTTGCCTTCTCCCCAGATTTCACTTTTGGATCTAAAGTGGTACTTCCGGACTACCTGCTAATCTCAGTTTGTTGTTATTTTTGGTTAGTTGGTTGGTTTTTTTCTCCTGTCACTGCCTAGATTTTTATATGTCTTAATTATCATTGTAAGCACAGATGAAAGTAGTATAATTTTAATGGACTTAAGTGTCTTGCTTTTATAACAGTGATGCTTAATTTTTGTTTTTGTTTTCCATTGTTCTAATTTTCTTTGAGGGCCCTTCTTTTGCCTGGTAAATAGGTATGACAAAACATCATATTTGATCTATAATCCAACACTATTAGGACTAGAAGGACCCTTCATACATTGTCAAAGTCCTTCATTTTACAAACAAGGACCAGGCACCCAGAGAAGGGAATGATTTACTTAGGCCACTGCAGCTACGTAGTGTCAGATCCACATCCAGAAATCTTTGTCTTGTTAAAGAGTTCTTGCTGCAACTCTTGATAAAGAGTTGTTTTTCCTCCACGTCAAGCTTCCTTTGTTCTAGTCTCAACTTATATAATAACGTGTGAAGAGATCTGGCAACAAAGTCTTTATGTAGACTTCCCGGATTTGCTGGTTGATGACTTCAAATGTTTGACAGTGCACATGGCAATGTAATTTATCCTGTGACTGCAAAGATGACATCCTGTGAATACTGCTTGATTCCTCCACAAAATTATTCCTGAAAGGCTTGTAGGTGTCTATAGATCCACAACTTCCATAGTTTTCCTTTGAAATGTACCTGAAAATATCATTCTCACTGTTAGTTAAAGACACATGCCAGATATGGTGACACAGTTATAATTGCTAATTATAATGTGATTAATAATTGTATCCTTTTTTCCTCTCACCACTGTGCTGTTGCTCACATTCTGATTTATCCATCCTGTTTTGCTCTTCTAGGTTTGTGTGCTGGAGAGGCAAATATTTGACTTCCTTGGATATCAGTGGGCACCTATCCTGGCAAATTTTGTACATATTATTATCGTCATTCTTGGTTTGTTTGGAACTATTCAATATAGACCTCGTTACATAACAGGAGTAAGTACCTTTTCTGCCTTTTTAAAATCTAATTGAACTAGAGAATGATGTGCAAACTCCAAATGCCTTGAAAACTTATGCATGTACTCTATCTTAAACATGTGGATGCTCTCTTTTAAGTACTGTGTTTATTTTCATAGTTTCAGGTTCCATCAACAGTAATTGAAAATGTCAGGTTTAATGCACTTGATAGCAGTGTAATCAGATTGAATTCTCATAATTCGTACTTTCGGCAAATATTCTCATAATTATAAGCCTAACTGTGTTTCTGTATTTCTAAATTATAAAATCATGCTCTCTGGTTTAACATATTTTAATGGGAATTTTTTTCTCATATTAAGTAATCATATTTTATATATTCAATGAAGAGTTTAAAATCAATACAAATAAACATACACTATTGATATGAAAATATTAACCCACATTAGGGCTAATATTTAGCATATATGAAAGCCAGAATAATCTGGACAATTGTCTCTGTGTTCTCCATAATTCTCTTTTTGGCTCAGAGAAACTATTTTGCATTCCCACTCAAGTTAAACTTACTTAACATAAAAGTGAAATCCAACTGTGTTGTAGTTACTATGGGAACCATAACTTGGGTTAGCTTTTGTATGTGCCTCAGATCTCAGCTACTGCTCTTCATTAATGTACATTTTTTTCTTTTTAGTTTCATCATTTTTTCTATATCTTCATTTTTGACAAAGGAAATGTCTATAGGCATTTATTTAAAATTGTAAAGCAGGTTTGTAGTAAAAGTACATATATAAGATAGTACAATGAAAGCTCTGCCTTGTTCAACACAAACCAGTGGCCCTTCTCAGGTTTTATGAAAGCATCCTCATAAAAGATGCGTCCCCTATAGCCTGTTGTTTCTCTCATGTAGAACCAAGTAAAGCTCATTGGTACAGAGCCAGGCAATGTGGTGGTGGCTGGAACCAAAGGAGCTGCTGTTGGGCTAAGGAAGAATCAGAAGCCCATAGTCCTCACTTCTAGGTGCATGCCCAGATCTCAGTGCATGTCACCTCGGAGGCTAGGTAGCCATCTACATCTTGTAAGAGTGGGAGGAGTCTGTTGCAGTGTGAAGTTTTTCAATACACAAGATATGACAGTATTGTCCATTTTCTTTTATGAATTGTAATTTGATTCAGTGTAGGGAGGATTGTACAGTGGTTGAGAGTGAGGCCTCTGATGTCATAATATCAGGACTGAAATCTTGGATCTGCCAAATTCTGTGTGACTATAGACAACTTCACCTTACCAATCTTCAGTTTTCTTATCATTAAAATCAAAGTAATCTTTACATTAACTCATAATGATTTAATTAATTGATATGTTGTTAGCCATTATATGAAAAAAATTTAACTTACCTTTCTTCTTTTATTAGACTTTGAGGTTCCTTCATGGTTTTATTCTTATAAATAATGTTGCTTTGAATATCATTATATAAATATTTCATCTTTATTTCTGATAAAGTTCTTGGGATAAAATCTAGATGTGAGCCAACATATTTGAACTATTTAAAAACTCAAAGGTTAATTTTGAGGAGTAAGGGTGATATTCTATGAAATGTCCTTAACATCATGCTTGATGTTTTAAAAGCCCCCAATAAATATTAGCTATGATATTTTTGGTTTTATTATTATTATTATTTAAAAATAATACTAACTTGTGTAGCATAGAAATAGGCTGAAAGGAAATTTAAAATAGAGTAAGTTGCTATAGATATTAGATTAACTATTTCTGTCTCTTTTAGTCTAAGATGCTACAATGCAAAAAAAAAAAAAAAAGTGTAGGCTTTCTATGTATCAAATTATAATGGCATCCCTTTGAATAAAGACATACCACAGATCTGTCAATACTGGCCACTTTCTCTGGCATGGAATAAGAGTTATGATACCAAGGGAAAACACCTTTGAAATTGTTAGAAGTTTTGTTTATTGGACTGTTAGACACAACCTGAACTCTGCGAGGCTGTTTTTTTGTTTGTTTGTTTGTTTGTTTGTTTTTTCCCATTTATTTTATTGCATTTTAGGTTTTGGGGTACACGTGAAGAACATGCAAAATTGTTGCATAGGTACACACGTGGCAGTGTGATTTGCTGCCTTCCTCCCCATCACCTACATCTGGCATTTCTCCCCTTGCTATCTCTCCCCAGCTCCCCACCCCACACCGTCCCTCCCCTATTTCCCCCCAACTGACCCCAGTGTGTAGTGCTCCCCTCCCTGTGTCCATGTGTTCTCATTGTTCTTAACAATGAATCTCAGAGCGATATCCTTGATTTCATCTTGACCAGTAAATAGCGCTGTGAATTTGGGTTTTTCCTTAAGACAATGTCTTTGGAACTCTTTTGCCAGCTAGAGATGATGTAAATTATAAACTTCTTTTTTCCAGCTCAGCAAGTCCTGGGTTGGAAATATAGCCTCTAAATTCTGCTTGAAAATCTTTCTTTAGCTCATCTCTCTCTTACAATATCATGCTGTCTGTGGCTAAAAGATGACAAATAGCACTGTCATCTTTTTTTGCTTGGAAATCCCTTTAACCATGCCCACAAACTCATAGGCATATTTTCTATCTTTCCAGTTATTGAAGGCAACAGCTAAGATAATTGTTCTGGCAGTAAATTCCATGAGTCTTCTTTTCTCCAGCCCTCAGAAACAATTTCCTTTCTCCACTCCGAGTCTCCTTGCTGCCCTCCTGGCATCACTTGCCTCCTTATCTCAAAACCAATATTGTGTGTTTTAGATTTAAGTATTACTGACTTTCTGGTACCAATTTCTGTCCTGGATATCTATGCCTGTGTAACTTCTGTGCAACAAACTACAATGGACCCTTGAACAATGTGAGGATTAAGGGCACCAAACCACTCACACAGTCAAAAATCTGCTTATAACTTTCAATTATTCAAAAACTTCAATAGCCTACTGTTGATTGAAACCTTACTGATAAACAGTTGATTAACTCATATTTAATATGTTATTTGTGTTATATACTGTATTCTTTCAATAATGTAAGCTAAAGGAAAGAAAAGGTTATTAAAGGAAATCATAAGGAAAATGTATTTACTATTGATTAAATACAAAAGGATCATTGTAAAGGTCTTCATCCTCTAACAATGTAACAATTATAATAAAAACCATAACTTTTATATTTGCCATATTTTCTGTGTAATATTTTTACATTATAAAATAATTTGTTATAAAAATAAGAAACCATTTCTTGGCTTCATGACTGAAGATTAACAGTTTTGCATATTCCCTTTGTGTATATACAAATGAAACATAACCGTGTATGCTATATATTCAAATATGTATTAATTTTAAATTGAACATTATATCAAATAATTTAAAAATTAATATGACTATTCCATTGTTTCTTTAACCATTTAATGTTATACATATGCTATTTTCATATTTTTCTATTATATTAAATAATCCCCTATAATAATTTCTATAAAAAATACTCTCATCTTTTTTTTGTGAATCATTTCTTAGGAGAAATACCTGGGTATAATCAAATAATATGAACAAATTTAAGGCTTTTAGTATATAATTTACAATAACCTATTCAAAATTATTTTACTGAATTATCCTTCTACTAGTGTATAGCTGAGTCAATTTCACTGTACTCTTGCTAACACTGTATTTTCTGTTTTCACAGTTGCTAATTTGATAGAAGAAGAAAGTGTCACTTTCATTTTTAATTGCATTTCTAACCTTAGTGAGTTAGAATTTTTCATATGTTCATTACCCATTTTTTTTTTCCTTTTGGGGAATTGTCTTTTTCTTTTTTCTGAGATGGAGCTTTGCTCTTCTTGCCCAGGCTGGAGTGCAATGGTGCCATCTCGGCTCACTGCAACTTCTACCTCCTGGGTTCAAGCTATTCACCTGCCTCAGCCTCCCAAGTAGCTGGGACTATATGGGACTATAGGCAGGTGCCACCATGCCCAGCTCATTTTTCTATTTTTTTTTTTAGTAGAGATGGGGCTTCACCATGTTGGCCAGGCTGGTCTTGAATTCCTGACCTTGTGATCCTCCCAGCTTGGTCTCCCAAAGTATTAGAATTACAAACCTGAGCCATGGCTCCCAACCAGGGAATTGTCTTTTGGTGTTCATTGCTAATTTTTTGCCCTGAAGCCTTAGTGTTTATCTTAATATAAGTAGATCATTTGGTAAAGACATTTACCTTTAAAACATCATAAAGTTTCCTTTTGATATTTTTTATGTTTATCTTATTAAAGTTAACTCTCTCCATTTGTGAAATTTTCCACTGCTTTTAAAATTATGAAATTCAAATACCATTTTGAAAAAAGATATGTCTTCATTATCCTTAGGTCTAATTTTAATTTTACTAAAACAAAAAGACAAGTTTTCTGACATTGAGTCTGAGGACATTTGCTATATTTGAAGAGTTTCAAATTATTGATGGGACATTTTATTTTATTTAATTGGTCTTCCCTTCCCTACAAAAAAGTATGTGGACTTTCTCTCAAACATTGAGATTCTAGCAACAAATAAATAAGAGTATTGATTTTTGTTTTCTTCATTCATCTTCTTTTTCATAGTAGCAAAGAAAAAAATTAAAAGTTTAAAACAGATGATTGGAACAAGAACTCATTAGTACCATAGAGGGTCTCTGACACTTCGCAGAATATAATATGCTGAAGGAAAATGAAATAGATGATTTCTGGTCCAAGCAAAGGAAACCTGAACCCAGAATTCCTAGAAATAATCTATCTTGTATAATTCTCAACCACATCAAATCCCAGAAAATAATTCGTATATAAATATATACAATGGCTCCCAGGAAAGCATTATTTTACATCATAAATAGAATTATATAATACATTATCATTTGGGGAAGTAGAATGTGATTTGGGATATCCAGTGTTTATTAGTTAATGACAAAATAATGTTAAGGACCTGCACTGTCACTAAGGAGCTGCTTTAGGTTGTCTAAAATAAACTGAGGAATATGTAGGTTCCTATCCATTAAAGCCACAGCAACTTTCTCAGCGATATTGCCAAAAAAAAAAAAAAAATGATGCCCTGTAACATGCCAAAAAAAATTATTTTTCCTCCCTCCCTCACTTTCTTTCTTTCTTCTTTCCTTTCTTCCAAACTCAGTCTCCAAACTGGAAAAGTTTCAAAATAGCTAAAACTCTTACTCAAATTTAAAGAGGATAGTATACTAAAATCAGTAATATTTATAAGAATCGTATTTCTTTGTTCTTACCAATTCTCCTGTATATCTGTCTTTCTCGGCAAATTCTATAACTCTCACATTAACTTGACACACTTTTGTTCAAACTCATAATGAAAGGAAATAGAGTTAGGAGGCAGACACAGGTTCTCCTGACAACCAGTCTCTCCTTGTAACCACCACACTGAACTGCCTCTTGGGGCACAGTTCAGAGACCCAAATCTACCTGATAAATGAACAAGGGTGGTGTTAAGTTGTGAGCAAAGTTAAAATTCATTACAGCAATTTGCCATTTCTAGAGGATTTAGATTTTAAGTTGTGATCTACCTCTCCCATATCAAGGATTATGTTTTCAGTGCCTTAGTTAATGGGGAAATAACCTCATTTCTCAAGAGGTTATTACAGAAAAGTCTTAGTGATGGATATTTTACTCATGCGGGAAAACAATAACATAAACTATTTTTAATCTCTAATAACAATGAATTAGGATGGTATGTTGTTGTTCTATATCGTTCAGCTTTTTGATGGTGATTATATGCATATATAAACATTAATCTATACAATATAAATAATATCTAATATCTATTATAATTTTATATTATATAAGGACAAATGATCTATTTGTACATTTACTGTTTGTAAAGAGTTTCAAATAATTGATGGGAGAATTTATTTCTATGTAATTGAATAAAATACTGAAAACATATAGGAAATACAAAAGGCCTAGGAAACACCAATATAGACATACATACGTACATATTATTGTGTCTAATGATGAATCTCTCTGACATCAAATTAGACTACAATAATTATAAAATCAAATGAAGAAGAAGTATTGGGATTGGTTTCCTGTTTTGTTACTGATAAAGCAAGAAATTAAAATTATGTGGCTAAAGCTGATTTGATGAAGTAAGTCTATAATGGTTAGAAAGAGAAGCCAATATACATGGATCTTCATTTCTTATGTTGTAAGAATTGTAAACTCTAAGATTGTCATAATAACTTTGCTTACTCTTCCAAAATAATAAAGTAAATATTTCTTTTAGTCCATATTTTAAAGTTTTGAATGGTATGTTCTGATTAATGCTCAGCACTGAATTTCTGTTCACCAATTTAAGCTACTCTATTTTTTAATACAATTTTTTAAAAATGTGATACATATGGTTGTTGGTGGCTGTTGATTTCTAAATTGACATACATTCTCCTGTCCCCTATTAGGCAAGGTCAGCTTCAGACAAAGTGTCACCTGCTTTGACTTCCTTAACTTTGCTTTTTCTAGAGCTAACATGGTGAAGAAAATGAGCCTCATGACATCTTAGACAAAGCATGGGGCCACAGGGTGAGTGGAGCACCAAAGACAAAGACAAGATTCACTTTGTAAAAAGATTACCATACAGCAACTTAAGAAATCTGTAGACAGCTTAGTGGTTCTGCTAAAGCAAAGAATTGTGTACTCAATTTGCATTGGGGAGAAAACCTCTAAATTTCTAGAATTGACTAGAAATTATGGCTGATGATTGCCACGATTTGATTCTTAATTGTTTATGGAGCTCAGGTCTCTGTAGAGACTGTCACCAACAGCAATAAAGGGGGAGCACTATGTCCATTTTTTAAGTCATATGCTTTTCTTTTTTTCTTGGTATAAAATTTTTTGTTTTATTAAAAATATTGGTTTATTAAAATTAAAATATTGGTTTTAATTTTATTTATTTCATTATGCTTTAAGTTCTGGGGTAAATGTGCAGAATGTGCGGGCTGGGCATATAATCAAAGGATTATAAAACATTCAACTATGCATATGTATGTTTACTGCGGCACTGTTCACAATAGCAAAGACTTGGAACCAACCCAAATGCCCATCAAAAATAGACTGGGTAAAGAAAACGTTGCACATATACACCATGGAATACTATGCAGCCATAAAAATGGATGCGTTCATGTCCTCTACAGGGACATGGATGAAGCTAGAAATGATCTTTGTCAGCAAATTGACACAAGAACAGAAAAGTAAACACTGCATGTTCTCACTCATAAGTGGATGTTGAACAATGAGAACACATAGACACAGGGAGGGGAACATTACACACCAGGGCCTGTTCGGGGTGGTGGCTAGGGGAGGGATAGCAGGGGGTGGGGTGATTGGAGAGGGCTAACATTAGGAGAAATACCTAATGTAGATGACAGGGGGTTGGATGCAGCAAACCACTATGGCATGTATATACCTATGCTTTTCTAAAACTAATAATGTTACCTCCCTAAAAAATTTTTACACTTCTACAAGTCATTTCTAAGAAGTCATTAATCTATGTTCAAGTAGTTGTTTTGCCACTTTTATTCAATTTTTCCAGGAGAAAAAAAAAATCTGAAAGAAAACTGATTGTAGCTAAAGCATTAACAAATGCATGCTTTCTGTGTTCCGGACAGAAAATCAATGTAGATTAGAGATGAAGAGACTTGAGATAGTAGTAAATTAACAATACTTCTAATGACTTAGAGTAGTTGTGAAAATCAGTCTTTTCCCATAAGCCTGGAAGGGAGGGGCAATAAAAAAACATCATTACAAGTTTAATGGATTTAGCCTGTAGTCCTAAAATAAATGTAATAATGCAACATTGTAAACGCAATTTATTCTCAAAAGAATGTGTTCCCTTGGGGAAATGTGGGCCATTTATTCTATAAGAAGATACTTTGTGCTCTCATTTTGGTGTTAGGCTATGACTAAAGATTTATAGGATGTGGTACACATAAATAATTACATTTGACAGTCCAGATTCACTTTTTTAAATCATCTAATAAGCTTTTTAAAATGAATTTTGAAGGAAAGATATGTTGGATATGTATAAGTATCAGTTTCTTTTTCTAAAATAAAATATCAGATTAATTTATGTAGGTTTTTTTAAATCAAAAAGAAAAATTGGGCTTGTAATGAAAGTTCTTTTCCATACTCTTATCCAGCTGTTCAGAATGTCTTTATAGTTCTTCTGGGGTTACCTCAGAAGTGTGTGTGTGTGCATGTGCGTGTGTGTGTGTTGCTAATTGTTGATTTTTAGCTTTAGACAATATCTAATAACAACCTGCCCCAAATCATTTGGTCTAATTTATTTTTGAATTATACATTGTTTTTACAGGTTTTCTTTCCCCTCTGAAGTTTCTCATTGCCTTTTTTTTTCTTGTAAGAAGCAAAAGAGGCCTTTCTTAAGTGTATCCTAAATACGTTTTTAATTCATATGCATTCTATTGTTTGATATTCATTCTGTTTTAATTTTTGAAACCCATTGCTTTACCATTTGCATTTAAAACAATTTTTTATATTTGACCATATAAATATAAAAAATACTATCTGTAGCTTTTTGTTTTTAATGCTGTGCTCTTCTCTGGAGATTTCTCTTAGTACTCTGTCATTTTGCTCCTACATAAACTGTTTGTTCTCTAGCCTTATTATACATCTATCTCTCCCATCTTCTGAATTCGATTCATGCTTTCTTACATTCCATCTATTTTCTGTTTGATATTCTTCAAATAATCTCCTGAAAAAGCATGTTTGGGAGATAGACTTTCTGAGTTTTATCTGTCTCGTGACAAAGAATGACTTCATTCTACCTTTACAATTTGGCCAGGTGCAGAATTCAGGGTTGAAAATCATTTTTATCTGAGAATACTGAAGTAATTATCTGCAATCTAAGAAGCAGTGTTACTGATGGGCAGTCTGATATTAATCTGTAAATAACTTTAAAAGAAGTGCTTGAGATATTAATTTTATTCTTGTTGTCTTGGCATTTGAAAATGGCATGTCTAAATGTGAACCTATTTAAAAATTGTGTAGTCTTTTTTTTTTTAATTTAAACACTTATAGAAGACTTTGTTGTGGCTCAGAAAATTATGCTCCAATGTATGACAATTTTGAAGTAAAGGAGTAGCCTCAGGGTCTCTCTGACCTTCCTCCATCCTCTGTCTCTAGATCCTCTCTTTCCCAAAGCACCAGGAAGCCCTTTCTCTGAAGTTCACTTATTTTACTGAGGTAAGTTCTTCCAAATGAAATGCAATTGTCTTGAAATCCCTCCCTAGGAATTTCATCAAACAACCAGGGAAGATTAATCACTGCAGAGAAGATTAAATGTCATCCCCACACCCTGCCAGTCTATCACTTATTCTTCTGGAGGCTGCTTTTATTACCTGAGAAGCTTTATCTGCATAATAAGACAACCTTTGTGCATCCTGTGGTTCCTCCTTTTTTCCCCTCCCTTAACTTGTTATCACCTCCCCTAAAAGCCCCTATTCCTTTATGCTATAAAAACTTCAACCATCTGGCTCCTCCTTTGAGCTTTATATTTTGTGTGAGTCCCATGAGCTTAAATAATGTGTATGCCTTTTCTCCTGTTTATCTATTGTCAGCTTAGTTCAACAGACTCTGTTGTCAAAACTTCACAGGGAAAGTTTGAACCTCCCTACACCTTCAGTTCTGGACTTTGCCTGTATCATTTGATGATTCTCTATGCTTTTCAACATTTGCCTTTGCTATGCTATCCCCAAGTAATTTCATTTAACAGTTATTTTATGTTATAGTTTTAAATGTATTTATGAAACATCTCCTTGTTTTCCCCAGAGAGATAAATGGCTGACTGGTCCTAAAAGTGTTAGAGGATTATTGCTGTTTTCCAGGCCACTTTTCACACTGACCTTTGGTCATATGTTTCTTACCCAAATCTCCAGAGGATACAAAAATCTTCCTAGCCTTCCAGCTTTTTTGTGTCTCTTTCTCCTGCATGCATATTATCGATTGCCAGTTGCTTCCTTCTGCTTATTAATCAATATCGATTTCTTGGTCTTCCTCTTCAGGCAATTGGTTGAAATCTCTTTGTTTCTAATGTTTTACTACTAATAGTTTTAGGACTATACTTGTCGTATGCTCAGTTTACCTTTTGGAACCAAAAGTGTAACGATAACTATTAAATCTCATTAAGTATGTTTTACTTTGGTGTGATATCATTTTTATCAATGAGAACTGAGCAGATGACATTGTTATACAAGATATGGAAATCTAATGGCTTTAAAAAGCCATTAACTATTTGCCTGGTATACGATATGCACCATGCTATGGGTGTACCATCCGAAGAAATCTTCCAGAGGTTTACATTTTAGCAGACGAGGAAGCAAATATTTAATCAATGAATGCAACACTTTTCATATGGACTGTGCTAGAAGTAGTATGTAGAGAACAAGTCAAAGTTCTCAGATACTCAGAACAAGTTAGGCAAGTCAACTGGGACTGGGGAATCGTGGAGGGAAGGCAGGATGATTCAAGAGGTGCTTTATTGAAAACATGACCCATAAGCTGTGATTTAGAGTATCAGCAGTAGTAAATACATCACTAGAAAGACAGGAAGGGGGAAATTCCAGGCAGAAGCAGACAAAGCTAACAACAAAAGCAAAAAGCACTGAAGTGTTAAAAATATAGTTGTATTTTTATTAATTTATATTAGAGTGTCATGGTTGTTACACAGGGGCTGGTTGAAAGATAAGACTAAATATGTAGGCAGGAACCAGACTGGGAAAAATCTGCTTAACCATGCTAAATTAGTTATATGGGGCATTATTAGAAAATTGAAGGGTTTTACGTAGGGAATGGTCCTGAGCTGCTGGCATCCTAGAGGGAAGGAGAGATGTAAAGACATACGTTTACTGATATTTTTGAGAAGAGACAGGCTAATGGTGAAGCCATGTACCAAGGCAAGGATTAAAACAGGGGAACTATTGAGGAAAATGTTCAAAAGTTGTTTTAGACTCGTCAGTTTTTTGTTAGTCATATAGGTGTGACCAAATAGGGCTGTGTCCTAATCCTTTATGGACAGTTTCCTAATGACTTGATACTACTTTTAGATAAAAATAGCAAATATTTTCTTATATATAGATGACATGGTTTTGTCATCATACGCTATAACTGTCTTTGCTGAGTGTCTTTATTAGATACCTGGTATGTTAAGTAATTAGTACCAAAACTGTAATAATACCTTTCAATTTTTCTAAAATGACAGTCCATGTTTGGGGGAAAACCTCCAACATTTCACTAGCCTATGTTTAGTGACTTTATACACAGAATTATCTAATATAATTATTTAGATGTGCATTTTGCAACCTATTTATTTTATAAAGTAGAATAGGCAGAGTCATGGCATTCTGATTTTTTATGACTAAAGAAGAAATTTGAGTATATATACCTAAGACAATTCTCTGGTTTAAAATCAATTGCAGCAAATTTTTATGTTGGTAGAATTTGTGGGAAATTGATTGTCCTTGGTTGGCAAGTCAAAACCCAGTATTTTCTCTAAAAAGTATCATGATCCTGGTATTGCACTTCATTAGCCTGTCTATGTGGAAATGGTTTTTTTTTTGGTTGTTTGTTTGTTTTTGTTTTTTGTTTTTTGTTTTAATAAATCACATGTCTTATCTGACTCCTCATTCCTGGCGTCATTCCAAACACCAGCTAACTGTCCACTAAAGCCCATGGGCCTCCATATAACCAGTATGAGAGACTATCTGCCTTCACAGCAATTTTTTATTTGTTGAGACCGAGCTCTGTGGCCCAGGTTGGAGTGCAGTGGTATGATCTCAGCTCACTCAATCTCTGCCGGTTGATTAGCTGGGATTACAATCATGCACCATCATGCTTTGCTAATTTTTGTATTTTTAGTAGAGACAGGGTTTCACCATATTGGCCAGGCTGGTCTGAAACTCCTGATCTCAAGTGATCCACCCTCCTGGGTCTCCCAAAATGTTGGGATTACAGGCATGAGCCACTGCACCCGGCCTTGTAGCACTTTTTGGTAAAACATCAAAATTACTGCCACTTGATGTGACCGGAAAGGGATCCAGATGCAGACCCCAAGAGAGAGTTCTTGGATTTCATGCAAGAAAGACATCAGGGTGACTCCATAGAATAAAGTCAAAGCAAGGTTTTTAAGAAAGTAGAGGGATAAAGAATGGCTACTCCATAGACGGAGCAACTCCGAGGGCTACTGGTTGCCCATATTTATGGTTATTTCTTGATTATATGCTAAGCAAAGGGAGGATTATTCATGCTTCCCCTTTTTAGACCATATAGGGTAACTTCCTAACATTGCCAAGGCATTTGAAAACTGTCATGCCACTGGTGGGAGTGTAGCAGTGAGAACCACCAGAGGTCATTCTTGGTATTGGTGAGTTTTAGCAAGCTTCTTTGCTATAACCTGTTTTATTAGCAAAGGCGTTATGACCTGTATATTGTACTGACCTCCTATCTCATCCCGTGACTTAGAATGCCTAACCATCTGGGAATGCAGCCCCGTAGGTAGTTTCAGCATCATTTTACCCAGCTCCTGTTCAAAATGGAATTGCTCTGGTTCAAAGGCCTTTTACATTGATACTTACCAAAAGTTCAATTAAGAAAAGAAACACTTATGATGCTTATTTATTTATTATGAAGATTTAGTTGAAAGTATTGCTTTAAATAGATGCACAAGAAAACAACCTACCTTTTGTCTCAATCCTGAGACTAGTGATACTTTCCTTGTGCATTAGGTTGCTCTATGTTGTGGTCTAGGTCAATTTACGCATTAGTTGCTAGTCATCTTAAAACTGAATTTGTGACTTGCCAAGTTTTTTCAAAACAAACATAATAGGTTTGTTTTTTGGCAAAAAATAATGCCCTCTTATTTTACCATACAAATATTTATTTTGTGCTTACTGTGTGTTAGGTACTTTTCCAGGCATTGTGGATTCAGCATTGAAAAGACAGAAGTCTAAGCTCTTATGGGAAGACAGATAATACATAGGCAATAAATGTTTAACCATCATCATCATCATTCATTATCAGAGGATGATGCAAAAATATAAATGATACATATATACACATTAAAAAATCCTTGTATCTTACAAATAGCAAGATCTCTATCTGAAATGTTTTTCTAGCATTACACTAAAGCAACAGCAACTAATAAAATGGCAATTTCCAGTAAATAACCCAGAAAAACTGAAGACAGGAGCATTTAGATACAGAGAAAAAAATTGAGAAAAGTATAAAATGAAAATGAAAACATATTAAAAACCCTTTTAATCACAGATAATTGCTTTATCATTTTAAAAAATATAAATATACACATACTTTTTTTATTTTTTAAAACTAGTATTATACATTGCTATTTTGTGACCTGTTTTTTCGCTTATCATGAACTTCTATTTAATTTAAAATTGCCAGACAACTCTTTTAGCATGTGAAATCAATTTAAAAATCTGTGAAATGTCCACATCTTTGCCCATTTTGTAACTTATCTTTTACTTGTTGGTTTGTATTTATAGATAGCAATCTGTTTTGATATTATAGAAATTAACCTGTTACCATTAAATTTGTGTCAAAAATGTAACCAGATTTATCTAACATGTTTTTATTTTTGGAAAAAAATACAAAATTTTGGCCAAAATAATACTTTAATTTTTTAACTTTAAAGTATTATGAAAGTTTTTAACACTTTAATAACTTTCATAATACTTTATAGTTTCTGAGTTTTCTGTCAGATGTATAATATATACCCATCCTAAGTTATATATGTAATTTTGTACATTTTCTAAGATATTTGATATTTAATATTTTACTGTAAACTTTTAGCTCCTCTGAAATGTATTTTAGCATTTCACATTAAATAGGGCACCAAAACTATTTTCTTTCATATAGATAATCATTGGTGTCGTCATTTATTATTCCAAATAATTGGGATATCTTGTTTGTTATGCATACTAACATTTTTTCTCAAATTTCTGTTCTATTCTGCTGATTTATTTGTATCATTATGATAGTGTTATAGTATGTTCTGATGGATAGTAAAACAAGTCTGCTCATTAATTTATTTGTTCATATATTCCTTGTTCTTCTACAGGATTGATTCTTTAATGTTAATCTAAAAATCACTGTATTCAATATAAAACGAGACAAAATCAGTTGGGATGACAAGTGAAACTGTTTTTTACAAAAATAAATGAAACAAATACTTTGTGAGGTTTGGGCTTTCTGTTCAAGAAGATGCTATGTCATTCCATTTATTTTCTCAATTTAGTTAAATCTTCAAGAAAACGTTTTTGACTTTTTAAAATAAATTTTGTTTTTTTATGAAATTTGTTTTTACATAATTTATAGGTTTTATAACAATTATGAACAAAATATTTTCCAAGTGTTTATTATTAAAATGAATATGTTGATTTGGCATATTTATCATGTCCAAGTTTTCTTATTAATATTATAAATTTTATCTAGCATTTCTTGGTTTTTATAGATCATATCTTTGAAGAGAAAGTTTATCAGTTAATATTATTTATTTTCTTGTTGCATTCATAAGCCTTTCCAAGAAAAAGTTCAACATAAATAGCAATAGCAAAAATCTCAGTCAAGTTCCTGAATTTAAATGAAAAGCCTTTTTAGCCCTCTGCTCTTTGCTGTGTTATTGCTATTAGTATTCAGTAAATGCTCTTTACTATATGCAAGTAGTTTCTTTCAATTATTAAGAATGGCTAATAAAATATTATTCCAGATCTTTGAACTTATATACTAATATCTCTTAAAACTTTTTGAATGTATTGAATTAGATTAATAAGTGTTCTGATACTCATTAAACTTTCCATAACTAGGCTATACCTTGTTTTTAATATGTTATTCTTTTCTTTGATTGCTATATTTGACTTTAACTATTTTTAATTACTTTTTTGCATCTTTATTAAAAAATGAAATTTTTAGCTTTTATAATATTTTGAAAATTATGCAGCCTTCAGTAAACAAATTGGGAAAAGTTTCTTCTGTGGTATAGAATAATTCAAATAGGATTGGAACCATAAATGTTCTTAGAACTTGTCTATGAAACCATCTAGTCCTGATACTTTCATGAATGGTAGCTATCTAATTATCTTTCCAATCTTTTCTACTATAACTTATCTTTTCAAGTTTTCCACTTCTTGCATGATTTTCATGATGTAAATTTTGACAGAGCATATATTTTCTAGAGCATTTGTTTCATGTTATTGCCATAGTTTTATTTCAAATTCTATTTTTCTTTTTAGAATTTCCTTGATATCACTGGGTTGGCTTTTTGTTTGTTTGTTTTTTGTTTTTTGTTTTTGCATGCCCTTTCCTTCACTCATTTTATGTATTAATGTCTCTTAAGAGAAAAGCGACAACAGGTAATATCAAAACATCTCATTTCTGCTTTTTTCTGTTTTCTCTCCTTCTAAGGTAATGGTAAGAGGCAAGCAGGTGCCACTTCCAGGATATTTGCTAGTTTTTATAGCAACGAGTGAAGCAAATTGATAAAGTGCATCAGTGAAATTTTTAGAGTTTCTTAGTATAATGTGTTAGTCTTTTTTATGTTGGTCTAGCATAATACCTGAGATTGGATGATTTGTTTATTTATTTATTTTAAAAATGGTTTATTTTAGCTCAACTTACTGGGGGCTAGGAAGTCCATGATAGGGTAGCTGTATCTGGTCAGCTGCTGGTGAGAACCGAGTGCTGTGTCATAACTTGACAGAGAAGTTGAAGGGGAACTGGGAACATATAAGAGGGACAAAATAGGAGGGGCAGCCTCACTTTATAACACTAGTAACTCATGCAGTCCCGGAGAGTGAGAACTTTTTTATTTCCTTGAGAATTAACGCAGTTCCACTAGAGCACCATTGATCCCTTTCAATAACCTAATCACCTCTTATAGGCCCAACCTACCAATACTCAGTCATAGCATTTGGTCTGTTTTTCAAATAATAATTATAAACAATTATTTTTAAAGGTTTTGACTGTGAAAGGATTTCAGCTTCATGCTATTTAAGTCTGAAATTGATTAAAGACTTTCATTGACCACACCAGCCAAATTGACACTACATGAAGAAAGCCTTCACAAGTTGTAATTACTACAAAACCCCTTTTGTATAATATTTTCTATACTGTTTATTTCAAAATAAATCTTTCCTTCTAAAATAAATCTTGCAATACTCTGAAGTTGATGCTTCAGAGGTTTTGTGAATTATTTTAGTTGCCAGATGCTTTGTGATTGCCCAGCTGACTCTTTAATGAAATAGTTGTCATTCTTCCTGGTCATCTCTATGTTGTATTTGTACATCCTGTCAGTGGTTTTTGGAAATGTTGACTCATCTGGGAACTCCATGCACAGTAAGATGTTATCTACACCCCACAGTTAAACTTCTGTTTGACTAGACCTGTCATTTTCTGAAACACAATGGAATCAATTTTTTTCTTCATATTTTTTTCTTTTAAAGATAGCAGTTTATGGAATTTTGTAAAAGAAATGTTTGGCTGCAATTCATTTTATCTAGAATTCATTTTTACGGGGGCATCATGCAGTGAAAATTTGATATGTGTGTACTCAAAGATTTCCCTTGGAAGTGAAGCTACTATAATTTTATAGTACAGTAAAATTGGAATTATGAGATGTCTTATTTTAATTCTCTTCTTGTTTTGAAAAGTTAATGTTTGATGGGAATTTTCAGTGCTTACATTTACATTTAAAGTTACGTTTTCAGAGTAGTTTGTGTCTAAGAATTTATAATGGAGTAAAACTATACTTTGACATAGTTTTTTTTCTGTCTTCTTCTAAAACCTGTGTGTTACCTTCCTTCTTCTTTTTCTTTTCTTCTTCTGACTATTACTGTTTTATTTTTCTTATTTTAATGCAAGAAATTTAGCCACAGGAATGAGAAACTGTGTGAACACTTTGAGAGGTCTGTAGCTTAGTGTGGTTTAGCTGACAATTCAGTAAAACTAAGACATCAGCCCCATAGCTACAGGTTAGTCTAGAATAATGACTTGAATTTGCTTTTTATTATTGCTGTTTATGTCATATAAAATAAATGCTGACACTGTCTACTGTGAGGAAGAAACTCACTGATTAGGAAGAAGATTAAAAAACATAGGCCAGTTTCAAAAATCCTAATTTTGTTCAAGGAGAAATTAGTATCATTTGCAGTCTCTGCTATGCCCTACTACTATTGATGCATTAGGGTTGAAAGTGAATGGATTTCAATAAGCCAGAGAGAACACTTCTTTCAGATATCTGACATTAAAACCATTCTCAAGGCATAATATAATTAAGTGTTTTCTGAACTAAAACATATAATGCTCTTGGAAATGTTTTTAAAAATTTTATTTATTTCTACCAAAGGCAATTTCTCAGTTTGAACTCACCTTTACTCTTCTTTATAAAATACAAAAAATAAATGAGACTTCAGGGAACATTTGCCAATTTGGCAATCTGGTGATACCTTCTCTGTTTTAACCATTGCTACATCCTTTATCATAGTAAAAAGACTATCTCAGTTTATAACATCACTATGTATAAAGAACAGCATAATTATACTTTTAAAATTGTAAATTTCAGAAATTTTAGCTCTTCTGTTTTATTTAGATAATGTATAATTCCCCCAAAATTGCATTCTCTTTCACATTGACCACCTTGGATGCAAATTTCTTCATGATTAAGCCTCTACTCAGCTTTCACTTCACTCTCCTTGTGTATCAGAGTGCAATGAACAGGGTTTATCTGTGCTAGTTTGTTTTGAGTCATAATAGAATATGTACAGAATAAAAATATAAAATTGAGGTTTACAAAGCAAGAAATGATGGCATAAATGGAGTTGCTAGAGGAAAAAAATCTGCAGTTATGTTTTATTTCAAAACATCTTTGATGACTTTATTTTATTTGCTAGTTATAGAAATCATTTTACATAATTGGTTCTAATGTTTTCCCCATCTTACCATTTTATGTAGCTAGGTATATACAAATAAATGTCCAAGCTGAAATTATTATATTATAATTTCATTTATAAGAACATTTATGACATCAGATAATCTTTTGAAATAAGCAAGAATTTCATAAAATGAGGAATGTAAAAAATATGTAATTAAAAATTGCATTGAAAATCAGGTTATATAGATGTCAGAGAATGGTGTACAAAACATTCTGGAAAGATAAAAGGACGTAAAGACTCCATCTAAGGGACCACATCAAAATACCTATTATTTCCATGTTTTCAAATGTGATCTGTGGATCAGTTATGGTGCAGTGAAGTAATTTTAAATTAATTTTGAATTTTCTGGAGATTTTAGGAGCTATTAAAATCAAGGAAATAGGAATTGTTTAAAAGCATTCAACTAAGACCCCAAAACTTTACTGGGCTTCTCGGTATGCCTGCTTCTTTAGTGTTGTACATCACACACATACACACACACACAAAAGTAGTGCCTATTTAGCTACAATGTCCTTCAGCGTGTGTTGTGTACTAGCTCAATCAAACTAGCATTCGGACACTGAGACAACTTCCTTCTGTCAGATGTCTGCACAGTCTGCAGAACCATGAGCATTTTCTCTCTCATAAATGATACACAGATTCACTAGAAAATGATTAAAATCAGAAAATAATCAGAATTATCATGATGACTAGTATGTCATAATATTATGGAAACTTTTATACACACAGTTGATCCTTGAACAACATAGGGGTTAGGGGTGCTGACCCATACACAGTCAGAGTTTTGACTCCCCAGAATCTTAACTACTAATAGTCTATTGTTTATTGGAAGCCTTACTGATAACATAAACAATTGATTAATTAAAACAGATTTTGTATCTGATATGTGTTATGTACTGTATTCTTACAACAAAGTAAGCTAGAGAAAAGAAAATATTAAGAAAATAATAAGACTAGACAACATATTTACCATTACATAAAAGTGGATCATTATAAAGATCTTTATATTTATCATGTTCATGTTGAGTAGGCTGAAGAAAAAAAGAAGAGGGGGTTGGTTTTGCTATCTCAGGAGTAGCAGAGGCAGAAAAAGTGCAAACTGGCTCCCCTGCCCCATGTGGCTCTCAGGTGGGCCATTGCACCATACTGCTCTTCCTTCCTCTCCCTAGATCACACCAGCCTCCTAGTCAGTGCTGATGTGAGAGCCTAGTTACCTTGGTTGCTGGTGAGGGATTCACATGCTTATTACGGTTCTTTTCCATGGGAGCCTTGGAACTAAGCTGTTTCGAGTCAGCCTTCTTGGCCTAGCCTCTGTCAGTAATTTTTAAAGCTATGACTTCTTCCATGTTGTTATGTGGGACAAAATTGGGCACTTGGCAAGAAATCACCAGTTGTTTGTAATTTAAATCATTTCTTCTCTAAAACCCTCAAAATTTTATAAGAAGCTGAGGTCCCAGAAGCTGAAGCTAAAATCCTGACACTCGATAGCAATAACACATCATCTAGGAGTCAAAAAGTTTCTGAAAAGTTTCTGATAATTAAAATTACTTAAACCTTTTTCTGAATATGCTTTCAATACTCTTTTATCAGAACTTTATTTTTAAATTTGTTTAATGTATCATCTCCTCAAAAATTTCTATAACCACGTTTTGTGTAGCAATAGACCTGCTTTCTTCTTTATCTCTTTCTATATTTAATGTTTCCATTATGATTTTCAACTTTCATGGCTCAGCAGAAAAAGGTCCAGTATTTTTTCAAAGCTTACTTGTCAGGATTAGAATTACTAGGAATGAAACATTTTCAATGTGACATTGAAAAGCAAGATAAATAATATGTGTGGTTGGAAACTGCTGCACTATAGATGTTCCAAAATGTCCATTGTTCACTATTTCGATAATTTACCTGTCAACAGCTCTATTTATTTGGGGATTATTTTGGGGGGTTATTGTCTACACTCTGGCATAGAGGATAATGCCACACACAGTCATCTGTGATAAACAGAACTATAAATAATACGTAATTTTAAATATAGAATGACAAAGATCCCAGAAAAGCAGCTTCTTACCTTCACATGGAAGTGTGAACTCAGCAGATAATGCATGAATTGGTAAGGCTTGGAAGGACAGAAGACCCTGTGTCTGTTATCAGTGGGGATGCTATCATTAAGCCATTTTAGAACAGCACAGCAATGGTTTCATTGAAATAAGGGATACTATAGGACTTGAGTGAAGTCCTCAGAGAAAATTGTGGTTTCAGCCTGTGCAAAGCTCATGATGTATCAAGGATCTCTCCACAGTAACCGTATGTGACAGCTTGTGGATAGACTTTGTCCTCAGTAAAGAAATAATCTTATATTTAATGACTACTCATTTTAATCCACTTAAATGTTTTTAGATCAAATTGATTCTTAAAGCATGGGAATTCACTGCCCTAACAGGCAGAAAGAGACACTGATGCTCTATTACATCTGGAAAATGCCTATAGAGAGTCTGCTACTGCTCAGAGATTACAAAGCTCCATCCTGAAGGACAAGAAGAAGAAAAAGAAGCAGGAGCCACAGCAGCAGAAACAGCAGCAGCATTACGAGAGCTCAGATTATCAGTCCTTAGAAGAAACATATGAGGAAACTGCAGAAACAAAATTGTGATAAACATAATTTCTAAAATTCACTTTGAGAATCACTTAGACTTATACAAATTGCCTATCACTTCTAATTTAGAGACTGAAACTGATAAAACTCAGGCCTTTTAGACTGGACTCTAGAGTTTACTTTTCCATTGAGATATATTTTTCCTACATTATCTCAAAATTGTATCATTGCTCTAAAAAGAAAACAGATTTTTTTTAAAAGGATGGTATTACTAAATGTAGCCTTTCCATGGGGATTCATGAGGTAAATTGTTATTGTTGCAATAAGGAAGATAAAAATATTTGTTTGAAATAATAAGAAAACCATTGTGTTTATGTCTTAAAAATAACATTGCCATAGATATTAGTATGCATATATGCAAAATTCCATGACCTTTTTTAAATTTTTCCCCTGAAGTATACATTGCCCCTTTTTTTCTAGTTCTGCTTCTGTTTTTCATATTTCTTTCCCAGTATGTGTGATAATAATTTCTTTCACATTATTTCACATGGCAGAGAGAATTTAAACTTGTTCTGCTGTTGCTGTGTGTATGACTGGCATATCTCAGATCAGCTTTCCAGAGGCAAAGCTGGGTGTCACAGCATCACCTGGATGCTCACTTGGTACAAATGTTGACAGGATGGTTGATAGAGATGATATTTAAAATTCTTTCCAACCCCCACGTCCTCTTGATATGGTTTGGCCACAGTCCCTACCCAAATCTCATCTTGAATTGGAGTAATCCCCGTGTGTGAAGGGTGGGGGCTAGATGAACATAATTGAATCATAGGGGTCATGACTTTGGAACAGGGTAACAGGCAGAGGTTGGAAGAGTTTGGAAATCCCAAAAGAAGATAGGAAAATGTGGGAAAGTTTGTAATTTCCTAGAGGCTTGAATGGCTTTGACCAAAATACTGATAGAGATATGGAAAATAAGGTCCAGGATGAGGTGTTCTCAAATGAAGATGAGGAACTTGTTGGGAACTGGAGCAAAGGTAACTCTTGTTATGCTTTAGCAAAGACACTGCCGGCATTTTGCCTCTGCCGTAGAGATCTGTGGAACTTTGAAATTGAAAGAGTTGACTTGGGGTATCTGGCAGAAGAAATTTCTAAGTGGCAAAGCGTCCAAGAGAAAGAAGAGCATAACAATTTGAAAAATTTGCAGCCTGATGATGCAGTAGGAAACAAAAACCGATTTTCTGGGGAAGAAATTCAAGCCTGCTGTAGAAATTTGCATGAGTAACAAGGAGCCAAATGCTAATCACTGAGACGATGTAGAAAATGTCTCCACAGCATGTCAGAGACCTTTGTGGCAGCCCCACCCATCACAGGCCCAGGGGCCTAGGAGGAAAAGTGGTTTCCTTGCCCAGTCCAGTATAGAGAACCCCTCCTGTGTGCAGTCTAGGGACTGGGTTCCCTACATCCCAACTGCTCTAGCTGTGGCTAAAAGTGGCAAAGGTACAGCTTGGGCCGTGGTTTTAGAGGGTGCAAGCCCCAGCCTTGGCAGCTTCCATGTGGTGTTGAGCCTAAGGGTGCACAGAAGTAAAGAATTGAGGTTTGGGAACCTCTGCCTAGATTTCAGAGGATGTACGGAAATGCCTGAATGTCCAGGCAGAGGTGTGCTACAGGGGCAGAACCCTCATGGACAACCTCTGCTAGGGCAGTGTGGAAGTGAAATGTGTGGTGGAAGCCCCCACAGAGCCCCCATTGGGGCACTGCCTAGTGGAGCTGTGAGAAGAGGGCTGACATCCTTCAGACCCCACAGTGGTAGACCCACTGAGAGCTTGTACTGTGTACCTGGAAAAGCCACAGACTCTCAATATCAGCTCCTGAAAGCAACTAGAAGGGATGTTGTACCCTGCAAAGCAACAGGGGCAGAGCTGTTCAAGACTGTGAGAACCCCCCTATTGTATCAGCATGGCCTGGATGTGAGACATGAAGTCAAAGGACATCATTTTTGAGCTTTAAGATTTTATGGCCTCATTGGATTTCAGACTTGCATAGGGCCTGTAGTCTCTTCATTTTGGCCAATTTCTTTCATTTGGAGTGGGCTTATTTACCCAATACCTGTACCCCTATTTTACCTAACTTTCCTTTGATTTTACATGCTCCTAGGCAGAAGGAACTTGCCTTGTCTCAGATGAGACTTTGGACTGTGGACTTTTGAGTTAATGCTGAAATGAGTTAATACTTTGGGGCACTGTTGGTTTTGAAATGTGAGGACATGGGTTTTGGGAGGGGCCGGGGTAGAATGATATGGTTTAACTGTGTCCCCACCCAAATCTCACCTTGAAATTTAGTAATCCCTGTGTGTCAGTGTTGGGCCAGGTAGAGATAACTAAATCATGGGGCCACATCCCCCATACTGTTCTCATGGTGGCGAGTAAGTCTCACAAGATCCGATGTTTTTATAAGTGGGACTTCCATTGCCCAAACTCTCTTGCCTGCTGTCACATAAGACATGACTTCCTTCTTCCTTCACCTTCAGCCTTAATTATGAGGCCTCCCCAGCCATGTGAAACTGTGAGTCAGTTAAACCTCTTTCCTTTATAAATTACTCAGTCACAGGTATGTCTTTATTAGCAGCATGAGAGCAACCTAAAACAGTAATCTGATTCATACATTTCTAGGAATTGAATGGTTTTTACAGGTATTGAAAGTTTTCCTCCATGACACATACTGTCAATTTTAAATATTACAATAAAGACTTTCTTATTAATCATTCCTCAGTTATAATATTGTTTTTATAATATTGAATAGGCTAATGTGTCAAAATGGGTAACATTTTTAAAATTTTTCCTATCTAGAGGATGGTCATTTTATTTAAACTAAGATATTCTATTTTTGATTTTTGCATATTAACTTTCTTATATTATCTTCAGGTGAAAACTATTAAAGCCAACAAAAATAAATAATTATTTACCATGTTCCAGGCACTTTGGTATATATAAGGTATACAATATCTAAAATATCATCTTCAAAGGGTTCACACCACAAATAAATAGTAAACTTGTGTATATTATTGGGGGAAAAAAACTTAGGAGAAACATCATGTCTTCTCATGAATTAATGAAGACACTGTAAAGGATACAATTTGGGCTGAAACTACGACTACAAGGTATTTTCCCAGGCAGAAAAGAATCTAAGAAAGGTATCAAAATATGTAGAGGCAAAGCAGCAAGAAAGAGCAAACCATGTTTACAAGAATTCCGGGGATTCTGCACAGGGTTTATGAATGAGAGCAGCAGGAATTTGGACCTTTAACGTAGACATATTTTGGCCTGTAAAGCAGGCATCTTTGGTCTGATTCGAGAATTTAACCTTAGTTGTGGTATGCATGTGCATCTTTCAGGAGAGAGGATCTATTATTTTTAACGCTATTAGAGAACTTTAAGATGCACACACACAAAAAAAAAAACTTGTGTAGATTAGAGACAACCATTTGTAGTTTTTAAAATGCAGAATTATATGATTAATTTTAAATAGATTTTAAACAGAAAATCTTCTGTGAATTGGCCATCCGTATATGCAAAGTGACCCCCAAATGTGGAAGGAGCCAGGAAACCAAACAACACAGCAAACAAATCCAGTTTGTTGGTAAAGGGTGATTTATTTGGGAACTTAGGTAAGCGTAGTTTTCAGTAGCTGCAAGAAAGGTAGATCTCTTCACTGTTACTCCTCAGAACCAAGTGTACCACGGGGACAGAGCATATGCAGTCTATAGGGACAAATAAAGAGAACCCCTGAGAACAGGCAAGAATGCTATGTGTGTCAAAGACCATAATTTGTGCAATAACATTAAGATTGCTTTCATCTAAAGGCAGTATTTATAGTCAGTACATGTTATTCCACTAAAAATAGTAAATAAGTAGAGATCAGGAAGCATTCCTGGGACTGGCATTAATCAGAACTCAACAAGGTGGGTTAGCATCCAAGATGGAGTTACTTTTGTCTCTACAGGGAAGTTATATGATTAGATATTATAATAATAAGTCTGGAGACAACAGGAAGAGTTAATAACAGGGGAGAAGTACCGGAGTTTAAAAGAAAAGCTATCAGACCTGCAGTATTCCAAATGAAAGATGAAGAGGACTTGAACTCGTGGGGCAGTAATTAAAATGGAGAGAAGAGAGTGGATTCAGGGGATATATAGATGAATGAATCTGAATGATTTGTTCATGATTGCAAGGGAAAAATATCAAATGAAACTCAAATATTGGGCTTGGGTAACCAAATAAGTGAAAATGTCATTTACCATAGTGAGTGATGAAAGGCAAACCAAGTTTTGTCATGGAGATGATGGGTTTAGTTTAGAAATTGCTTAGTTTAAGGTGCCTACTGACAACTGGTTGAAACTGCCAGTCAAGCAGGGAATACGTAGGAATCTGGAACTCAGGAAAGTAGTATTGAAAGGATACTAGAGACACTATAGATTTGTTTAGTCACCAGTATTTAGGTCAGGGTCAGGAATAGTAAAGAATAATTAGCCCATTTTCACCTTCCCATCCATGCCCATAGTGAGCTTTATTCATTGACTGAAACTTCTTACTGAGCCTAAATTTTATCTGGATTCTTAATATTGCTCCGGATATATTAATCCATTTTCAGTCATAAAATTTGACATTTGATTTAAGCCTTTCCTATATGCTTGCTACTGACCATCATTGAAGGCAAGAATATGTCGTATAAGAAGAAAAAAAATGCATGCATACAGAGGCCTCGTGAAAGACATAAAATGAGTGGAGAAAAAAACACAAAGGAGACTTAGGAAGTACAATTAGGGCAGAAAAACAACTACAAGAGTAGTGTCATGAAATTCAAGGAACCATGCACTTCAGAAAGAAGCAAGTGGTCAATAATAGATCAACTACTCAGAGAGATCCACTTCCTTATAAAAGTCTATAATTGGCCAAGCACAGTGGCTCAGCCTGTAATCCCAGCACTTTGGGAGGCCGAGGCGTGTGGATCATGAGGTTAGGAGATCAAGACTATCCTGGCAAGGTGAAACCCCATCTCTACTAAAATACAAAAAATAGTTAAATAGCTGGGTGTGGTGGTGCGTGCCAGTAGTCCCAGCTGCTCGGGAGGCTGGGGCAGAAGAATCACTAGAACCTGGAAGGTGGAGTTCGCAGTGAGCCAAGATCGCACGACTGTACTCCAGCCTGATGGCAGAGCAAGACTCCCTCTCAACAACAACAACTAAAAGTCTATAATTTCCTTCAAATTAAGATATAAAGGATAACATTAATTTATATAATGTCAGGAATTGTAGAAAGAGGAAGAAGATTGCTCTAGGTTAATAAGTAAAAGGAATCTGAGGTAATGAAGGATTTTAGTACACATTTGAAAAAAATAGCTATGAAAGAATGAAAAATGTATAGTGGTAGATAGAGGGAATGCAACGTACACTTTAAAGAAGAGGTTTTCCTTTTGAAGATGAAAAAAATCCATCTATTTAAATATTTAGAGAGATATTTCAGTCAACATAAAATGTTTACAAGTGACATGATTGGAACTGAGCTTGAAGATGATGGGTATTACAGTGGAGAACACATTTGAGTAGAGAGATACTTAATGTGAGGAGGCCACCTGGGAGGCAATCAAACAAGGTTGAGTGAGGAATTGAATTAGGGAGTGATCTGGAGAACATAAAGAAGACAAATTCAAAGAATATTTACAGTATCTTTGGCAGGACTTGGAGGAGTTACTGGATTTCGAGTGTTTGAAAAGGAGATATATTGTTGATAATTCTGAGTTTGGTGGTAGGGAACAGTGGCTCTAATTAATGCAAGGATTCCTTCCTTGGAGGGGAAGCTTGACAAGGAAATAAATAAGTTCTAATGAGTAAGACACCCAAATGGAGAGGTTCAAAGGGTTAGGAACGTGAGACTAGGGAGCAGGATTAAAAATAAAATCTGAGCTACTCCTGGGTCATACTTTAAGCCACAGTTGTGGCAAAAAGGTGTTAGACTGCTTGTCTTGATACTTGATTTTCACTTTCTATCTTATATTCTTAGCTTTGCTCATTTTTTAGACATTTTCTTGCTGTTATGAATTTATTTCTGGTGCATTTGGTTTTAATTTTCAATGTACACATTGCCATTTTAGCAGCCTCCTGCCCCTGCTGCCTCAAACCCATGTTCTGCACAAATAAAACTCTATTGTTTCCTCCCTTCCTTATTTCCTAACTCCTTCCTTTCTTCTTTCCATCCTTCCAGTTATCTTGGGCCCTCCGTTTTATATTTAATTCCTCCCAATCGCCCTTACTCTTCAAGTTAGTGGTAGGTGATTCCTGCCATCGCACTCACCCTCACCTCTCCACTAACTCCAGATTCGTTCACTGGATGTTTATAATCCAAATCTGCAAGTAATGCTGAGGAAAAACATTTTGAAATAGATTATTAAATGGTTTGGGGATTGGTATCTTTTTAGTTTTCTAATATGGTAAGTTGCTGCTTACCACCAAAGAGTTGATAGGTAAGAAATTTAGGAAGGGGGACCTTTGAAAAATAAATGTCTGCTCCATGGTGATTTCCAAGTTTCAGTTTTCATAGGTCCAAGAAAGACCAGGGAACACTGCAATAGCCTTTATAACTTTAAAAGGAAAGGTAGAGAATATTGTATTCTTGCTTCTTTGTGAATATATGTATTTGATGTACATAAGAATAGCATGGTGAGTGCAATAATCTTTTACCATCTAAAAAACAAAATATAGTTCTTAACTTCTCATGCATAAACTAGGTATTTCAGGAATTTTAATGTGTACAAGTGTTATTTCAATCCAAGCCAGTGATGATTAAAGAAAACCAAATCTGTCATGACTCAGCACTTCTATTGATCAATATAGCAAACTGCCTTTGAAGTTTATGTACTGAGGCTTTAAAAGTGCAAATGGTACCAGATCACTGTAATGCCCAGCTATGACATATACATTCATTTTCCTCTCTTCTTAAGTAGCATGATGAAAAACGATTTGAAGTATAGAATAAAAAATTCTATGCGGTGTTGTCCTGCTAATTGCTCTTTGAGTTTGTGTATCAGGAGACAAGTCAATCTTAGTGGCCATTACTCAGAACTGTATGTAACAATTCTGCTTATAAGGAAAGTAACATATATTTCTATATAAGTAAGCTAAACAGTATTAAGACACAATACAATCAGTCAGTATTTGTTAACCTTTCATCAAAAAAACAAACTTAAATTGAAAGTTAAATCAGTAATAATTATTACTGTTGCAACTAGCATTTATTAAATGCCTAACAAGTGTCAATAGTTTTATCTAAACCATGCTTATTCTTATGTTAAATGAGTTTTCTTACCACAGTAAGGGAGTGCCCCTTCTAAAAGGTCTAACATGGAGGACCTCTATAAGAAAATTAGTTTTCTGACATAAATTTAGTATATGTCATAGTCGATATGAATGGAATTATTTCTCTGATAGAAAATTATATAGGCGATAGGAGAAAGGATGAGTTAGGTCTGGCTATGCTTATTTTAAGACAACCAGCAGATATTTAACAATTCACTAGTAAAAAAAAAGTAAGCTATAAAATGTTCTGGCTAAAGAAAATAAAAATAAATAAAATTTCTTGAACAACATGGTTGGGTCAGGATATGTAATTAATATGCTTATGGTTAAATTATAGTTTATTATGCATTTCTTATTCCACAAGGTTGTATCTTAAGAAACCTCTGGGGAGGAGTGGTAGGTAGGTAAATGGGATTGGATGCTGTTAATGGTTGTTTAACGGTTTGAAGGTTTGATGAGCTCAGGTTGAAATATTTATATTTATGAGAGAAGAAACCATTAATCCATCCTGAAAAAATAGCTTACAATCAATAATCATGTGTATCCTGTGGTTGTCACTGATGGAAGTGGAAAGCTTTTAATATACATAAAAGTTGACACTTACAATTGAATTTCTTGTTCTTTATTATGTGATCCATAGGAAAATATTCTCTTAAAGCAATGTAAATTACTATACCTTGGAATTATTTATTAAAATATGCCCACTTTGTTAGACTTTTAAAACTGAAAGCATGAGCTAGCAATCTATTCCAAAATAAGCATTTCTCAGAAATGTTGCACTAGTGCTTGACAAATTTTAGAAGTTGTGTTTGGAACTAAATATATTCTTTCTAATTATCAGAATTTATCATTTCAATATATAAAATGTGAATTATGATAAAAATGTATTATTAATCCTAAGTGAAAACTAAAAGTAATTAATTGCCCATTACTTTCTTTTTTTTTTTTAATTTTTAAATTTTACTTTAAGTTCTGAGATACATGTGTAGAACGTGCAGGTTTGTTACATATGTATACATGTGTCATTGGGGGTTTGTTGCACCAATCAATCCACCATCTAGGTTTTAAGCCCCTCATGCTTTAGGTATTTGTCCTAATGCTCTTATTCCTCTTTCTCCCACCCCCGACAGGCCCAGGTGTGTGATGTTCCTTCCCCGCCCTGTGTCCATGTGTTCTCATTTTTCAACTCCCACTTATTAATGAGAATGTGGTGTTTCATTTTCTATTCCTGTGTTAGTTTGCTGAGAATGATGGCTTCCAGCTTCATCCGTGTCCCTGCAAAGGACATGAACTCATTTTTTTTTTACCATTGTGTTACTTGGTAGAAGATTTACCAAACTCTATGACCATTAGTTAATTTTTATATGCCTAAAGAACAATATTTTATTTGCTAAAGATAAGCCAAGTTTACATCAGATATAAATATAATCAAAATTAATATTTAGTAAACAGATATAAAAATTTAAAGCTGAAATATTTTTTGAATATTTATTTATCTGAGTTGATTTTGTTTTCTTCTTCTTAATAGTAGAGATTGAAGTAAAAGATGCAGGCTTATTCTATTTTAGAAGGAGATTCAGATCCAATTATTTAATCTCAGCACTTTCCTGCCTACTGTATCAAAACATGTCTACCTTATTTTCTTAAGTATATTCACCTATTTTATGATGCTGGTTGGGTACCCATTTCATTTCCCTTCTTAAGTATATTTACCCATTTTATGGTACTGGTTGGTACCTCTTTCCTTTGGACATCTAAAGCTATTCATAGTTGGGATGGTGGAAAAATGAATCCGGATCCCCAATCTTTCAATAATGAAATGACCCACTAAAGTTTTCCATTCAAATAACCAAAGGATTTATAACGGTACAGTTAAACTCCTTGTAACAGAACAGCCTACAATTTGTAGATTTGAAAATAAAGATCATTACAGAATGATAATACCTATTGACTTGGAAAATAAAAGAGATTAGAGAAACAAACCGAGAACAGGCATTCTTTATATTTTAGATTTGAAATTTGACTCATTTTTTTTTTTTGGTTTGTTTCTGGAAAGGAGAAGCGTATTAAATCTGAATAAACCTGAAGCTTACTCACATACTAGTTTAACTTATAGAAATTGCAGTGGACAGGGAATTTGGGAGTCCTCAAATCCAAACCACTAATTTTAGATGAGTTACTGGAAGCTTAGAAAGGGTAAATCATTTCCTCAATGCATTAAAATTGGTGTAAAAGACTCAGGCCTAGAACTAATTATTTGATGTTTTTTAAGTCACAACATGCTATTTGAAGGAAATCACACCAAGAGCATTTTCTAAATTAAAATTTTGTTTTGGCTAATTTATTAACGAGTTAATAGCATGTATATATCTGAAATCAAGTTGACATTCTCATGAAAAAATGTAACTATAACTTTATGTTGTAGACATTTCCCTTGTATTAGGGTTTTAAATAAACAAAACCTGCTAATTTTTAAATTTCATTAAGACTTCTAACTATAATATTGACAGCTTAATTTACCATACTATTTAAATAATTTATTATTACTTGCAATGTATCTCTTTATTGTCTTGATTTTCAACCAAGAACCTTACATTTTATGGCCTCAGGCAAAAGAGGTTTTCTGGGGTTCTTTGTCATCTCAATTGTAAGTGGATTGATTTTGACAGTGTGATCCAGTAGATCCATTTTAGTCACAACAGTCTGTCAGTGCCTGGCATTTTTACTGGACATTTTTACTGACACTCACTTGTCATCCTAGTTTTATTGATTTCACCCCAGAATGTTGATCAAATGGCATCCCTTCTTTCTGACTTTCTTGCTCTTTTTTTCTTTTGCTTCTCTCTCCTTCACCTTTACCTTTTGCCAGTTTTCTCACCTTCATTCTCACTCTTGGGATTTAAGATCTCAAACAATAGTAAAAGATGTCAAATTACTTAGTTCAGCTTATTTCCACACCTATGTCAGACTTGAAACACCTGTGCTTCATAGAAACTAAGTTCTATCAGATACATAGCTTGGTGGGAATAGGTATCCCCAAATGTTTATTACAAAAGCATGCAACTATAAAACATTAAAATGAGATCAAACCAGGAAGTCAAATGAAGAAAAATGCATTGAAAGGCACATATCTGTTTTAGTAGTGGTAACATGGGAATAGAAGATGATTTATATAGTTATGTTAGTGCCTCATTTATGTAGAATTTTTGTTGTAATTTTAATTTTATTATTTGTGCAGCTGCTTTAGAAGTGCCTTGTATTGCTATCCCAGCATAGAATGGTATTGCTGACACATCACTAGTAATAAGTTTTTCATTTCTTAAGACAAAGACGTTATGATCTTTCTGAAATCATGGTTAGAAAGTTAATGTTTGAAATGCACTATGTATTTTAACAAACAGAAAATGGGGGTATAGATTTTTTTTTCTTATTTTATATATCTGCAGACAAACTAAATGTACCTCCCTGGGTTGCAATTTGTTAAGATGAACTAAAAAAATATTATTTTCCCTTGGAGGACATTAAGAACCTACAGTGAATCTGAAACATACCATGCATTTCTTACAGGATAAGGAAATTCATTCAGAAATTGACTGAAAGCTGAAAGTAGCAGTCTGCCAAATATGAGCCAAATCTCCACTGAAGTCAGAGGTGATGTTAGTGAATAATTATGATCTTGACTCTTAGATTGCCAGGGAACTCCTCTCATAATCAGCTTGACCAGATATATTCAGAATCCCAGGCCCTGAAAGCTAGAAGTGATACTAGCAATGAGATTGGAAGCAAAAGGAAGGCAGTGTGGTAAGGTGGGACCTGAGAGTTAAAAGCTTTGGTTCTGGTGTTGGTTTCACAATGTTTGCAACTGAAATCTGTGAACAAAACCACTCATTAAAAATCAAACAAAACTAATTTTGTTTTCTCTTCCCTAAAGTGGAGTTGTTTGAAGACAGTCAAATTTCCTTCTGTAAGTGAAATTCTGGGTCTAGAGCCACAATTTTCAAAATTTGAACACCTGATTTCTCTTTTCATCAACTTATTAGGATAGATTTTAATAGGTAGAGCCAAGAAAAGTGAAGATACTCAATGAAAGCAAAAAGAGGGAACAAAGGCTCCCTCTTCCATTGTGACGCCCTCCTCACTCCAGAGCGGGGTGTTCATAGCAAGTCTGCAGCATTGGAGAATATTGAGAAGCCCTAATTTTGGGCAAGTTATAATACTAGAAATAATAGACAGATAAGACTACTATATCCCATTTGAAAATATACAGGGAGGAAAATGCCGTAAACTCCACTCATTTAATAGGATTATGGGCTCAGCAAAAGGTTCCCCGCTTATACAACCATCCTGTGGTCGAGTGCTCACATGCTTCCATCATGTAAATATGTTACTGGGCTGCCGTGAAAATATTTATACATCTACTGCCACCATGGAAAAATAGATGTTCTTTTCATGTTTTAAAAATAGGATATTTCAAATAGGGCAGTTTCTAAAGATTACATCTATTACATTAACTTACGTGAAAACAAATGTAAGCAGGAAGCAAATGCTAACAGAGAGGAGCATGACCATGAAGGAGTTAATAAAGTGGCAGGCATGTTTGCTTATTGGAGTTGCATTTATATGCTCAGAAGAGCCCATTCTTCATTGGTATTGTTAGTGATTATAAAATCACACATGTTCACCAGTCTAAAGAGACCTGGTTGCAGAGAAGAGACCATTGCTTGCTTGAGGAATCTATTTCTTTCACTTTGTTTTCCTATTTATAAAAAATATACTTTTTTAGCTTTTAAAGATTAAATGTATATGGTATAAAAATGCAAACAACACAGATTAAAAAAAAATGTACTCTCCTTTACTTGCAACAACTACTAAGTAGTGGTTAACAGGATTGACTGCTGTTAATCTCTATTTCTAACCACTGTAAACCTCTAAACTTTGGGGAGAGAGAAAGAGGTACATACATAGAAAAAAACCTATGCAAACATAAAATCACACCCTTTTTATTTGCGTACATGGGATTATTTTGCAAGACTTTCTCTTTCTAATTCAATACTATTCTATGGTCTTCCTTCTATGTCAGTGTCAGTTAAAAAAAAAAAAAACACAAACTCTATACCACAACAATTAGCATTGAAAACTTTTGTGATCTAATATGCAGAGATTTCTTCCCACGAGCAAGCAAGAAGTCTGTTCTGCTGCAGACAGCGGCTACGTGTCGTCCAATTCAGTTCTGACCCTCTCTACCTGGAGATAGCATCAGATTCCACAGTTTGAGGCTGAGTCCCAGAACACTGCACTCCCTTTAGACACCAGTTGCAAGTCCAGGACACTGGAACTTCTGACAGACCTGCTTCCAGTTGGGTTCTCATAACCCCTCTTTGGGTTAGATTAACCTGCTAGGATGGTTCACAGAACTCAGGAAATACTCATATTTATCAGTTTATTATACAAAGGATATTACAAGGAATACAGATGAAGAGATGCAAAAGGCGGAGTGTGGGAGAAGGAGCATGGAGCCTCCATGCCCTCCCTGAAAGTGCCGCTGTCCAGGAATCTTCAGCTGTCTAGAGGTTCTTTATACCCTGTCTTCTTGGGCCTTTTATGGAGAATTCATTGGCTAGTTACCATTGAAGCAATGAACAATTATGCATAAATGTGATTGGACAAAAGGGTGTGATCTAATGCTCATAGACTCAGCGGGAGAAAGCCAGCAAGTCCTGTGCAGATTCTTTTTGGCTTCTCAACGCAGCATTCCTTCCTCCCAGTTATGGGGCCAGACCTATATTGAGAAAGTGTAAATCAGAGAATCTCTATGGTGAGCTCTAAGACAGAAAAATGGGGAAAAATTAGAGTCATGCCTTGGGCAAGTGCAAAGAGGATGGGAGAAGATCAGAGAGATTCTGCTTTCTGAGGCCTGAAGTGCCCCAATATTATTACACAATCCTGTATCAAGGGTTATGGGAGTTATAAGCCAGGAACTATGGGGAAAAAAACCCTTATATACCTATAATATCACAGTCAGTATGTATGAAAATTTTATAAGAAAAGCAAACCTGCATAGCCGACTAAACTCTTTAGTAAACCAAAATATTTTCCTTCAGTTAGTACATCAAGTCAAGCAGCATAATCATCCTTCTCCAATAAAGTGGGCTAAGATTTCTCATATATTTACAAAAATGAAATGTAACCAATCCTTGAATACTCTTAAACTAGTGTGTGGTAGCATTTTTTTTTCCTCCAATCATTGCCTTTGTGCTGTGTCTGATATCTGTTGCCTGACCCTTAAATGCATCTTAGGCAGATTTCATAGACTTATGCATTTTGAGATATTAATATTCCCAACGGTTCAGTTTAAAACTTCAGTAACTTATCCAATTTATCCTATATCATTCTCATCGACTTCCCTCTCCAATACAGGTGCCTAGGCTGGGAAGAGGCCATGACCTGTTTTTCTATGCTTTCACTACACTTCTGTGCTCTTCCTTGCTATTCTGGGATTTCTTCTTCTCTAGTGTATTGGTGACCTCAGAGGAAAGATGGGGAAAAAGAGGTAAACACCTCTTAGTTGATGGTATTGTGATTCTCTCACTATTGATTCTTGAAATTTCTCCAATTGTACCCTCTGGATGGCTGGTTCCCCCATGCTGCCTCTTTGATAGAGTATCTGTTGTTTCCTTAAAGGATCTTTCAATAGCCTCACTATGGCAAAATCAATTTTCAAAGCAGAAATCGACTCTGGCTCAGTGTCTTTTAACCTTTTCTCTCTTCCTCAACTTCAAGGGCACCAAGGGCCCATCAGCAAGTTTGGGCTACAAAAATGCTCTATTAGAGCTACAAAAATGCTCTGTTGAATAAGTTGCCGGGCTCTTTTTGTGATTATCTCAGATCTCTGCAAGGGATTCTCTTGACATTCCCAAGGGTAGAAGATTGGGGAAAGCCATGGCACAAACTAGATTAAGGCTGAAGGTCCACATCTTTCAGTTTTTGCTTATACTGGCCAGAATGGGAGGGCTGCAGTGAAAATGTAGGAAGCACAGGTGGATTGGCTGTCAGAGGTCACCCATTGCTTTTACTCTATTTAGAGTGTGAAGTGCTTTCTGCTTGTCTTTGTTTCCTATCAGTGAATTCTAGACAACTGGAAAATTCTTCCTCGACTTCCATTACAATACACAGAGACTAGAGAGAGTCACAGAGAGATTTACCTTACCTTTTAAATCAGAACAAAATGTTACTGGAAAATGAGCAAACCATTCAGGACCTTGTGGGTAGCACTTTGTGTTTGGCCCTCTAATTTCCACTAAACATTACTCCTTTAAGGTTTTGCAAGATAAAAATGTTTAGACGTTTTCTTGGATTGTGTTGCATGAAAACATGCTCTGAGGTGCAGAGGACTTATTGGGAAGAGCTCTGGAAGACATTCCTACAAGGAAGCTAGAGAGGTTAGGATCCAGGAAAGGGCAGAGGGAGCTGCTGCAATGATGTTTCAAATAAAGCCTCAGCTCCTCCTACAAAGGTGCTCAGGAGCAGGCATAGCCCTTCCGAGTTATGCCAAATTGAGGCAATCTAGAGGTTGGGGACTTTCTATCCATACCTTACCAGCCAGTCAGTAGCCGAATCCTATCCTCTGAAAGGGGTCCAACCTAGAACAAAGAAGTTCTCTTAGGGTAAGGGCAATGCCCAGTGAGAGACTGCTGTGAGCCCTCAACAGCCAATATTCCCAGCATCTGGGGTGGTGGTTCTGCCTAGAGGGTATATACAAAAAGCAACGTTGCAATATCCATTACAGAAAACATGAATTTATCCTGATATTCTACTAGGATAAGTTGCTTCTGTTTGAATATATATTAACCAAGAATTCTGTCTCATAAGTGTTTGGCACCTAGTATCAATTTTCAGTTTGAATAAAGAGGACTTGCTTCAGTTCCTCTAAGTGTAAAAATCTCTAATGTGGAATGGTTAGTATAATAATTATGTAAATTTTTATGTAATAAACGATTGATATTGGCCAGAAGTAATAGTGTGCATTATATATCTTTTCATTATATTATTATTAATGAAGATCCCTAGAACGTGTATTTCAGAAAGAACTATATGTCTCTTGTAGATGATGAGGTAGATACACCTACATTTGTAAGATCTTTAGTGCATCAGAAATCAACATGTCTTGCATCTTGGGTTTGTAAACTGATTGATAAAGCCATCCAGACTTCCCAGACACATGACCACAAAGTGACAAGAATTCAGAGATAAAGCTGCCAATTTTTATCCAAAAGGATATTACAAAAAGCAAATGAGCAGATATTGTTTCTAGAAATAAATAGTTATAATGTCAGAGAAGGTAGTGAATTCACTTTTTAAAAAATCTTTTTTTTTGGGATAGTAGCACAAAGAGAAAACCTCATAAAACTGCAGAAACTTATAATTTTGGAAGTAACTGATGTGTAAAATTATTCATGGATCAAAAGTTGCTAAGAGCCTAAAGTCTTTTCTAGTTTCTAGAGAATCAAGATATTGAAGACATGATTTCAATTGTAAGGACTTAGCAGAGAAATAGAAATGGCAAAGAATTAATGTTCCAAAGTATGGAATCTCCAAATACAAATTATACTGCACTGGCCCTTGGTTTACCAAATGCATTGGAGAAAAGATATTATCCTATTAGGTGTCCTTGCTTTTGCTTCAAAAATGGACATTTAGAGTAATGTCTAATCCTTTTTATATGAATATTAAGAAATGGAAAATGTGCAGGATATATTAACATTAACTCTTAATTGCTTATATCTCTTCTTATTCAAAGCATTTTATTTTCCTATTAAAAACATCTGTTAGAAACTCAGAGAATTGATGGGTCAAATTAAAATGCTTTTATGACAAGATAGGGAAATCTTTTCTTAACCTAGGAGGCTCAGTATCAAGAAAGAAAAATCAACAAAGATGATTTGGTTTATGAGCAAAAACTACAATAAGAAGGAGTAACATTTAGTGTTCAGTAGCACAGTAGGGTGACTAAGAGTTGACAATTTTTTTGTATATTTGAAAATAAGTAGAAAATAGAATGTTTCTAATACAAATAAATGATATGTTTAAGGTAAGGTATATCCTGATCTACCCTGATTTGATCATTACATATTATATGTTTGTATTAAAATATCACATGTGTCTCATAAATGTGTACAACTGTTATGTAACAATTAAAAATTTTAAAAAGAAAAATCAGTGAATCACAAATACTCATTAAATTTCTTATTAACTTTCATAACTACATGTGTGTCTGCATGACACAGAAATGAACATCAACACATAGACACAGATGATTGATGAATCCATGGCTAGGATCAGTGTAATCACTGTAAATTAAGCAAACTGTATGATATATAAAAGTATTTCTCATTAATATATGTAATAATTTGCATAGTCACATTTTATACACTGAGTGTCCGAGAGTTATTAAAGAAGTAATTTTATGATCTGATATTCATTAATTTTATAAAAATTAATGAAAGTTGAAAAGAGGGACATTGAGGAGATTTATAGAAGTCATACGATACAGTTAAGAAAATGGAAAGCTAAGAGGAATTTCAAATAATACTTTTTTTTAATTGCATTTTAGGTTTTGGGGTACATGTGAAGAACATGCAAGATTGTTGCATAGGTATACACGTGGCAGTGTGATTTGCTGCCTTCCTCCCCCTCACCCATATCTGGCATTTCTCCCTATGCCATCCCCCTCAACTCCCCACCCCCTGCTGTTTCCCTCCTATTTCCCTCCAACAGACCTCAGTGTGTAGTGCTCCCCTCCCTGTGTCCATGTGTTCTCATTGTTCAACACCCACCTATGAGTGAGAACATGCAGTGTTTGATTTTCTGCTCCTGTGTCAGTTTGCTGAGAATGATGGCTTCCAGGTTCATCCGTGTCCCCACAAAGGACACAAACTCATCATTTTTGATGGCTGTGTAATATTCCATGGTATATATGTGCCACATTTTCCCTGTACAGCCTATCATCGATGTGCATTTGGGTTGGTTCCAGGTCTTTGCTGTTGTAAACTGTGCTGCAATGAACATTCGTGTGCATGTGTCCTTATGGTAGAACGATTTATAATCCTTTGGATATATACCCAGTAATGGGATTGCTGGGTCAAACGGAATTTCTATTTCTAGATCCTTGAGGAATCACCACACTGTCTTCCACAATGGTTGAACTAATTTACACTCCCACCAACAGTGTAAAAGTGTTCCTATTTCTCCACATTCTCTCCAGCATCTGTTGTCTCCAGATAATACTTCTTAATGCAATTGTGATACCCTGGAAGAATTTCTAAAAGTTGGTAGCAGATGTGCTATTAGAAAATAAAGTGCAGTAAGGTGACTCATTCCACTTAGCACCTTCTGGAATTCAAAGATTCAGGTGGACTGGGAAAACATTATATTTTAAATGTGTTATATTGCTTTCTTTTTCTCTGTTGGTGGGAATGGAAGGTTAAAAGCACGTTCAGCCCATTAACAATGGGATCCTAATCAAAACAAATTTAAGAAAGCCAGACACAGTTTCATTTGCTTATAGTCCCAGCTAATCTGGAAGATAAATTGGGAGAATCTCTTTAGATTAGGGATTAAGTCCAGCATGAGCAAAATAACACCTCTTAAAAAAAATAAAATTTAAGGAGACTACTTCTTAAATTTTAAGAAGTTTAAATGGTAGGATGGTAGATGTAAGGAGTGGTTTGTGCTACTAGAGAAGGTGAGCTCTAGTTAGCATGGTAACTTTTAGGATGGTAGATGTAAGGAGTGGTTTTTGCTACAGAGAAGGTGAGCTCTAGTTAGCATTGTTCCAAAGCTTGTCAGAACACTGGACTGTGGTCTTTTCTCCAGTTTTAATTCTAATTTTCATATCAGTGCACCAAGTACTTATTAAGGTTCCACCATATGCAAGTCATTGAACTGAAGACTGTCTGGAGTGTTCAGTGTAGGAAAGAATATTTTCTTTGATTTTAAAAAAATTTCAGAGGGACTAGATTAAACATTTGGTATTGATTCAGTGTTTCTAAAGAATTTCCCTAGACAATGTTAACAACAGGATAGGACAGGTTTCTAGTACTGTGTAAAGCAACGTATTCTCACTGTTTTGAACACCTGAGATTGTCTATGTCATAATCATTGGCACATCTGTGAATTCTACTAGGGTAATTGTTAGGTTACAATAAAAATAATTCTTTATTATCTTATGTACTGTTTTAACATAAACTGAAAAGGAAAGAAAATCTGCTTAACTTTCTTAAGTTATAGGCCCTTAAAATATACGTATTTCTTTATGCTGAGAGAAATATTAGAGCAAAATATTCTTTCATTTATTTTTATCATCAGAGTACTAGGTTATTCACAATTTGTGAAACTTTTAGTTGAAGAATTTTCTAAAATTCTGCTCATGGTTGTATTCTATATAGTTATGTTAACTCTACCAAATATGCCTAATTTGTAGACCCATTTGTTGTAATACATGTAAATAGTGTTTTTAGTTTTCCTGTAACTTTCTTGGCTAATGAAGTTTGCTGTTTGAATTTGTTCTGATCATCCTTAAATCCTTCCATGCTGACAGTTTTAATTAAAAGACAAATTTCCAATCACTTTTCTAATGCCAGAGAAATGCTAAGTATAAATCATTTCTATTCAGAATTTCAATACCATGTCCCCTGCTAAAGCCTCATGAAATAGTTTTGGCATGTGTGGAGTTTTTCATAGATTGTATAATAAACGTGAGCACTATTTCTTTTAAAAATGACATCAGAGGACCTAAACAGATTACAAATGTAATGTTCTTGATGTTTTGCTATTTTATTCTCATTATGGGTTGAATTAGGTCTTCCAATTTTGAAATTTTGTCAAACTTTGTCACACTTTTCCTCAGCTACTGATTTTTTTTTTTTTTAATCTTGTTTGGTGAGCGTTATGTCTGTTGGTGACATTTACTCAAAATCATCTTCAGAGAGAATGAAGCAAATGGTGGATTTTCATTTTAGCAGCATGTTCATCATCTACCAATAAATTATTCTTGATGACTCTTAAAGTAAGGATGGCCTCTTGACAGACTTTTGGGTGTTAATTGCACTGGAAGAGCTTTATTATGCATCCCTCTTCTGTCAATTTACTTACATTTTTTTTCCCCTGTACTCTTCCCATTTGTTTTCTTTACTTCAACTTATTTGTCTTTAACTTAAAACTCCTCAGTTTAACTGATAATCTGAATACCCCATGAAAGAACTGTGTATTTATTGACCTGATGAGGAAGTTATGCTGACACTAAAATGACAGAATCATAACACTAAGTACAGAAACATAGAGTGCAGTCAGTCAGGGGAACACATAGTTTAGTTCTCTATGATCAAAGCTAGACCCTAGAATTAAAAGGCCAACCACTGCCTCTTATGTTCAGACCCCAAGCAAAAGAGATTCCAAGATCTGCTGAGTAAACAAATCTGGGTGTTATACTTAACCAAGAGGCACAAGTAAACATCTCCCTTTCAAGTTCATTCTTATTTATTATAATTACATGTATTTAACACAGAATTGAAATCAGAATGCTTTGCTTCTTTGCTTTCAGCAGTGGCGGACTATCCAGGCAATTTCTGGGCTATCGGTCCTATTTAGGCCTATGTGCCCTACTGAGATGGCATGCAAAGATAAAGTTGGGGTCTGTCCTACCAGACCCTAGAAGGAAGTAATAAGCTTCAGTAAACCCATTTTACAGATGGAAAAACTATCGCCCAAAGAATTAATGTGACTTGCTGGAAATTATGAAAATAATACTTATAAGAGCACATGTTTAAATCAGTTTCTAAGTTCAAGCTCACTTCTATTTCCAGTAATAGTCCATTATTTTAGCATGTTCCATTTCAACATCCAAGTTAGAGAAAATACAAATGCTGGTTTCATACCTATTTGACCCCCAAAGATATAGGGACACATTTTATCAGCTAACAGATAAGAGAAATCTAATTACCACTTCATTCAGCAACAGAATGTTCTGAAGACTTTAAAAACATGTAGAGAGTCCCTATCATATGTCACTGGTGACGTAGCGATTTTTATTAGTTGTTTGTTTATGTGTCCTGAAGTATGGCAATCTATGCCATTATCTTTGCCACAAATGTTTTCATTACTTAGAAAATCCTACTGCGCTTTTTGAATCTCAGGTACTTTTATTTGCTTTTCATGACCTCTAGTAACTGTGAGTGCTAAAATGTTGTTATACATGCTGGGAAAATAAATATGTCCATTCATTTTAAATTTCCTGCCCTTTAAGTTCATTGAATTTGTCCCTTCAGTCTTTTATTATGCATCAGGATTTAACGGCAGAGCAAATTCATTTTTATTCTGCCCTTTGTTATTTTGAAAAACCAATGTCAACTCTTTTTAATTTCTATTATTCTGGATTGTTAATTCTATACTTTTTACATTTAATTTTACAAGTTTAATTAGTATCATCCAGATCATCAGGTAGAGAAATTAGTAGTCCTAAATTAAGCCAGAGTTTTAAAGTGGGTTTAAAAAATATGTTGAAAGATGACTCCATCTATTATGTCACACTTTTACTGTGGGATTTGTGGAAGAGCCATTTGGCTTGTTGTCCTCCTGCCCTTGAATTGAAATCTGGGTTAATTGAGGCAAAGCTGAACTTGCTCTTTTGTGAAATGTGTGGAAGGCTACTGCTCTTTTAATTGTAAAAATCATCAATACTGTCTTGACATTTGGATACATTCAGCTGTTTGCTCTCATATTTAGTTTTCTCTTGCCCTGTAAGGTTTTTAATTTCCACCCAAAATGGCATCCATCTCTAATGTTGTAAGAAATGCAATTTTTTCATTGCAGTCTGGTTCCAAAATTCAAGAGCCCAATTCAAATTAAGAAATTTTAAAGATATATTTCTTCTTCCTTTTATTTTTTAATTGTACTTTAGGTTCTAGGGTACATGTGGAGATCATGCAGTATTGTTGCATAGGTACATACACTGCAGGGTGGTTTGCTGCCTCCATACCCCCATCACCTATGCCTGGTATTTCTTCCCACATAATCCCTCCCCACTCTTCCCATCCCCCACTGTCCCTCACCTAGCCCCCCCAACATCAGACCCCAGTGTGTGATGCTCCCCACCTTGGGTCCATGTGTTCTCATTGTTCAACACCCACCTAGGAGTGAGAACATGCAGGGTTTGATTTTCTGTTCTTGTGTCAGTTTGCTGACAATGATGCTTTCTAGATTCATCCATGTCCCTACAAAGGACACAAACTGATCATTTTTTATGGCTGTGTAGTATTCCATGTTGTATATGTACCACATGTTTCTTCTTTGAAGTATCTTTAAAATAAGAAGAGATAAAAAGCATTTGAATAATGACATTTTGCAGCACTCCAATAGCTCTCTAGGATAAAGTTTATAATTAGAATTAAGTTTTATTCTAAACTGAGAGAGCTACTTCCCTGATCCCCCATTATGTATTTCAATTTATGCAATCACTTATTCAACTTCTTACCCATCTCCTACAATAAACTGTGAGTTATTTGAAGATAAACTGCCTATTATTTATTACTAAATCTACAGCCTGTAACCCAATTTATGGGCTCAATAAATGTTTGCTATAAGAATTCATATTCAGCCAGCATGGCAAGAATGAAGCAAAAGTAGATGACCTTTTGATTTAAAATGTTTCATCCATGATATTCAATGAATACCTTGAAGTATAGTAATTGCCTTGTTCATTGTTAGAAGTGCTGAACTTGAAGAAGCTGTGAAGACTTTTGGGGTGCTTATGGGTTCTCAAATAGCTAATAGTTTCTTTTATAAACCATAACTACTTTAGAACCAAGGATGACAAGTGAGGACATTAACAGAAGCTTCAGCTAGGAATTACTCTAATCAGTAATTATCCAAGTGTGTCCCTGCCTGGCCTGGACTGTTAGCTACATAAAACAGGCAGCATATAGGGTTTTATCTCAAAGTTTTTACCACCTACCACAGGGCCTAACACAAATAAGTGTTTGATAATTCGATATTTCTTGGGCACTTCATAAAGTCAAAAATGGTTGGAATAAGAATTTTCACTGAAATAATCTAACTAGGCAATCTTGCCTTCCTTCCTTTTAGCACCTTTGCATCTGTTTTCCCATTGATGACTTCAAAATTCCCATGCCCTCTTTATTATTTCCCTAAGAAACTCATACAGCTGCCTTGCTACTCATGTAAACATTGGGATAAATAGCGGGACTTAAACATCATACACCAGGGCCTGTGGAAGGATGGGGACTTGGGGGGGGATTGCATTAGGAGAAATATCTGATGTAGATGATAAGTTGATGGGTGCAGCAAACCACCATGGCATGTGTATACCTATGTAACAAACCTCCATGTTCTGCACATATATCCCAGAATTTAAAGTGTAATAAAAAATAAAAAAGAGTTTTGTTAAATCATAAAAGAAGCATTCCATTTTCAAGGTAAGTGGTTAATGGAAGGAACCGCTTTGATATTCATAATATCAAAATTTTACATGGTAATATCTTTCTGCAAGCTCCCAGTGCTTTGGCAGATAATATGTTTACAACCAACATCAAGTGAAGAGCCAGGATAGACCATGTCATATTGTTTTTATTCTATAAAAGAATAACCTGAGCTCTAGATGGCTAAGTGATTCACAGGCTTGTAGTTCATCACTGGACTTTGGGGCCCCTGTCTGCAAATTCCTTGGTACAGCCACTTAGATGCAATAAAAACGTTGGCATATCTGCTCAGAAAATAGTATGCTGAAGTCTTATAAACAAATCATTTAATCTGATTATTCATATGGACTTCATATTTTAACAACTATTACTTGAAATGGAAATAAGCAGAATATGTAGGAATACCATAAGTACATTTTCCTGCTAAATTCTGACTTTAATATATATTTTTATGTTATAAGTAATTCTATAATCTTTAGTGAATGAGATCTACAATATTTAAAACACTGCCATCTGATGATAAAATCATTTTGCATGTAGAGCCACAAAATCACTCCAACCAAAAGATAAGAACAAAGACATGTTGTACTAAAAACCTTTGTAAACCAGATTTGTTAGAATATACCTTTTTGTTTATTAAGACAAAAATTTTTATTTAATAAAAAAACTATAGAGCATTACACTTGCAGGTGATCATTTAAAAACAACTCTAGCTTTAATTAGTAAGTATCATTGGGTAAAAAGATAATAAATAGATTTTAACTTTTTTTTTTCAAATAATTAGATGTATAGAAAGTTGCAGAACTAGTCCAGAGATGCCATGTAGCCTTCACCCAGTTTCCCCTAATGGTTATATGCTATTTAACTATAATGCAGTATGAGAAACAGGAAACTAGCATTGACAAAATGTGTTTGTGTAGTTTTATGCCATTTTATTAAGATACAGAACTATTCCACCATTATAAAAATATTTGTGCTACCACCTTATAGTTTTACCCCAGCCTCTTCATCCCTACCATCATTTAAACCCTAACAATCATTAATTTATTCTTCATATCTATAATTGTGTCATTTCTAGACTGTTATAAAAACAGAATTTGTTTAAATATTCACCCAGTGTAGGACATTTTAGCTGGTTCTAATTTGAGGCTGTTACAAATCAAGTTGCTATGAACAATTACATAGAGATTTTGTGTGGGTATAGTTCTTATTTCTCAAAAATAAAGACTTAGCAGTGTAACTGCCATATCATATGGTCAGTAGGCTTTTGAGTTGTGTTATTTATGAAACTGCCAAATTACTTTCCCAAGTGGCTGTACAATTTTATATCTCCACAAATTCTGAATGAAAGAGCCAGTTTCTCCACATCCTCACCAACATTTGGTATGGCCATATATTTATTTTAATTTTAGCTGTTCCAATAATTATGTAGTGATATCTCATTGTAGCCCTAATTTGCATTTCCCTAATCGCTAGTGATACTGAAAATGATTTTCATGTGCTTATTTGCCATCTGTATATCCTCTTCAGTGAAATGTCTTCATAACTTTTGCTCATTTCTGAATCGTATTGTCTCCTTTTTTTACTACTTACTTTTGGGTATTGTTTAAACATAATAAATATGAGTTATTTTCTAGATATGTGGTCTACAAATATTTTCTCCCATTCTGAAGCTTATCTTTTCATCCTTTTAAACAATCAATTTTGATAAAGTACAGTTTATCAAATTTTTGTCTTATGAATTATGTTTTTGGTGTCATCTAAGAACACTGCCAACTACTCATTCTCAAATATTCTGTCCTACAAAATCTTAAAAATGCTTTATAAATTTGCAAACGTTTTAAAGTTGGTTAAGGTGTTTTTCATTTAAATCTCATCCATTTTGAATTAATTTTTGCATAACATATAGAGTTTAGGTCAAGGCTCATTTTTTTGCATATGGATATTCAATTTCTCCCATACTATTTGTTGAAAAGACTATTATTTCCCCCACTTAATCACTTTTGTACCTTTCTCAAAATTTAGGCATGTTTGTGTGGGGCATTTCTGGGTTTATTAGTATGCTTCATTATTCTATATGTTGATCTCTCCACCAATATCACACAATCTTGATTACAGTAGCTATATATTGATACTTAATATTGGTACAGAAATTTCTCTCAATTTCTTCTTTGTAAAGGCTGATTTAGCTGTTTCAATTCTTTTAACTTTCTGTAAGAATTTTACAATAATTTTGTCTATATATACAAAAAGTATTGGTGGGATTTGAATAGGAATTTCTTTAAATCTGTATACCAATTTGGAAATAATTGGCATCTTTACTATAGAGAGTCTTTTGGTCCATGAACATTGTATGTCTCTTCATTTAGATAATCTTTGATTTCTTCCGTAAATATTTTGTAGTTTTTCCATTCAAATTCTATACAGATTTTCTAGATTTACACCTGAGTGTTTGAGGGTTTTTTTTTTAAGCAATTGTAAATGCTATTCTATTTTTAATTTATGTGCTTATTGCTAGTATATAGAAATACAATAATTTCATAGTCTGTGATCTTACTTAACTCATGTATTAGTTCTAATGGTTTTTTATGAACTTTTTGTGAATTCTGTATAGAAAATTATCTATCAGTAGGTTCAACTGCTTTCCATCCTTTCTGACCTGTTTTTTAATTACTTTTGTTGCATGATCATACTTGCTAGAAATCATGGTACTGTGTTTAATAAGAGTGGTGGGAGCAAACATTCTTGCTTTATTTACAATATTAGGAGGAAAGCATTCAGTCTTTTACCATTAAATATGATTTTAGTTGTTGGTATATTTTGGAAATTTTTTTATCACACTGAGGAAGCTCACCTATATTTGTATTTTTCTGAGATTCTTAAATCATGAATTAATGCTGATTTTTTAAATGCTTTTTCTATATCAAATGATATAATCATGCAATTTATTTTATTCTTTAGCCTATTATTATTAAATGAACTTTTCATACCTTGAATAAACACTACTTGGTCATAGTGTATTTGATGTTTATACATTGCTCAATGTCATTGGTTAATATTTTGTTAAGGATTTTTGCACTTACAATTATGAAACTATTTCTATGTAATTCTCTTCTTTTCTTGTAAAGCTTTGCATATATAAATTTAACAAGTTAAATATAAGGGGCCAATTCTTTAAAGGCATAAAGAACTAATTCATGAAAAATGAAATTAATGTGTTGAATAACCTCATCACTCTTAATGAAATTTATTATTTAAAAGCTTCCATAAGGAAACCTTCAGGCTCAGACAATTACATTGGAGAATTCCACCAAAGATTTAAAGTAGATTTAACAGTGATTTTACAAAATTTCTTCCAGAAAATTGAAGAGGAGAAAACACTTTTCAATTAATATTATATTGCTAGTGGGATGTAAAATGGTTCAAATACTATGGAAAACAATATGGCAGTTTCTTTTAATGACATATTCTATGACCCAGCCCTACAACTCCTAGGAATTTACCTAAGAGATGTTGAAAAAACATGTCCACAAGAAATCTTATATATGAATGTCAAAAGCAGACTTACTCATAATAACTAAAAAACAGAAAAAAATTAAATATCCATCAATTGATGAATGAGTAAACAGGTTAGATGTATTCATAAAAAATAATGCAATAAAAGACAATAAGCTACTGGCACATGCAATAATATTGGTCAATTTCAGAAACATTATGTGGAGTGATAGAAGCTAGATACTGTATAGTTTATGGTTATCATGTATATGAAGTTCTAGTGAAGAGAAAACTAAGCTATATTGACATAATCTGAACAGTGGTATTCTCAGGTTATGGCGATTATTGGGAGTGCTAGAAATGTTTTATGTCATAATGGGGGTGCTGCTGATATGAGTTTATGTAATTGGTAAAACTCACCCACTGGCACCCTTAAAATGTATGCATTTTATCACTTATAAATTATTCTTCAATATAAAAAGCAATACTTTTACTAGCATACGTCTCGATGTTTTTATTTTATTTTAATGATTAACATGTGAAATTGAGTTATCTTTTATTTTAAGAAAGTTTTATTGAATTAGGGTTTATATATTTTTTGTTACATTCATTGATTTTATTCTCGGGTGACTCCTGTTTGCATGTATGTGTATATCTATATCATATTTTCTCAAATCTTTTTTATCTCTTTTGTTATTTTTAATTTATCCTTTATACTTTTTAATTTTTCTTTGGTTATGTACATTTTAATTCCATCATTTCTGAAGATTTTTTTTTTTTATCTAACCATCAAATTTCTGAGCTTTTCTGTTCTTTCAAAACTTTTTTTTTTCATTTATTTTAGCTCATTTATTAAAAATATTAGAATGTACTTTTTACTTTTGTGGCCACTTTTTATGGTGATTTCACTTTCATCTTTATCTTTCTATTTTTTTTTAAATTTTATTTTCAGGACTTTTAGGAACAGATTCCTGTGGTGAATGCAGAGTTACCAAAATACCATTTACAGCTTCATCACTCCAGGGCTGCCTCCCCTCCTGTTACCATGAATGCCTCAAATTATGGCCCTTCTGTATGGCCATGTCTGTGCCTTCCAGAGCTAAGCCTATTTCAAAAGGTTATCTCCTCAATTCTGTTTTTTCAAGACAATGCTTTCATCTTTAGACGGTGTATTTTGCAGTTACAGGATTTTGCCAAATCTCCTCTCTCGATGCATTTCCTTTAGTATTTACTCATTCTTACCTCCAGGGTTCTAGCTCTGCTCATTTTTGTTTGACTTCAAGCAGTGTTTCTTCAAGGTACTGATCTATACTTCTATACAGTTCTGAGACCCTGGAGATAGATTTACCAGATAAAATATAGATGCCTGGTATAATTAGATTTTCTGGTAAACAGTATTTGTTTAATGCAAATATGTCACTTACAATATTTTTGTTTGTTAAATTGAGTAATTCTACCAAGAGGACATAGGTGACCACAGCAGTGTTCATCTTTCCCCATTCTTCCCCCTCCCCTACTCTCCTTAGTAACCTTAGCTCTCAGTCTTTGTACCCATATGTGATTCTCCCATGTTTTTGACCTTTCCAAGAAACTGAGATCCAGCGTTCTGATTCAATGTGAGATTTTTGCCAATTGGAGTCAGCTTTATTTATGATTGAGCAGTTCTCTTGCTCATGAGATTCCTCAGACTATTTTTTTTTTTTTTTCCATTTCTGTCACTTTCATTGTTTGGCTCTGTTGGTGGTTTGGCCACTCCCACCCATATTCTGGAGTTTTATAGAACATTACTAGTCAACAAATGTTTCTTAAAATGTAGTTTTCTTTTCTTACCATAGTTGACATGTCTAAAGGAATTTTGGAGACATTAAAAAGCTACACAGCTACATCTGAAGTGTGAACTAGAAGTTCCAGAATCCAGAGCTTTCAAAATTATATTTTCTAACTATTGTTTCTTCGTGTATATGAACATAACTGATTTGATATATTTATCATCCTTCATTGTTTAACTCTTAATTAGCTCTAATCATTTGTCGTCCAATTCTCTTGTAAATAATCACATAATCTATAAATAATGAAAGTATAATTTCTTTCTTCCCAACATTGTAATTTGTTTTTCAGATTTTTTTGTGCTTCCTAAGTCATGTAATAGAATGTCGAATAGAAGAGGTGATAGCAAACGTTTTAATCTTGTGTGTATATACTCAATTTTGTAATGGGGATAATAATAATATCTACTGAACAGAGTTGTTAGAGAATTAATGAGGCAATCATAAAATTATGTAAGCAGTGTTTAGTACATGTTGAACTGGTAATAAATGATAGCTATCATTATTTTTAAATGTCAATAAAATTATTCCATGTTATACTCATAGAGGTATAAAGTGGTAGCAATAAATTAAAGACCTTGAGAAATAACAATTAGAATATGTATGTGGATGCACTCACAAATAACTGCATTACTCTGGGCTACTTTACACTAAGAAGAAAATATGTTTGGAATTAAGAGTAGATAAATAGTAATTTCTTGAATGAATAGTGGTTTTCCATATTATTCTCTTTAAAAATAAAAAGACCAGTCACATTCAAATTTCAACTATTTAGACAAACATTTAGAATAAGTAATTTGTAAAACATGGGATTATAATCACTTCCTTTACATTGTGGGAAACTATAGTTTTATAAGTGTACACAGGGAATTAAAGAACAGGAAAGGAACAAAACAATCTAAATGGAAAGAAAGATCCAGTTGCAGAAGGCGGGATGAAAGCAAGGATATATTATTTAGAAACATCCTGGATGTACTATACTCCAGGCACCAGCTTCACTGAGATCATGATACAGACTTTGTTAATATATTATTGGACATTGGAATATAAACCTTTAAAACCTGTGTGATTTTTAAAGATCTGTGATGTATTTGTTTATTTTACAAATAGATTGTTTTCAATACTGATCCTGGCTTATAAATTTTCACATATAATTCAGCCCTGTTTTTGCTTATTTCTTATGGTATGACTACAGTTTATGCTTATAGTGATTCAGCAAAGTGTTCTGTAGAATCTCATTTGTGCTGGAGAAATTCAGGGATCTTTCTTTTTGCTTAATTGTAGTGATTTCCACGCATGTGTCAGCTACCTTGGGATACTGACTCTGAAACAGAGATTTATATGTAGCAAGCTTACTGAGGTGCTCTCAAGAACAAAATCAGGATTGAGTGGACAAAATATTGGAAAAACAAAGCAGTTGCAACACAAGCACCCTTTGATGTTATGGGACTCTCTAAAGCCATTAGGGTCTTTCATACATGTCCAAAACTGGGCATATATATCCAAAATTGGGGGAATGGTAAGCAGGCCTGCTTACTCACCATGGAGCTGTCATTGGATGTAAGCTGCCTGAAGGAAGGGGTTATGCCCTTGAATGAAGCAACTTCCTTTGGCCAGGGATTTAATTATAAGCCATACTAGAAGAATAAGAGCTTAATCCTAATGGGGAGATGTGATTGGCACACCACACGATTCTCTTTTGACCATAGTTTACACTCTGTTGATCTACTTACTTCAGATAATAACATTATCCTTTCTGGAAACAGCTCCTCCACGTTAGTGGTTGGTTTCTTTTCCAAGGTGAATTTACAAGTTTAGTGAGTAAAACCACAGCCCCACGGCTACAGATGGTCATGGGAAAACTGACACATATTGTCTCAGTCCTCTACTATCCTTCCAATCTGTATTCTCGGAACACTCAGCTAGCACTTCTACCAGTGTAGCCAGCTTGCCTAGTGGGATGATCCAGATCCGCAGTCCCAAGGGGTTTATGCAGTGTTCAACATGCCTGTCAAGTTGTGGCAACTACTCTGATGCACTGCCATCAAACTTGGTAGGGAATTAGAAGCAATGCCTCATTATATCATCTGTGTGCCAAACATATTCTTATCTGGACCTACTGATGATAAGGATCTATTTCTTCTGCCAGGAGAATGACTTCTTTTCTTTGTTCCTAATCTCTTGAATCAAAAGAATTTAACTGGGTGACAGCTATAGCTTATACTTAATGGAATTCTGCCTTTATTTCCAGAATAAATGGAAGCATTTTTCTCAGGAATGTAGGACCCCCCAGATCCACAGAGCCTAATTTATGGAAATAGGAAGGACAAATTCCCCTAAGTTTGTCATTGGGAGTGATAATGAGCAGGACTACTCCTGTATCCACTGCTCCATTCCTGGATCTACACATTCTACCTATTAGAGACATAGAACCATGTAACTGTCATTCATATAAGGCAGTTGCTGCATCATAGAAAAGATACCTAGACTGGCACAGTATCATCCCAAGTTAGCACCTCATCTGCATCTTCAAAAGCCAGACTGGTCTGTCAAACTAGCAGCATCTAGGTGCCATGTGACAAGTAGGTATCTGCTTACTTCCCTCCTTTCTTTAATATAGGTCTCTAGTGCCAATGCAATATTTTATAAGATCATATGTTGTTGGATCAAACATTCTATATGGCCTCAGTGACTGGTTCTTCTAAAGCTTATATGCAAGAAAGTTAATCCATACTCAGAATATTTCAAATTTTGCCCAGATGAATCTTTCCAACTTCTAGAGTGCAAGGGATCCAATGTAATCATCTGTGACTGGCTGTTGGTTTTATCAAGAAGTGGCACCATTTTGGGAATTGAGCATTGCCCTGTTGCTGGCAGACTAGTTATTCAGTTGTGGCTAAATGTGCCATCCCAATTCACCATCAGTGTGAATGTTAAGAATTTCAGTGTTACTTAATGCCAAGAACTATTATCACACCATCTATTTCAAGTGATGAGGTCTCGTTGCCAGCCATCATGAAGTGATCTAGTATCGCTTTTCCTGGACAACTACTGACTTGATTGGTTGTTAGTTCAGTACCTATGCTAATAGACTCTGAGATGGAGATTTGCATGCAAGCAATTTGTTGGAGTGTGTTTCCAGGAACAATATCTGTAATAGAATGAGAGAAGTATGACTGGTCAGAAGGAAAAGATTAGCAATAGTTCAGTAGCAATAGAAGCTGATGCCATGTAGAGCACTGAAGCTGGGCTAGTCTTTCATGAATGTCCAGAATCGAAACAAGGACCTGGTAGCTTTGCACCTCCACATCAACCAGTCATGACATGAATGCTGTGCCTGAAGGGGTGCATAGTCATGAGACACCTTACTTTGGCTAAGGGTAATTCCTGAGAAAGAACTTAGCTTTGAGTTGTCCACAAGTAATATTTCTGGAATCTGGAGGAATAATTTATGCTTCAATCCTAAAGGAACACCTGGGAAGTTCCCTTACAGTAGAGGGCCCCAACTCCTGGGCTGTGGACCAGTACAGGTCTGTGGCCTGTTAGGAATTGGGCCACACAGCAACAGGTGAGCATTAGGCAAGTGAGCATTACTGCCTGAGTTCCAAGCTCTGCCTCCTGTCAGATCAGTGGCAGCACTAGATTCTCATAGGAGCATGAATCCTTCTGTGAATTATGCATGCAAAAGATCTAGGTTGCGTGCTCCTTATGAGAATCTAATGCCTGATGATCTGAGGTGGAACAGTTTCATCCTGAAACCATCCCCGCCCCACCTGTCCGTGAAAAGATTATCTTCCACAAAACTGGTCCCTTGTGCCAAAAAGACTGGGGACCACTTCCCTACAGCATCTACTACGGTCAGAGTTCTAGAATGTTTCAATTGAATTATGCTTCTTTCAAATACACATTGGTCACCCCAAAGTTTTGTAGAAAAGTAAGTTTGTACTGAAATAAATTGATACTTTTTTTTCAATTTACAGTTAAGATCTACTATAAGAAAAATATCATTTCCCTTGTGAAGATGACACTATTAAAGTACTAACTATAAATAGGGCTCAGGATTTCATAAGTTGTTTGGATGGATTTTCATCATTCCTCACATTTGCTTACCTTGTAATACCTTGTGGCCCTGCATTTGTAAGATGTGTCTCTGCTGAGACCTAAGCTCTATAGACAAAGACCAGGAAAAACACTATGAAGCCTCTTACATAGACATTCAATCCAAAACCACAACCTCATTGGTAGAGTATTCTAAATACCTGTGCATAGACTTAGGAATTTGATAAAGATACAATGGTTATCTGGAGCCGAATGAGAAAACTCAATTTCTTATTCTGATTTAGACAAAACTCAATTTTACCCTTGAATAGGAGAAAACGTTTTCAGAGGGAGATAGTTTTTAAAGTTTTCAACATTGAATCATATGTTTAAGCCTTGAATTAGTAATTTTGGCCCTAGGGTGATTTTAAAAAACTAAGCAATCTAAAGATTGAAAGAAACATTATATATTTTAAAGACAAAATGGATAAAGGTATAGGCTTACCTTCTGAATTAAGACCTTAGTTTTTAAGTGCAAACTTTGAACTACAAATAAAAAACTTGTCAACAAAGTATGTTTTTGGAAATCCACTTGGCATTTTTCTTAAGTTCATATATATCTGAACTGCCATCAGATATGTTCATATATAT
>NW_022436946.1:25530775-25546619 GCF_009761245.1 Sapajus apella | reverse complement strand
ACTTAAGAAAAATGCCAAGTGCAATATATATACACACACACATAGATGGTGAAACATAACTCTCCATTGTTGGTGCTTGCAGAGCACTCTTATTTGACCTTCTTTTCATTTTTTGGAATGATTAATATACACTAAGCTCTCATTCAAAGGGTATTTTATACTAAATGTATCTCTAAATTTCTACATTTTGGGCATTATTTTAACATATTCTCTAAGGCCCTATCTACTGACACCCTAGCTACTGAATTTGATCAACACATTTGATCAAATAGTATGTCTTGCAAATAATGTGTCTACTTGATGGCCATTAGAAGGCCTCATAGTTTTTTTTCATGATATATTCCTTAAGAAATTATAACTACATCCTTTATTAAAGATTTCTTGCATAATGATACAGAAAGCAATCTGAGTGCCGATACTTTTGGTTGATGTCACTCTGCAATCATTATTTCCAATAAAAATGATTGACTGTCTAAGTGGCTGACATAAGGAATGAGACATTCTGTTTGTTGCTATCACCACTGTTGGACTAGCCCATGGGCACTGCAGCTAAGGCTTGTTATACTAGAAAATGATACTTCTCGAGAAAAATAACAATAAAATCCATTGCACTCATCTAGAAATGTTAGTTTCAAAAGTAGATAGAACTAGAAATACCAGTATATTTCATATTATACAGCTAGATTCGCAATGGATTTAAGATTTAAACTTGGGTCTCCAAACTTCTATATATGTCTTTCTATTAAATAAATAATTTAAATAATGTTACCAATTACATTCTAGAAATCTGCATAGAAAAATTAGTATCTTTAATTGTTTCAGAATTCAAAAGACAATGCATATACCAAAAGTCAGTTTGAAAGATTCTAGTAAATCCTGTCTACTCAATACAGAATATATTTATAGCAGTTGGCCCTTGTGATAACTACTTGACAGTTATAAATCTTTTTTTAAATCAAAAATTTTAATATTAACATATTCATCTCCTGTTGCTAAATAAGAAATTCACAAACCCAGAGGCTTAAATTAACACCCATTTACTATCTCACAGTTCTAGGGTCCATCATTCTACCTACCACAATTAAAATGGGGAATAAAAAATAAATGAACTTAGGCGCCCGGTGCGGTGGCTGAAACCTGTAATCTCAGCACTTTGGGAGGCTGAGGCAGGTAGATCACCTGAGGTCAAGAGTTCGAGACCAGCCTGGCCAACATGGTGAAATGCCATCTTTACTAAAAATGCAAAAATTAGCTGAGCATGTTGGTGGGCAGCTGAAATCCCAGCTACTCTAGAGGCTGAGGTAGGAGAATCACTTGAACCTGTGAGGCAGAGGTTGCAGTGAGCTGAGATCACTACACTCCAGCCTGGGCAACAGAGTGAGACTCAGTCTTAAAATAAATTAATTAATTAATAAAATAAATGAACTTAAGAAAAATGCAAAGCAGATTTTCAAGAACACACTTTGTTGACAAGTATTTTCTTTATAGTTCAAAGTTTGCACTTAGGAACTAAGGCCTTAATTCAGGAGGTAAGCCTATACCTTTATCCTTTTTGTCCTTAAAAGCTGGAAATGAAATCAAAAGGACATTTTATTGGATACTGTGACCATTTTTACATTATAAAGTCATAGCCAAAAGATGCATAACTTAAAACTGAATTAAGCTCTTTGTTGAAGCAAGTACTTTTTAAAGTTTTTTCTTTTAAATTGTTTCAAAAAATGTGTCATATTTGATGATAATTTACTTTAGCTCTTCTGAGAGCAAGCTTTCTTACTATCCATATTTTTTCTTATGTAGTGGGCATTTAAATACAGATAATTAATTTAAAGTTGGATTATTTTAGGTTTTTCTCTGTAACACTGAATTAATATTTAGATTTGAACACATGGTTCTCTCTTCAGGAGATTTCATTTCTCTGCACTTCTCAGTGTACAAGAACCCTTGAGCCCAAAATACCAATATACTAATATACTGTTGAATGTATAATGCAATGTATACATGTGATAGGTGACACCCAAAGGGCTTTCCTTGCCTGGTGCTCATACAGTCGATTTATCAAGACAGGAGAATAGAGAGTTTATTCATGCAATGCTGGCTGTACAGAAGACTGCAGTTTTGTTATTACCCAAATCAGTCTCTTAAAAAATTGAGAGACTGGGGTTTCTTAAAGACAGTTTGGTGGGTAGGGGGCCAGGGAGTGGAGAGTGCTGATTGGTTGGGCTGGAGATGAAATCATAGGGAGTTGAAGCTGTCAACTTGCACTGAGTCACTCGGTTCCTAGATGGGAACCACAAGACCAGATAAGCCAGTTTATAGATCTGGGTGGCACCAGCTGATCCAACAAATGCAAAGTCTGAAAAATACTTCAAACATGAATCTTAGGTTTTATAATACTAATGTTATCTATTAGAACAATTTGGGAGATTAGTGATCTTGTGATGTCTAGCTGCATGACCCCTGAGCTGCAACTTCTAATTTGTGGCTAATTTGTTAGTTTTACAAAGATATTCTGGACCCTAGGCAAGAAGGGGGTTTGCTTTGGAAAAGGGCTATTGTCATCTTTATTTCAAAATTAAACTATGAAATGAGTTCCTCCCAAAGTTAGTTGAGCCTACGCTCAGGAATGAACAGCTTGGAAGTTAGAAGCAAGGTGGAGTCGGTTAGGTCAGATCTTTTTCACTGTCATAATTTTCTCATTGTTATAATTTTCTCAAAGGTGGTTTCACTGAAAATTCACTAGATATAGTAAGAGTGAGCTTTTGCTCTTGACAGTATCCAAGCAAGACAGGTATTTAGAAGACAAGTATCATGTGCAATATTGGTAAATGCCTATCCTGTCACTTGAGTAGACAGAAAAACATGCACCCAGTAAAAATTCAGGTAGAAATATTTTTTATATGAAAGCAAGTTGGGAAATTGTGTTGTAGCAATTTAAAATGTTTAGAAACATTTTATGACTCAACCTACACTTACAATCTAATACCATACAAAAGACCCAAAAGAAATGAGGATTCTTTAAATATGTTTGCCTAAAACAATATATATATATATGTATATGTATGTGTATGTGTGTACATATATATATACACACACACACACACAGACATATATATATGTATATATACACACATACACACACACACAAATATATACACACACACACACACACACATGTATATATAGACCTGTATCTGTATTTCAATATTTGGATATTTTTAAACCAAGCACAATGAATAGATCTTTTTAAAGGTTCTATTGATAGATGTCTTATGTTTCCCAATTCAGATATTTTACATATTTTAGAAGCTGTTTACATAATTCTTACAATTGCTTTGAATTTGAAATGAAGGCTGGGGGATAGAACAGCTAAAATGAGATTAAAGCATCTTTGATGAGAGAAAACCAGTTATTTTTCCAATTCTAAAAGGGAAAAAGTAGACATTATGCTTATTCAATCAAAATTTACGACTACCACACATCTAACATACCTTAGTAAATTATTATACAAAATTTTTAAATACCATTAACTTTCTATTTTTGAGTCTTTAAAAGTTCTTGATTTCCTTATTCTAATATTCTTAATATTCTCTATAATATTTCTTCTTCTTTCTCAAAACACAGATGTATTACATTTCCAATGAGACATCTAATGCTACATATATTTTTTCTCTTTACTGGTTAAGTTGAGTCTTGCCGATTGGTTGGAACACACTTTATCTGGTTTTTGTTTGTCTCTTTGACTTACCTTTTGTGTGTGTGTGTGCTGTTCCTCACAGACTAAGATCTAAAATCTAATATTTATTTAGGGAGAACTATGATTGCTAAATTATTTCTCTAGTTGAATTTGTAGTCTTACTGAAGCAAAGCATTGGATGTTTCTCTAAAAAGCAGGAGACTCATAAAAAATATAAAATAACAATCATTCACTTTCACATATTAAAGAAGAACAAAATGAAACTAAAAAACTGTGTATGGGTTGTAGTGGCAGGTACCTCTATTGTTCTCTGTTTACAGAATCCTAATTTGTTCAAATCGTTCTGCAGGTCCAAGGGATGCATTACAATTAATTAAACAACCATAATAATACCAAACTTTTTTGCCAGTGGTTTAATTTTGGGTAGGCTCGTTACAAATTTCAACTAATGAGAGATAAGAAGTCTCATGTGTGCCTCTCTAGGAACATTTTTCTTTCCTGGAAGAATAGAGCGTCACACAAGGAAAGGAGCTCTTTTTCCTGCCTAGTGCCTTTCTATGTGTTTAGTGTGTTACTTTGTGGTGTTTTGAAAGAAAATCCCAGAAGTATAGATCTAGCGCTCTGACAGCATTGAGCCGTGTAGCCAACAGCAGCCCATTTCCAGACTTTATAAATGAAAAAAATGTTTTAAACATAGTCTTTAAACCACCTGTAATTCGATATTTTCTGTGTAGCCGAAAACGTTTCTAACTGAAAGAGTTGTTTTTCATTTTTTAGTGACTCTTGCAAAGTTATTATGATGCTAGTAGATTGGAACCCTGCCTTTGTGATAGTCATGGAGAGCTGATTGATAGATCTTTAAAATATAGGTATATAAGCTTCTAAAATGGGGGAAAATACAAGCTGCAAAACTTTAATTCATATTAAGCATTTCTAGATGTAGAAATAAAATAAATTTATTTCAATCTGAAACTTCACTCTCTAAATGAGCATTTACAATACAAAAAAATACTCACCAGGTGTGGCTCAAGCCTGTAATCCCAACATGTTAGGAGGCCCAGATGGACAGATCCCTCGAGCTCAGCAGTTTGAGACCAACCTGGATAAGATGGCAAGACCCTGTCTCTACAAAAGTACAAAAAGTAATAATAATTAGCCAGGCATGGTTGTACACACCCGTAGTTCCAGCTGCTTAAGAGGCTGAGGTGGGAGGACCACTTGAGCCCAGAAGGTGGAGGTTACAGTGAGCTGAGATTGCTCTACTACACCCCAGCCTGGGTGAGAGAGTGAGACCCTGTCTCAAAAACCAAAACCAAACCAAACAAAAAAACAACAATAAATAAACTCAAGCACCTAGTTTAAAATTCTGTAAGAGAAATGCAAACCGAGTGAGCATTGCCTCCTTGATTTTTCCACATTATCTACAATTGCTGAGAGATAAATTGGATCAGTGATGTGATCTTCAGAACCTCCCTTTAGATGACTGTGTAGAATATACAGACTCCGGGGAAACTCTTGTTGCCCTATTGAGCAGGCTGAGCAGACAGACTATCTTTGATACATTAGCAAGCCTATCTTTTTGAAAAGAAATTGTGTACTATATAAGTTTTTTCTGAGGAAAACTGTTCCCGATAGTCTCACAGGTAATAGTTTACAGATGTGCTGGGATATTGAGCTCCTCATGAGGAACCAGGGGTGGCTAGAGTCCTTCCTTGGGTTAGTCACTTTCAGCTGTTGCAAGCTATCTTTTTTGTTTACATTGGTGTGCCTTACAAACAGTATCATTGTCTATGAGTGCCGTGAATTTCTTCATGAAGCACGGTAAAAAAACTAGAATGAAATATATGGTTAATAATGCTTCTGTTTAAAATTAATTACTTATCACAAGGGGAATGGACTCAACACTTTTAGCTATCCCAGGATCCATCAGTTATTAAGAATTACAGATGCTTTCAAAGTGGTCAAAATGGTCATAAAAATCTGAGAATACACCTAAAAGTGATGTTCTCCACTCACTTCTCAGGGCCAAATATAGCAGTATTCATTTATAGTATTACAAATTTGCCTGTGTTAGTTTGCAAAGGATAAGCATTTAAAAGTGTAGTTTGGTATTTTTCACTAGTTTTTATGTTTTATTAACATACAAATTGCTAATTTATTTGCATACATCTGTGGAAATGTTTCTGTGTAACTCAATTTATAATTATAGATGTTTAAACTTCTTTCAGTGGCATGCTCCCGGCCTTAGGACTATAGGAATGTAAATATCTTGGCATAAAATGTTTTGTACCAGTGAAGGCAAGCAATTAGTCATATATGGGTGTTTTCATGCTGAATGAGCATTATTATTTTTTCAATCAAAGGGAATTATTTTTTCATTTTTTGCTTCAAGAAAATGGAACACCTTTTGGATACTGTTTTTATTTGGAGTTTCATAGTACTTAAGACTCATGTTTATATGTTCATTAAAATAATGCCTGTTGGATATCCTAGCATTCATAGTCTGTCTTAGAAATAGTGTTTAAGCAAAGTATTTTCAGGCATGTTTTCCAAAAGGGTTTACATGTCTAACTAAACTAAACATTTTTATGCAAAATGTAAATTTCTAGGAATTGATCATAATGTAAGCAAGAAAATTACAAAAAGTTAATAGAAAAGTAGTTGAATAACACACAGTGCATGATTGAACTGACAGATACAGAATACTTAGTGAGACTTTTTAATCAGCTGAAAAAAATCAGGTAACAGAATATAAAGCAAGATTCCCATGTCATTTAAACATACATTAAACCATATAGTCATAGGAAAAAGAATGGAAACATGTACACTAAAATGATAGTGATGATTACATTAAATGTGGTATTTTCTCAGTTTCCCTTTCTGATGTTCAAAATTTTAAATATTTTTTTATAATAAGATAGAGTGAAAGCAATAAATCATATTTTAAAGTGAATTAAATGTACATAACCATTTAAAAACCTATGCAAATATAAAATCACAAGGAAGCTTGATCATATGACAGCAGCATTGGTGAAAAAAAAATGAGAAGGTAGAAATCTGACTTCTTCTATGATCTGCAGCATAATCTATGATTAGAATTGGATTTCTGTCAGACTGTGGCTGATAACCTTATCAGAGTCTTTATCCCTGACAAACTAGACGTTATAATAATAGTGTGTTTTTATGTAGGTATTTTTCTTAAGGGACAGGTTTATATAGCTGGATTTGGATGTAACAGGATTTGTGAATTAGAACACAGGATTTACATCATAAAATAGACTGGCATTGGTCCTAAAGGAAATAAGTTGCTTTCCTTGGGCCACTTTTGCTCTTCGTTTATCGTAACAATAGGAAAAAAATAAGAAAGTGATGAGAACGCCTAAGCAGGTTAAAAGCTCCTGTTGGAGATGAGAAAACTACACTAAAAATATAATTAACTTTGTGCAAATGGTAAATATCATCCTACCATTTTTATCAGGGACTTTGTTTTATGAGTATACGTTTATATTTATTAAAATATCTTTATTGTTAATATTAAAACACCTGTTACAAGTTCTAAATATTTTTCTTGCTAAAATAAGTCTTTTTTGTTGTTTTTTTCTTCTTCTTTTTTTCGAGACAGGGTCTTGCTCTGTCACCCACGCTGGAGCGCAGTGGCATGATTTCAGCTCACTGCAACCTCCACCTCCCAGCTTCAAGAGATCCTCCCACCTCAGCCTCCTGAGTAGCTTGTATTACAGGAACACACCACCATGGCCAGAAAATTTCTTGTATTTTTTGTAGGGACGGGGTTTCATCATATTGCCCAGGCTGTTCTTCAACTCAGCCTCCCAAAGTGCTGGGATTATAAGCATGAGCCACTATACCTGCCTAGAAGTTCTTTCTAAGACAAGATTTGTTAATATATTGTTCCTTAGGAATGCTTCTATCATAATTCGTTATAACTGATTATATTATTGTAGGAAAAAACCAGGTTCTTGTCAGAGGTCCAGGATAATTTAGGCATTCGGACATATTTTAGGGTGAGTGGGGCAGGGTTTATTGGATGAAAAGGAAAAAAAGGAAACAGGAACTCTCAGTAAACTAAGAGAGTCCTGTTAGCAAATTTCCCGCATCACAGATTGAATTCCAGGTTACCACACAGGAAGAAGAGAGCCAGCCTCCTCCCACCTGCAAAAGGCCCAAAATTCTCAAAGCCCCACCCCATCCTCCCAGTGCCCAGGCCGGTTGGGTATTTTCCTGGGACCCCTTTTTACTTGACTGTCTCCTTATTACATTAAAATTAACTGCTTAATACCTGTGATATTGGTGAGCTGATACTAGTTTTGCATCCTAGTAGAAACAATCGTTCCTGAAAATATTCCTATAGATTGCATAATTGTCAATCATTGATAAATATAAATCATATTAGGAGAGTTGCTTAGTTGTATCCTGTAATATTCCCATGTAGTATCTGTTGCGGTCACTTGCATCCAGCTGGTACTTAATAAATGAAACGATTCAGGACTCACCTCCTTTTCTAATTCAGTTCTCAAGGCGTATGGCAAGTAATTGAATTGTGTTTTTCCCTTTTATCTTGTAACAATAATTATGGTTTTAGAATTTAGAATAACAGTTTTCTAAATTGTGATAATTTTTAACAGAAAGTCACTATTACAATTTAGTCCATTCATGCATATATAAATATTCAAACCAGATATTTTATACCCCATTTTTGTGATAAACAAAACATAGTTTCTACCCTTGTGGAGCTTAAAATCCAACTGCAACCTAAATATATTAAAAGAAGAAAGAAAGGAGAAAGAAAACAATGAGAGAAGAATGAAATAAAGATATTTTTTCAGGGCCCGTTGAAAAATCATTTTTATACATTTTTTTTTTAATTACAAGATTTTTTTTACTGCATTTTAGGTTTTGGGATACTTGTGAAGAACATGCAAGATTGTTGCATAGGTACACACATGGCAGTGTAATTTGCTGCCTTCCTCCCCATCACCTATATCTGGCATCTCTCCGCATGCTATCTGTCCCCAACTTCCCACCCCCCACTGTCCCTTCCCTATTTTCCTCCAACAGACCCGAGTGTGTGATGCTCCCCTCCTTGTGTCCATGTGTTCTCATTGTTCAACAGCCACCTGTGAGTGAGAACATGCCGTATTTGATTTTCTGTTCTTGTGTCAGTTTGCTGAGAATGATGGTTTCCAGGTTCATCCATGTCCCTATGAAGGACACAAACTCATCGTTTTTTGTGGCTGCATAATATTCCATGGTGTATATGTCCCACATTTTCCCTGTCCAGTCTGTCATCGATGGGTATTTGTGTTGGTTCCAGGTCTTTGCTATTGTAAACAGTGCTATAATGAACATTCGTGTGCACGTGTCCTTATAGTAGAACGATTTATAATCCTTTGGTTATATACCCAGTAATGGGATTGCTGGGTCAAATGGAATTTCTACTTCTAGGTCCTTGAGGAATCGCCACACTATCTTCCACAATGGTTGAACTAATTTACACTCCCACCAACAGTGTAAAAGTGTTCCTATTTCTCCACATCCTCTCCAGCATCTGTTGTCTCCAGATTTTTTAACGATTGCCATTCTAACTGGCATGAGATGGTATCTCAATGTAGTTTTGATTTGCATTTCTCTAATGACCAGTGATGATGACATTTTTTCATGTTTGTTGGCCTCATATATGTCTTTCAAACATTTTTTCATATGTTTGTTGGCCTCATATATGTCTTCTTTTGTAAAGTGTCTGTTCATATCCTTTGCCCACTTTTGAATGGACTTGTTTTTTTTTGTTTTTTTGTTTTTTTTTTCTTGTAAATCTGTTTTAGTTCTTTGTAAATGCTGGATATCAGCCCTTTGTCAGATGGGTAGACTGCAAAAATTTTTTCCATTCTGTTGGTTGCCGATTCACTTTAATGACTGTTTCTTCTGCTGTGCAAGTTAAAGTGAAACATAATTAGAAAAAAAATGTAGTTATTATTCAAGATTTCATTTAGCAATATTTTGCATTAGAAGTCTTCTGGTATTTAAAAAATGCCTGAATTGAAAATATATAGAAGTATTTACTTGAAAAAATGGAATATTCTCTTTGAATACATCATTTCAATGTGTTTCTCTCTCCTTGGACAGAAAGGAAAAAGAAACAAGAAATTAGAAAGCCAGTCAAATCATACGTTTAAATCTCCATTTCAAGTCATGTTTGCTTCTGCAATTTAATGTGTTTCTTTCTGAAAGTGATTGTGGAATCATTGTGAATTTGTGAAAAAGATTTGAAAATTCATTTTTCTTAAATAATAGCCTCCTTATTCCAGAATAGTTCAAGAAGAGATTATTTTCAAATACAAGGCATAGAGTTCAGTTTTCCTCAAAATAATTTATAAATGCAATATGATTCCAATAGAAATTAAAATGCTATATGTACGTATATACATGAAAACCTGAAAAACTATGCTAAAATTCCTATACTTTGCATAAGTTAAACGCACTTTCTATTGTAAAAACTTTAGACTTTAATTTGTGGCAGCTTTATTGAAGACAGGAAAGTGGCAAAGCATTGGCAATGTCATTAATACAGGATTTGTTTATTTTTTAACAAAATGTTTATCAGCCTTTTAGTCTTATACTACCTTGGTCTACCTCTCTATAATAGGGCCGTGTCTCTGAACCTAACCAATATTTTGACCTTTCGTGATTAACAGCCTTAACTAATTTTTATTTTATATAGCTAATTTGATTTCATCATTAGAGCCACAAATACCATCATGATTCAGTTACTTTTTTAGCTGATAGTTCTAACCATTTCACTGGATTCTCAAGTTCAATTAATCTCTCAAATGGTTCACCTGATGCTTCAGAAATCAATTCTTAAAAGTGAATTTCATCATGCAATATAATTTTTCTCTCATCACAGATAATATCTCAGAGTTTCTATCTGAAACATATAAGATTTTCTTCACAAGAAAAAAATGAGGCCAAAGCAAGATTAGTTTTATAACAGAAAACTACAAGTTAGGTTATATCTAGCAATTGTAATACTTTGTTATTATATTAGGTCATCTCTCCAGGGCAGAACATCTTTTCCAATTATACTCAAACTGAATGGTTGTCAATTATGTCACATCAACTAGCTGTAGCAACTAGGAAGAAATTTGTAGCCATTTTTATACTCTTAAATAACTATGCTGAGTAATTTTAAGAGCAGGGTGAACAATAAGGTTTACTGGAAAAAATCATAAGCCAAATTATAAGGCAATACAAAATCTTCATCACTGTTTAGGCAACTAGGTAAAATCCAATTACAGAATATCTGATGTAGAAAAGTGCCAGCTACTAAAGTGAGAAAAATTCGTAGAAAAGAATAAAAAAAGAAAATAAGAGGATTAAGATAGGAGGGATAAGAAAGGTAAGTTAAATGAGATAAATAAAGTGCTGCCTTTGGATAGTGATGCACAAGTAGCAGTTACCCTCTGTAGCAATCCACTAGTGTGGATTTCTGTGTTCATTAAACGGGTTACACCACTGACAGTGATTTTTTTTTTAATCCATATTGAAGTATAGTGGATTGTGAGACTAACTGGATTGTAATGAAGTATACAATTAAATGAAAATAATGAAAGTAAATGCAAAGATATGAAAGGAACATTTACTATATTCTTTATGTACGTATCTTTCCAGATTACTGTGGAAAAAAGAGGATAAAAAATTATACTGTACTCCAAAATAATTGCCAATAAATACTGTCAAAAAGCAGCTCATAGTTGGGCATGGTGGCACATGCCTGTAGTCCTAGCTATTCAGGAGGCTGAGGCAGGAGGATCACGGAGTCCAGGAGTTCAAGGCTGCAGTGAGGCATGGTACCACCACTGCACTGGGTCCAGCCTGGGCAACAGAGTCAGATGCCTTCTCTAAACAGTAAAGAAATGAATAAAGATATTTTTTAAAAAGCAACTCATGAAGCAAGATATAGAAAATGCTTTTTAATTATGTGTTGTGCTAAGTTAGAAATAATAAATTGTTATTTTAGTGAAGCCAAATGAAGAAAGTTTGATTTCATGAAATACTATTCATCTATAAATAATGGCATTAATATATCAAAACACCCTTAATCTAGTGAATAATCTGTTGCATTAAGGAAACAAGTCTGGTTTGCAAGTTCTATATGATGGAATAATGTTTTATATTAGTTAATATGAGAAGTTTGGGAGGCTGAGGCAGGCAGATAGCTTGAGCCCAGAAGATTGAGACCAACATGGAGAAACTCTGTACAAAAAATGCAAAAAACTAACCAGGCATGCTGGTGCATACCTGTACTCTCAGCTACCTAGGAGGCTGAAGTGGAAGGATTATGTGAGCCCAAGTAGTTGATGCTGCAGTGATCCAAGATTGTGCCATTCATTCCATCGGGGTGGCAGAGTGAGATCCCATTAAAAAAAATGATGTTGGAAGTATATTTTTTAATATCCTAATAAATAAAGCTTTGAGGATTACTTCTATTTATTTATTTTGAGATGAAGTCTCAGAATGAGAGTACATAACCTGTCCTGGGAAAAAGATTCTGCAGAGCTTAACAGAAGAGGTTAAGAAACATCTTCCAGAAGAGATGCATCAAGCTAACAAATGAACTTAAAAGCATGGGGAGTTGGAAGGGCTATCATGGGAGGGTCCTATAAACAAAGGAAAGAGCAAGGTGTGATTTTTTTTTTTTTTTTTTTAGCCATACTATAAGCACTTCTTATTTCTATCAGTGATGAATTTGAGGGGATATGTGAGAGAGTTTCATGAATAGACAGAGGGAGATCACACAGCAACGTAAATGTTGGCTAGATTCACTTCTACTGGCCAACTAGTGAGGCGTTTTTGTTAGGTGATCGGCTTGATAATATTTCAAAAAGTTCACTTGCCCTAGGTAGGAATTTGGTGTCTGGTGGCTTAGGGACCAACCAGGAGCATTTCAATGATGTAAATATTATGAGAACCAGAAGAACTGTAGAGGTATAAAGAGGGAAGAAGAAGAGACACAGCTGAATAGCTCTTCTTATCCCATAATAATTATTACATAGTATTTGACTATAACAGAAGCACTGGCGTATATATAGAACATAGTCTCAACATCAAGTTTTAGGTGAAAAGAGAATGACTGAGAGATGGAAGTTACAGACATAGGTCACACAGTTAATAAGTGAAAGTAACCAATCCAAATTCTCGGCCTTGTGAATGCTGGTTGATTAAATTACACTGTCTTGTTTTGTTGTTCACATTTTGGTCTTGTTTCAACACATATTTTTAAAAGTTTTATAACTACTACTGGATATTATATATGGAATTAGATCATGTGAAATTGAAAAAGGTAGATGATTACTTTTTTCTTTCTATATTTAGCAAAATTCAGACAATGAAGATGCCATTTATAAAAGTAAATAAAATGTCTAATGCACTTTTAGAAATCAAGACGTCCATTTTCAGTAAATCATCTGTGTCCTTGTGTTGTACTCTTTACTAGCACACTTTTTAAAAAAAATTATTTTACTTTAGGTGCATACTATATCTGGCATTTCTCCCCATGTTATCCCTCCCCACCCTCCATTGTCTCTCCCCTAGCCCCCCCAACTGTCCCCTGTGTGTGATGCTCCTCTCCCTGAGTCCACATGTTCTCGTTGTTCAACACCCACCTATGAGTGAGAACATATGGTGCTTGGCATTCTGTTCTTGGGTCAGTTTGCTGGGAACGATGGTTTCCAGATTTATCCGAGTCCCTAAAAAGACACAAACTCATCATTTTTTATGGCTGCATAGTATTCCATGGTGTATATGTCCCACATTTTCTTTGTCCAGTCGATCATTGATGGGCATTTGGGTTGGTTCCTGGTCTTTGCTATTGTACACAGGGCTGCAATGAACATACATGTGCATGTGTCTTTATAGTAGAATGATTTATAGTTCTTTGGGTATATACTCAATAGTGGGATTGCTGGGTCAAATGGAGTTTCTATTTCTAGATCCTTGAGAAATCGCCACATTGTCTTCCACAATGGTTGAACTAATTTACACTCCCACCAACTGTGTAAAAGTGTTCCTATTTCTCCACATCCTCTCCAGCATCTGTTGTCTTCTAATTTTTTAATGATCGCCATTCTAACTGGACTGAGATGATATCTCAGTGTAATTTTGATTTGCATTTCTCTAATGACCAGTGATGATGAGTATTTTTTCATATGTTTGTTGGCCTCACATATGTCCTCCTTTGAAAAGTGTCTGTTCATAACATTCACCCACTTTTGAATGGGATTGTTTGTTTTTTCTTGTAAATCTGTTTTAGTTCTTTGTAAATTCTAGATATTAGCCCTTTGTCAGATGAGTAGATTGCAAAAATTTTTTCCCATTCTATTAGTTGCTGATTCACTATAATGACTGTTTCTTTTGCTGTACAGAAGCTCTGGAGTTTAATTAGATCCCATTGTCTATCCTGGCTTTTATTGCCATGGCTTTTGGTGTTTTAGTCATGAAGTCCTTGCCTATACCTATGTCCTGGATGGTTTTGCCTATGTTTTCTTCTAGTGTTTTTATGGTGTTAGGTTTTATGTTTAAATCTTTGATCCATGTGGAGTTAATCTTAGCATAAGGCGACAGATAAGGTCCAATTTCTGCTTTCTGCACATGGCTAGCCAGTTTTCCCAACACAATTTATTAAACATGGAGTCCTTTCCGCATTGCTTGTTTTTGCAGGGTTTGTCAAAGATCAGATGGTTGTAGATGTGCGGTGTTTCTTCTGGGATCTCTGTTCTGTTCCATTGGCCTATGTCTCTGTTTTGGTAGCAGTACCATGCTGTTTTGATTACTGTAGCCTTGTAGTATAGTTTGAAGTCTGGCAGTGTGATGCGTCAGGCTTTCTTCTATTTGCTTAGGATTATCTTGGCTATGCGAGGTCTCTTGTGATTCCACATGAAGTTTAAAGTGTTTTTTTCCAGTTCTTTGAAGAAGGTCATTGGTATCTTGATGGGGATAGCATTGAATCTATAGATTACTTTGGGCAGTATGGCCATTTTCATGATATTTATTCTTCCTAACCATGAGCATGGAATGTTTCTCCAGCTGTTTATGTCCTCTCTTATTTCGTTGAGCAGTGGTTTGTAGTTCTCCTTGAAGAGGTCCTTTACATCCTTTCTTAGTTGTATTCCTAGGTATTTTATTCTCTTTGTGGCAATTATGAATGGGTTTTCGCTCTTGGTTTGGCTCTCTGTCTGTTATTGGTAAACAGGAATGCTTGTGATTTTTGCACATTGATTTTGTATTCTGAGACTTTGCTGAAGTTGCTTATCAGTTTGAGAAGATTTTGGGCTGAGACGATGGGGTCTTCTAAATATATAATCATGCCATCTGCAAATAGAGACAGTTTGACTTCCTCCTTTCCTAACTGAATACTGTTTATTTCTTTTTCTTGCCTGATTGCTCTGGCTAGAACTTCCAATACTATGTTGAATAGGCATGGTGAGAGAGGGCATCCTTGTCTAATGCCTGATTTCAAAGGGAATTCTTCCAGCTTTTGCCCTTTCAGTATGATATTGGCTGTAGGTTTGTCATATAGAGCTTTTATCATTTTATGATACGTTCCATCAATGCCTAGTTTATTGAGAGTTTTTAGCATTAAGGGCTGTTGAATTTTATCGAAGGCCTTCTCTGCATCTATTGAGATAATCATGTGGTTTTTGTCTTTGGTTCCGTTTATGTGATGGATTACATTTATGGATTTGCATATGTTGAACCAGCCTTGCATCCCTGGGATGAAGCCTACTTGGTCGTGATGGATAAGCTTCTTGTTATGCTGTTGCAATCCATTTGCCAGTATTTTATTGAAGATTTTTGCATCAATGTTCATCATGGATATTGGCCCAAAGTTTTTTTTTTTTTTTTTAGTTGAGTCTCTGCCTGGCTTCGGTATCAGGATGATGTTGGTCTCATAAAATGAGTTAGGGAGGATTCCCTCTTTTTGTATTGTTTGATAACAGTTTCAGAAGGAATGGAACCAGCTCCTCTTTGTACGTCTGGTAGAATTTGGCTGTGAACATGTCCGGATGTGGACTTTTTTGGTTTGTAAGCTATTGATTGCTGCCTCAACTTCAGCCTTTGTTATTGGTCTATTCA
>NW_022436946.1:25504774-25530675 GCF_009761245.1 Sapajus apella | reverse complement strand
TTTTTTTTTTTTTTTTTGGTAGGCTATTGATTGCTGCCTCTACTTCAGCCCTTGTTATTGGTCTATTCAGGGTTTCAGCTTCCTCCTGGTTTAGTTTTGGTAGAGTACAAGTATCTAGGAATTTATCCATTTCTTCCTGGTTTACTGGTTTATGTGAGTAGAGCTGTTTGTAGTGATCTCTGATGGTAGTTAGTATTTCTGTGGGATCAGTGGTGATATCCCATTTATCGTTTTTTATTGCATCTATTTGATTCTTCTCCCTTTTCTTTTTTATTAATCTGGCTAGTGGTCTGTCTATTTTGTTGATCTTTTCATAAAACCAGCTCCTGGATTTATTCATTTTTTGAAGGGTGTTTTGTGTCTCTATCTCCTTCAGTTCTGCTCTGATCTTAGTTATCTCTTTTCTTCTGGTAGCTTTTAAGATTTTTTGATCTTGCTCCTCTATTTCTTTCAATTTTGATGATAGGGTGTCGATTTTAGATCTTTCCTCTCTTCTCTGGTGGGCATTTATTGCTATAAATTTCCCTCTCGATACTGCTTTAAAGGTGTCCCGGAGATTCTGGTAAGATGTGTCTTCATTCCGGTTCATTTCAAAGAACATCTTTATTTCTGCCTTCATTTCATTGTTTATCCAGTCAACATTCAGAAACAAGTTGTTCAGTTTCCAAATGGTTGTGTGGGTTTGAGTGTGTTTCTTGATCCTGAGTTCTAGTCTGATTGTGCTGTGGTCTGATAGACTATTTGTTATGATTTCTGTTATGTTGCATTTGCCGAGGAGTGATTTGCTTCCAATGATGTGGTCAATTTTAGAGTAAGTGCAATGTGGTGCTGAGAAAAATGTATATTCTATGGATTTGGGGTGGAGCGGTCTGTATATGTCTATTAGATCCACTTGGTCCAGCTGTGCATTCAATTCCTGTATATCCTTGTTAATTTTCTGTCTCGTTGATCTGTCTAATATTGACAGTGGAGATTTGAAGTCCTCCACTATTATTGTGTGGGAGCCTAAATCTCGTTTTAGGTCATTAAGAACTTGCTTTATATATCTGGGTGCTCCTGTGTTGGGGTCGTAGGTATTTAGGATAGTTAGCTCTTCCTGTTGGATTGATCCTTTTACCATTATGTAATGTCCTTCTTTGTCTCTTTTGATATTTGTTGGTTTGAAGTCCATTTTATCAGAGACTAGGATTGCAACCCCTGCTTTTTTTTGTTCTCCATTTGCTTGGTAAATCTTCTTCCATCCCTTTATTTTGAGTCTATGTGTGTCTTTGTATGTGAGATGGGTTTCTTGAATACAGCACACTGATGGGTTCTGACTTTTTATCCAGTTTGCCAGTCTGTGTCTTTTGATTGGGGCGTTTAGGCCATTTACATTCAATGTTAATATTGTTAAGTGTGAATTTGATCCTGCCATTTTGTTACTGGCTGGTTTTCTTTCTCATTAGTTGACTCATTTTCTTCATTGCATTTTTGGTCTTTGCCAACTGGTTTGCTTTTGCAGTGACTGGTACTTGTTCCTTTCCATGCTTAGTGTTTCTTTCAGGAGCTTTGGTAGGGTAGGTCTGGTGGTGACAAAATCTTTCAATAATTGCTTGTCTGTAAAGGATTTTATTTCTCCTTCACTTATGAAGCTTAGTTTGGCTGGATATGAGATTCTGGGTTGAAAGTTCTTTTTTTTTAAGGATGTTGAATATGGCCCCCACTCTCTTCTGGCTTGTAGAGTTTCTGCCAAGAGATCTACTGTGAGTCTAATTGGCTTCTCTCTGTGGGTGACCTGAACTTTCTCTTTGGGTGACCTTAGCATTTTTTCCTTCATTTCAACCCTGGTGAATCTGACGATTATGTGCCTTGGGGTTGCTCTTCTTGAGGAATATCTTTGGGAAGTTCTCTGTATTTCTTGAATTTGAAATTTGCACTGCCTTGCTAGGCTTGGGAAGTTCTCCTGGATAATACCCTCCAGTGTGTTTTCCAGCTTGGATTCATTCTCCCCATCATATTCAGGTACACTGATCAAGTATAGATTAGGTTTTTTTCATATAATCCCATATTTCTTGGAGGTTTTGTTCATTTCTTTTTACTTTTATTTCTCTTGCAGTGCCTTCTCTTTTTATTTCATTGAGTTGATCTTCAATCTCTGATATCCTTTCTTCTGCTTGATTAATTCGGCTATTAAAACTTGTGTTTGCTTCATGTAGTTCTCATGCTGTGTTCTTCAACTCCATCAAGTCGTTTATGTTCTTCTCTAAACTGGTTATTCTAGTTAGCATTTCATCTAACCTTTTTTCAAGGTTTTTGGTTTCTTTGCATTGAGTTAGAACATGTTCCTTTATCTCTGAAAAGTTTGTTATTATCCACCTTCTGAATCCTCTTTCCGTCAATTCTTCGCACTCCTTCTTGGTCAAGTTGTGATCCTGTGTTGTTGAGGAATTGTGATCACTTGAAGGAGAAGAGGTGTTCTGGTCTTTGATGGTTTCACCTTTTTTGCACTGGCTTTTCCCCATCTTTGTGGATTTGCCTGGCTGTGGTGTCAGAGGTCACTTGTCTGCCTGTGTGGGCACTACTGGGTTTCTAGGGACTCCTTCAGGTTGCTAGGGAAGCTTCCTGTGTCTTTTTTGTTTATGCTGGGAGATTAGTCCCGCCTCTTCTGCTGACTTGTAGGGGCTGCTGGGTTGTCAAGAATGATGTCCCGTTGCTAGGTAGGCTTTCTGTGTTTTTTTGTTAAAACATGTAGCCCATTCCCACCCTTCTAGTGGTGGGATGTGCCCTTTCTCCACTGGGCTGGATCATTCAGCGTTCATCTCAGACTGTGGCACTAGCTACGCAACCCACTAGAGTCAGAGCTTCAGCCTTCTGGGGTTTGTTGGGGAGGTTAGGGACCCACCCAGCTGCACCCGGCAGTCTCCCCCTTTCAGCTTTCTCTCTCTTCAGGTCATGGGGTAGGGGCCACCGAGCTGCTCTGGCTTACATCTCCCTCTCTCTCTGGGTGGGGGGAGGGGGCAATAGCTCAGTCTCCAGACTCTTATTCAACTCCGCACTTGTAATTCCAGGCGCTTGACTGGCAAAGATCCCCTGTTCTGTGTATTGCTGAGGCTTTGGAAGAAGCGCTTTATCTAGACCGGAACGCCAGAGTTGGAGACTTTCCGGTCAGATGCACTTTCTGGGTGAAGCAGCACCCCTCCCCGCCTCGGTCTGCCCTGAGTAGGCTTTGTGCACCCTTGGACCAGACCCGTTGAAATGCACCTGGTACCTCGGTTGGAGCTAGGAGATCTCTGGGTTTCTACGTGTCTCTTTCACTGGGTGTTGTTCACTGGAGTGGTGTCTAATCCACCATCTTGGATCCTCCCTCCTAATACCTACTAGCACACTTTTTTTTGGTGTGAATTTTTAAAAAGTGGAACAAGAGGATATCATGTCACTTCCCTTCTAAACAAATGCCAATTGTTCCCATCCTTTATAGGTGAGTTCCAACATCTTTATGCTTCAAGATCCTCCGTAATCATGTTCGTGAACTTGCACCTTGTTATCTTTCAAGCCATGTATTTCAGTTGATCTCTGGAGTCATCCTAGATTCCAGACACATATATTATTTGCGATTCCATGCACATGAAAAGTTATTTCCCACCTCTGTGCCTTTTTGTATGTTATCCCTTTATTCTTGAATACTTTTACTTTCCCCTAGGTGCATTTCTTACCACCTATCATTTTTTTTAAAGGTAAATTCAAATATCACCTCCTGCATGATGCCAAACAAGGCTGAGCCCTACTTAGTGCTGCAATAAACTTTGTTTCTACTAATTTCTTCTGAAATGTCTCATATTTGATTATTTGCGTATTTTCTGCTACGCACAATAGTAAGCTCCTTAAAAGACTACTTTCCAGTTTTTGTTTTTATTCCTAGGTTCCTAACTTAGTACTTTGGACAAAATAGGTATTAAGACAATATTTGTAAGTCAATGAATAAGTAGCAGTACGGAGAAAATCTTATTATTTTCAGATGCAGAACCCCTTCTTCCCTCCCAGACCTGGTTTCTATTGGGTTGCTGTGATCATTCATGTAGTATGAGGAGTGAGAGCTCTATGTGAGGAGTAACAATAAATGATGACTCAACTGTTTTCTAAAGGATATGGTTTCATCTAAATGTTTAATGTGTGTGTTGCTCAATGGAGTATAATGTTTGGGCAAACTAAATGTTCCAAGACAAAATAAGTAATTTGAGAAGCTCTATGGGTTGAGGGCTGGATCTAGAGACAGAATCAGGGAGCTAAGCAAGCTGTAGCAAGAGAAGAACTTCAGTTATAGAACAGAGACCTAAGGAGACATTTAAGTTTGTTTCAGTGACTTAAGTGATTATAAGGGAGAAAGAAAGCATGACTGATTATATGCTTTATCATGTCCTTTGTGCAGTGACATTTTTTCCCCCATGATTTAAAATGGAGAGCTAAATGAACACTACTTACTAAAAGTCAAAGTAGTAGGATACTAAGATTTCAGCAATGGCTGATGAGCTAATGAAAACACTATTACACATATCAAATTCTCTGAAATTTTCTCACGGGCAAGCATTCTTTCTGATATCGTATTTAAAAATGTCAATGCTGAAGCTTTTTAGTTCCATAACTAAAATCATATTTTACACTTATTAAATGCTATACATGTTTATCTGTATTCATGTGATATATATGGTACTACTTCAATATTATACAGTACATTGAAAATATAAAAATTTGGAATCTTCATTTATACTTAGTTACATTTATGTGTATGTATAAATGTAAATTATACTTCTAGTTAAATATCAAGCTGAAAAATTTCTGTTTTAGTCACCAAAATTAATCTTATGAAAGAATATGAAAGATAATGGGTTACATGCAAATAAATAGCATATACAGAATAAGAATGCAGAACCTAACCTGTGACTCTGTCACTTAGAAGCTCTTTGGCTATCTTCAAGTAATTTGACCTATTACAATTAAACTTACTTAAATATAAAACAGGCTTATTAGTAGTAGCAAACTCCATGGCTTATATAAGAATGGAATGATCAGCTGTTTAAAAGTACACAATACTTGAATTTTCACTACATGTTGCCATTTTATTATAATGATTATGTTACATCAGCATCTCTTCCTGTTAAAACAATATAGCACTAGGGTTGGGCACGGTGGCTCATACCTGTAACTGAAATGCCAAGGTTGTTGGATCACCTGAGGTCAGCAGTTCGAGACCAGCCTGGCCAACATGGTGAAACCCCATCTCTACTAAAAATACAAAAATTAGCTGGGCACAGTGGCACACCTGTAGTCCCAGCTACTGGGAGACTGAGGCAGGAGAATCGCTTGAACCCAGGAGGTGGAGGTTGCAGTGAGCTGAGATTGTGTCACTGCACTTCAGCCTGGGAAACAGAGCAAGACTTCATATCTCAAAAAAAAAACAAACAAACAAACTCAATAAACGTATATGTAACCCTGTTCCTTAGAAAGAAACAATATCTAATCTTTCCCACTAATCTTATAATTTAGGTGTGTAAAAGTTCTAGTTTTATTTGAATCAAACTCAACTGATTCCAAGTTAATTATATGTTATTTCTCTCTTGCTTCTCTACAGTATGCTGTCTGGCTAGTCCTCTGGGTTACGTGGAATGTGTTTGTTATCTGCTTCTATTTGGAGGCTGGGGACCTCTCAAAGGTAATGTACCTCTAATTTGCCTGAGTCATCAGTAGTGTGTTGACAAGTCTCTTCCTAAGGCAGAGTCACATCCTGTTCTGCTTGCTTAGTTGCACCTCAATGAAAGTAAATTGGAAGGTGTCCGGATTTATATTTCTGTGTTTTTATCATCAAAAATATGTTTGGTGAGTCACAAATATGTACTTTTTCTTAAGCAAAACTAACATGAAATGATTATTATAATGACCAAGCAGTGCACTCAAAAACATTAACGAATGAGAGATTTCTGAAGCAAAATATGAATTTTTTTCAGAGAAAAACATCTTAAAGATTTCTGAAATCACTTAGTTGGCGTATTATACTGCTAAACATTTTCCTTATTGATTTTAAATAGCAGTACAATAATTTAAACAGTTAATGGGTTTTGATTGAATGAAATTGTTATTAGAGGGACATGATATAGAAGTGAAAAAAGTAAACACTTTATTCTAAAATAGGCTAGGAAAACTAAATACTTGCTTTGTTCATTTACATTTTTGTGTGCTCTCTATATGTTATATTGCTACTATATTTTTCATATGGATGCCCTTACTGCTGAAATAGCATAGGTTTTAGATCTTGAAAACCATCATGCTATCAGGATGCAATTAACAGCAAATAAGTCAAATAAGGTGATCCATTTAAGGTGGTAGTAAACTTTGACTCTTGAGAGAGTTCCAAACTTGTATGTACTTCAGCGTATTTAAAACTTTAAAACATAAAAATTGTAAAATGTTCTTTTACTTACCCTGTATTAGAGCTGTAGGCCCCTGCAAAGACATTGATATTTTCAAAACCCAGAGATACTCAAATGCCTTAAAAGACAAAAAGAGCTAAAATAAAAATATTTAAAAGAAAATTCCTCAGGAATTACCTTTGCCTTGCCAAGCTATATATTTGGGGAGGAGAGAGAAGAAGAGAATGGTAATATGCATTTATGATCTTACTTGCAGGAGTTTCACAAAGCACTCGGCGTGTGATATTTGTTTAATATTTAACTGTGATACGTGGCTTTATATCAAGTGAAAATCATCTAGCTTTGTTTTTATTCAATGACAAAAGATGAAGGATAAAATAAGAGGAGGACATTATGATGTGAAAGAGAGCCAAAGCATCTTGCATGTGTAATTTTATGATCAGAGTGTGGACAAGTCCTCACTGTGGCTGGCAGAATCTCCCTAGAGGATGCGATTTCTGCTTTTTTTACAGGGCATCATTCCCCACACTCTGGTTAGCAGGCAGTCTTTTCAGGAAGGTGCTGTGACCAATGAAAATAAATTGTTTCATGGCTCCAGGAGGGAACCAGACAGGATTGCTGCTTAAAACTTGCATTCGCCTCAGTGTAAAAAAAGCAGGCACGCTTTCCCAAGAATTTGAATTCCTTGCCCAATTTATACATCTCTGCTACTCTATAATCCACTTTCTTCAAAGAAATTCCACAGAAGAATGACTTTTAATGATATTTTCAATTTTAAATAATCACCTTAAAAATTGTAAGGCAGGTGTTCAGACATGCTGGCTGAGTAAAATGATCCAGCAGATCAGAGAATTTGTTTAATATTAAGAAAAGAGAGAAAGAGATTTGAGCAAAGCTGGCTGCACAAATGTTCTGTAATTGTGCTCACTGCTCCACATGATGACTGCGGGCACAGAATAAAGCTGGCGATTTCATGACCTTGGACGTAGGCATTGAAACTACAGCGAGGGCACTAAGAATTCTTCCAAGGTACACGGGCAGATAATGACTATGCCTTGGCAATGAAACAGTTAATAATATTTTATTTTCTTCTCATCTTATAAACCAAGACTAGGCTCTGCAGAGCACATGAAAATTTAATAATTTCCTTTTTAACAAATAATCTAAAGGAAACCCATAAAGGGCAAAGTTATATAGTTATCAGTACTGGGTTTTTCCTCTCTTTCCTGTTCAAAGGGTTTGAAAAAGTTGTATTTATAACATTTAATTCTTTAGTTGTTGCAACTGCCTCACATTCTTCAAGTAGTACAGTGCCAGAGGAAGTAACGGTAACGGAAAAATGTACAGATAGATAGAAACTAAAAATGGTACACATGAAACTTCTGATAATACTAAAAAAAATGTAAACCATTGTTTTTCTCAATCCACACACAAAAATATAGTTTGAATGTATCTACCCTATTAATGGATCAGTTAATTTGAGGCAGAGGAAGAAATATGTGAAATAGAATCAGGGTTGAAATTCTGTGGGTTTTATATATGTGAAAGAGGTGTATTTATTTCCATGAAATATTTTGGAAATAGATGATGGCCTCATCATGGTTATTGGTAAGAGATAATAAAAAGTGGTAAAACATTAAGGTAAATTTTTGTTACCTGATTAGAGTTTAGAACATTGTGCTGCCTTTTCCGCTTTTTCTAATGAACTATCTGCCATCTGCTTATGAGTGAAACTGAAATTATAGCAATCAACCAACTCAGTGTGTACATTCATATTGAAATGACTTAATTTCAATAATATGATACACAGGACTAACCTATTAGGGGTATAGTTAATATAGGTACACATAGGGTTATAGTTAGTATATTTTCTTCATTGAAAATTCTATGAAAATCCAACATTAGTATTAAAATTTCAATTAACATATTTTAATTACAGTGTCCATAAAATCTAAGAAAAAATAAAAATAACCAGAGAAACTTTTAAGTGTTATATCATAGTTAAATTAACAAAATATTGGAAATATACTATAAAATGATGTATAATATGATAGCAGCAAATAGACATACACATTTTATATAATTATTTCTGCTTATGCAACATATTAGATATTAGTGTTGAAACTGAATATCCTAAAGTATCCAGCAGTGTGTAACTTCCTGAGTTGGTATTTTCATAGATGTCCTGCTAAGGAAACTGAGATATAATTAGTCTGTAACCTGAAGTGTTTGCTAACTTCGTTTGAAATTGCCTTCGAGCATTAAATGTGACTTGGACTGTTGAATTAATAGTTTTGACAATTCCTGATATAGTCTTATTATTCTGTTGTATTATTCTTGGTAATCGTGGTTCTCTTGATCATGTATCAAATAGAGAGAAATAAGAACTAATCTCAGCCGTCAGCTGAGTTGAGTTATTTTCAACACAGGAGAGATACGCTATTTGTTCTGAAGTAATTTTTAAGTTTAAAGTATATAGCAGTAAGAAGGAAAACACATATAATGTGGTTATTAATCTATTCCTATTACCACCTGGGAAAACAAAATTTATTAAATTATTTATTGAATAGTAATACAAAGGAAAAAAACAAACTTAGTGGTCTTCTGATTGTCCGTAACAACTTGTATTTTATTGCATGTGATAAAATTATAAATTACTCAGGCTGAAATTATAACTTACACTTTTCTTCATATTACTATTTTCAGATCTGTTTCTACTTTCATATTGTATGGGTCACCATTAGTGAATGATGTGACTGTCTTTAGAAATAAAACAATAAGCTTACAGAGCATGAAGGATAAACTAAGGGATTATGATACACTTAAAACCACCCTGTTTGTCTTTATTTAACCCTTTGAGACTAGGGATGCAGTTCCATCTCTCTCAGATTTAATTATATTAACAGTAATTTATACCTAATATATGTTTCAGAATGAACACATTTGGAAGAAACTCCTAAAAAACTGTCATATTTTAATAATTTTGACAGTTGCTTCAGAAATCTGGATATAATTTGTCAATTTAAAAATTTGTTATATAAAAACGTCATGTAACAATGTGGCTTATTTAGGCTTTAGGGAATAAAATTGCACTCTTGTGAATATAAGGGACAGGAAGGAGATAAAACCTGTCATATACTGTAGGCTATAGGGAACAAATCCGTAAAACCAGATGCAAGTGCAATGGAATAATATGCTGTTCCAACAATCTTGGTTTTATTTCTTCTGTAACAAAATGAATAATTCATGTAGGAAGGTATCAGATGTTGGATTCTTTTGCTCAACAAAATCAATGCTTTTATCAAAATTTGCTTTTCTGACCTCATATATAAAAAGATGGTATGGAGAGTGATATGTTGTAATCTTTTTTAATTTGAAAAAAAACTCTTCTTCTTTTCTTCATGAGATTAAAAATATCTGAGCAATTACTATTAAATAAAGAATACCTATAATAGTTGATTTAAGACAAAGTTTAACAAATATGACAATATATTGGGTTCATTTTTAAATTTTGATTTTCTTACTGTAAAATTTATATATATGAGAAAATTTCAATTAGCTATCACTAAACTAATTAGAAAATTTTTTATTTCCTATCAAAGCAGATTTTACCTTATGATGCAGGATGAGATATTCAACCTGTTATTAATAATTAAATGTAATATAACTTTTCCAAATCTAAAAATGAACCAACCAGTTGGAACTTGGCTAATCGCCATCTCCCTTCTCTTATTTTCCTTAATAATTCATTGAATTAAACTGATTATTTCCTAATTTCTTAAATTCATTTTTCTTTGTTTTGTTTTCTACTTCCTTTTAATGCCCCTAAAGTGAGGAAAAGAGTCCATGAACCTTTCTTATTCTCTGTCTCCATTCTTTTACTTGAAAATACCATTCACCAACATAAGCTATCATCTTTACACATATGTCTACCAGATTTATATCTTCAGTCTTGACCTTGTTGCTAAGTTAACGTGTCACATCTCCAACTTCCTGCTGGTGTCGTGTCAATTCTATTGCCACCTTAAATTCAAAACGTCCAAAGGGATTTATCATCATCCCCAAAGAATCCAGCTTCTTTAATGCACTTTCTACTAAGAGAAGAAAAAAGGGAAAAAAATTATTTTGAAAAAATGAAACAAAGAGGAAAAATAATTTTTTTATTATTTTTTTGAGATAGAGTTTGACTCTGTTGCCCAGGCTGGAGTGCAGTGCCTCAATCTCAGCCCACTGTAGCCTCAGCCTCCCAGGTGCAAGCGATTCTCTTGCCTCAGCCTCCCGAATAGTTGTGGGCACCACCACACCAGCCTAATTTTTGTATTTGTAGTAGAGATTGGGTTTTGCCATGTTGGCCAGGCTGGTCTTGAACTCCTGACTACAAGTGATCAGCCCACCTTGGCCTCCCAAAGTGCTGGGATTACAGGCATGAGGCACCACTCTCGCCCAGAATTTTTTATGTGGACTACCAAAATCCTTATAAATTGACAGTGAGATAAAGCAAGAAAATTATATTTGCATAATGTATCTAATGTATCTAGTACTTGTGTGTGTGTATATTGTAAACTTTAGATACCAACAAGTTGAAAACAACAGATAACTGTTAAAGTAATGACTACTCAAAAAAGGTGAGTATTCTAAAAAGATTAGCTGACTTTGTAAACATGCTTTACTCTGGGTGCACTTGTTGATTCTGGCTTGGCTGGAGGCTAAGAATTCAGACTTTAAACGCTGTTGAATGCTATTTTTTGGCAAATGTATGAGTCAGCATAGCTTTGAGGGAGATGGCCTCAAGCACAAAGGCAAATTTTCTGTTAAGGCATTTGGCGAATTCTGAACAAGCCTACAAATGTAAATGGAAAAACTCTGTAAATGTATAATGAAAAATTTTTGGCAGTCATGCCAAATGAGTTTGAAGACAGGGGAGGACTCTATAGAATAAACTAGACTTTCAGGTGAAAAGACTTGAAGAACAAGCCAGGGGCAAACCAAATGCAGACTGAAGATTACCAGAACTAAATCCAGGCTCAACTCAGCACAATTCTTAATTGAAATAAGCTGATAACCCATCCCTTTATCTTTCTAGTTGAGAGAAAAGAGAAACATCTTAGGATAAAAATAGCATTATATTAGACACTTAAAATTTATTTATATGCATGACATCAGGCAATGGAAAATTATTACAGATGCTAAAAGAATGTAGTGATTGAAATAGAAGAAAAAGATACTCAATTGAAATAGGCCAACAGATGATTCAGATGTTTTAATTATCTGATAAAGATTTTTAAAAATACATGCACATGATATATTTAAAAAAAAATAATGGGAGAAACCAGAGATAAAACATTGAAAGAGAAAGAATTTACCCCTGGGGGTTGGAATTTATATAAAGAATCAAATGGAAACTCTAAGACTTAAAAATATAATATCTAGAAGTAAGAAATTATTAAGTAGGTTTAATAGTAGATTTAAAAGTATAGAAGAGAGGATTAGTGAACTTGAGAAATAATTGATTAATATTTTCCCAAACTAAAGCACAATGAAAGGTTAAAAACACCCCCCCCCCGAAAAAAAAAGAGAGAGAGAGAGAGAGAGAAAAGAATATCAAAAACATATGGGTTCAACAAAAGATTCAATATATACATTAATATATTACCAGGAGAAAAAAACCAGAATTGGATAGAAGCCATATCTGAAGTGCAGAGGACAGAGAATTTTCCAAAATTAATTAGTAACATCAACTCACAGATTTAAGAATACTTTCATATTTCAAGTGTAATCAAGAAAACCACATTTAGATATTGATGAGTAGAAATGTTTAAAATCTAAATCAAAGAGAAAATTATGAAAGACATCAAACATAAAGACCCAAAGGAACAGCAAAAAGATTGACAGTGGACCTTTCAACAGCAGGGCAGTTGAATGACATATTTAAAGTGCTTTAAAATACCGGCTTAGAATTCTATATCCTGTATGAATATTCTTTAACAGTTAAAGTGAAATAAAAGCATTTTCAACAACAACACCTAAGATAAATAATTACTAGCAAACTCGAAATAAAGGAAATGCTAAAGGTAGTTCTTCAGGCAAAATGAGAAAAAAAATCCCAGAGAGAAAAAAATGGAATTTTAGGAAGGAAAGAAGATAATAGAATAACATAAGTTGTATTGTTAAGCACAAAACAATTGCAATAAAATATTTGGGGATTTAAATATTTGTAAAGTGTAATACATGACAACAATAACACAAAAGGTAGAAAGGAGCTAAAGTATTCTAAGTTTCAAGCATTATTGTGGAAATGTTAATGATAATATTCATGTTAGATTATAATAGTTCAGGACTAGTAATTTCTAGAGTAACTACTAAAAGAAAGCATGACTCCTAAAAACTAAGTATAGGTGAAAAATTAAATGATGAAAATAATTGATTAGCCTAAGCAATGCTAAGAAAGAAGAAATGCTAACAACAACAAAGAAGGTCAATAAGAAAAAAAAAACAAGATGAGTGCTATACTCTTAAATATATCAATAAATCTATTAAATGTAAATATACTAAATATTCCAATTAAAAAGCTAAGACTGTTGGTCTGGATAAAGACACAAACCCAAATGTAAGTTGTCTATAAGAGATATGCCTTAAATAGGATTTAAATTATAAGTTAAGAAAAAGTAAAAATCTGTTCCTATAAACACAAATGTAATTTCTGTAGATTTGTGATGTAATTTTAATATAAAATTTGATAATGTTTAGGGCAAGAAACATTACTAAAGATAAAGGGGGAAATGTCATAATGCTAAAGGGGCAAATTCACATGAAGGTATTGCAAATCAATATTACCTGAATGAAATAATACAGCTTCAAAATATATAAAGTAAAAATTAATAGAATTAAAAGGAGAAATAGCCATATCCATAATCACAGTGGGAAGCTTTTACACTTCTCTCTGGATATATCAATCAGATGAAAAGTCAATAAGGTTATAGAATGTCTATATAAAACAGTTAAAAATATCTTGAGATAATTGACATTATAAGACACTCCACCAAACAAAAGGGTCTTCAAAGGCCTATAGAATATTCAATCATACAGTGATTCAAAATGTAGAATAATCAAAATATAGAATGATTTACAATTATTCAGCAAGTATTGTCAGACAACTAAAGAATTAAGCTAGAAAATCTGCAATTGGACTGGGCACAGTGGCTCACACCTGTAATCCCAGCACTTTGGGAGGCTGAGGCAGGTGTATTGTCTGAACTCAGGAGTTAAAACCAGGATAAACCACCCTGGGCAAGATGGTGAAACCCCATCTCTACTAAAGTGCAAAATTTAGATGGACTTGGTGGCACACGCCTGTAATCCCACCTACTAGGGAGGCTGAGGTGGGAAAGTCGCTTGAACCCAGGAGGTGGAGGTTGGAGTGAGCCAAGCTCATGCCATTGCACTCAGTCTGATTGACAGAGCAAGACTCTGTCAAAAAGAAAGAAAGAGAGAAAGAAAAAAGAAAAGAAAAGGAAAGAAAGAATCGGTAACTGTGTGGAAATTAAGCAATATGCTTCTAAACCTATGGACCCAACGGGTTGGAATGGAGTTTAGAAAGTATTTTGAAAGCAATAAAAATGAATTTATTGCTAAAAAAAACTTGGTGATATGAAATTACAGAAATGAATAGAATAAAACATATAACCTTAAAGGGAGTTATTAAAAGAGAATACATGCTCAAATTTAATACTCTAAACTTCCATAGCCAGAAGCTGGTGAAAGAACAGCAAATGAAATTCCTTTAAAGTGAAAGATTTTAATAACAAGGACAATAGAACTCAATACATATACAAATGGAGAAAAAAAGCAATAAAGTCAAATTGTTTTTTTACCGTTTATAAAATTGAGAAGATCCCTATCAATAGTGATTCAAGGAAAAAATGAGTAAAATCACATTTTGCTAATATCACAAATAACTATTGATAATTAGAAAGTACATTATAAACAAGTTTAAGCCAATATATTTGACAATTGGGGTTAAACAGACAAATTGGAGACCACAACTTGAAATAAATTAAAAATCTGAATACCTTTTTATCCATTAAATAAATTGAATCATTAATTAAAACCTTTCGACAGAAAAGAAAAAAAAAAACACTTCATGTTCACATGACTTTACTGAAAAATTCTTAAAAATGTTTAGGAATGTTGTAATGCCAGTATACACAAATTCAAAGAATAAAACAGAAATTCTCCCATCTCATCTTTTGAGGCCATCTAAAGGCCTTACTTAGTTGTGTGATTGTCAAATGACAGATTGCTGAATTGAAATGTAATAATAGGCCAGGCATGGTGGCTCATGCCTGTAATCCCAGAATTTTGGGAGGCCGAGGAAGGTAGATCACCTGAGCTCAGGAGTTAGAGACCAGCCTTGGCAACACGGCAAAACCCCATCTCTACCAAAAATACAAAAAATTAGTCAGGTATGGGGGTTCACACCTGTAGTTCCAGCTACTCAGGAGACTGAGGTGGGAGGATTGCTTAAACCCAGGAGGCGGAGGTTGAAGTAAGCCTAGATCATGTTACAGCACTTCAGCCTGGGTGACAGAGTGAGACCCTGTGTCAAAAAAAAAAAATGTAAAAAGAATAACTCCCCATAAATTTATAAATAATTATGATATTATTTCCCACACTGCATTATAATATGTATTTACATTTCTATCTCTCCTACTAAATTTGCTCAAAGGCGATACATCATCATCGTTATTCAGGAGAATGTACCTGAGCTACCACACAGTAGTGAGGAATCATAGAATCAGTTAAGACTATTTTAGATGTTTACAAATAAGCCCAGTTGATACATCATAAAACAAATGCAACAAGTTGTTCTTATCAATATATTCTGATTATATATTTCCTTAAACATCCCTTCTTCAATATTGGAATCATGTTTTATTCATCCCCAGGATCAAGGAAAATGTCAGGCATATGAACAATGCTCACTGGAATGAAATCAAAAGGTAATAGAGGGGATTTCAGTAACTGTTTATATCTACAAATACAGCTGGTGGGGACTTTTTCTTCTACTCCACTATTGCGTGGACAATGCGGTCTACATCTCTCAGATCTATTCCAGCACTCTGTTCCAGCAAGCACAGATCTTGTTATTCCAGCAAGCACAGACTTATTCTAGCACTCTATTCCAGCAAACACAAGGAAAGTAATCCCAGCATTAGGCCACCTCAAGTCAGTACTCTTGAAAACTAACCATTCTATGAATCATCTTGACATCTTTTTAATTATAGATTCTGATTCCCTTAGAGTAAGGCCTAAGTTATTTCATCCCTAACTGTTATGTGATGACATTCCTGTTTGGCTGTCAAACATACTTTGAGTTATAAGGATTTAATTACTGAGAACTTCTGCATAGGGCACAAGGTGAGTTCTTGATTTCTAGCCATCTTTTGAAGCAGGGATCCTAGGATACATCTTGATAATTGTGCATAAACAAATTCATCACCTGATGTATCACTTCCTGCTGATACCACCCAAGATACCAAGTGAAGTAACCAAGTAGATTACCTAGAGCCCTAAGGAGAACTTATGCTTAAATCCTTCAATTCCCAAGTTATATTATGCTGCTTTTGTGTGGTAAACTTCTTTTAGAAACGTCCCTAAGTCTTTCTCCAAGGTAGTACTGAATCCAAAACATTTCCAGACATGCCTCTAATTTTTCTTTTATTTTCATTATAATTGGATTTTCAGAAGCTAAAGAGTTCAATTTTCAGGGCATTCTTTGGATGAAAACTACAACTGTGCTTACATATTTCCACACAAATGTTGGCTTTCCTTACTCTTGTGGTCAAAACAATGTAAACCATTTCATAGTTCTGCTGTTTCCTCTCATAACTGAGTTGCATTCTTTCCTTCCACAAGATCTAGATGGCATGTACAGTTTGTATGACTCTAGTGAATGAACTGCGTTAATTTATACTACCTTACTTTGACATCTTTTCCTATTCCTAGAACCTCTTTCACATTCCCCAGTAGATGTCAAGAACCCCATTTTCTCTTTTGTGGGCCTCAAAAAAATCTTACGGGTGTTGAAAGAGGGGCCTTCCAAACAGAAGAGTTCCCCTGCGCATCAGCAAAGTTTTGGAACATGAGCAAGCATTATTTCTGCTGGGTAGTTCATAGGTACCATGCATGTAATATGTTAGTGCAAGGTCCTCCCAAAGAGCAATGAGAGCAGGCAATTAGAGTTGTTTGAAACTCAGCCGTATTCATAAAATGATCTGTTACTCATTCAAAGGCAAACGTTACCCAATTACTGCAACTTCCTACTCTGTCCTCTGAAAATGGACTTCTATGGTTTTATCTGTTCTCTTTTCAATCTGTTATCAAAAAACAAACCATGTGCAGTTTCCCTTACCCAACATTTCTTTCTTAGCAACATTTTATTCTCTCATAAATCAAAAGCTTTGGTTTCAAAGCTCTTATTTCTATGTGGACTTTGAGAGGCTCTTTTGAAAAATAAAATAAATAAAAAGCAACAACCATTTCTTTCCTTTTGCATTCCTATGAAAACAATGCTAATTCTCTTTGAAGCAGTGAGGATATCACTAACTCAGAAGAGAAAGTTTGCAAAACCCAAGTGTAAAAATTAAAAACACAGATAATAACATTTCAAGATAGTATCCTGCTGGAAATAAAAAGAGCAAATATGAACATGGTCTAAGCAATTACCATCTTTGTTTGTCTCTAAAGCCTACTCTATGGAAATTATTCTTGGATAGTAATTTTTATTCTATGCCCAAATTTTAAAAGCTATGCTTGTATAGGTTTATTATTTATCAAGCCGTGTAAAATTACAAAAATGCATTTGCATTAAGAGTTCCATGGCTTGAAATTTAGAAATATTTGAATTTTAAAAAATTCAACAGCTGTAATTTTCTGATAACCTTGAAATAATTGGTCCATGTTAGAATTATTTCCTATGAAGTGGCCCCTTAGATCAAGCTTCTCCAATCCACAGCCCAGGAGAGCTTTGAGTGGGACCCCAACACACATTTGTAAACTTTCTTAAACATTGTGTTTTTGAGTGTGATTTATGTTTGTAGTTCATCAGCTATTGTTAGTGTTAGTATATTTTATGTAATCCCCAAGACAGTTCTTTTTCTTCCAGCATGGCCCAGGGAAGCCAAAAGATTGGGCACCCATGCCTTAGATCCTGAAATAATTTCAAAATTTGCCTGAGAAGTATGTTCAGTTCTTCATAGTCCATGACAGCCCCAAGTGTGCTTTTGGTCTTTGATAAGTTCTGTGATGACTGTGTCAAAATCACCCCCTTTACTGTAAACCATCACCCAGATGTGACCCTTGGGACTCATTCTGAAACTAAATTAAGATTGGCATTTGACCAATTTGCGTTAAAGGGCAGAGTGTCAATTTGTTTTTTGCCTGTGGATTCACTCAGGGACAATTGATGCTTTGATAAAATGGGGGAAAATTATATAAAAATACAACTCAAGGGATATTAAATAACAAAATAAATAATCTTTGTTTCTAGCATCCAGGGTTATTTGGCAAAGAAAGAGAAAATAAGTGACTATTTTTCATGCTTTTCATATGGTGACAAACCAATTTTATTCTGTTTTGTACTTAAAATTTACATTGAAAATGCAAGTGAACTTTTGGTTTAGTAGTTCAGTGTACTGTAGGTAACCAGGGAGCAATGTTCAGTAAATACCATGCTATTGGATGCAAAACAGTGCAAAGAAAATGAGGCTATTTAACTCTCTTTCTTGATTGAGATTTGTATGAAGATTTTGAAATATTTAAGTTTCAATGTAGCACTTAGAATGTTACTTCTCTTCCTCCTCTTTTTAGGTTATATTTTTATTTTTAATAAAGCAAAATATGCATACAGCCTGATGCAATCAGAAAAGCATCTAAGAAGGGTAAAAAGAGGAGGATGACTCACTAATAAACTGTCATTTATAGAATATAATTAGTTTTTCCTTCATTAGCACATGCAAGAGGGATGAGTCTAATGGTAATTGTAGGACTCCAGGGTTTTCAGACTCAAAGGTAATATAATATATAAAACTGAAGTAATTAGGAGCTACGTCAAAAAATGTCATCTTTCTTATGTGTGAAAACTAGGCATTTTGTAGCAAAATAGCAATATTGATACCACAGGGACACTCTGTTTCTTTTCCACTCTGACAGAAAAGTCTCTAGTGATAGGTCCTCAAATCTTTTATTTGAGTTGTAAGTGAGAATGAGTTTGGTGCTCTCAATTAGTCCTGAGAGGGGAACCAATAGCACACAAGCTGGCACACTTTGCAATTGCTTCTGAAGAGATCTGTAGCTATACAGGCACTCGCAAAGGCTGTGACCATCCTGAAGGTACACCCAGTCCACTCGATTCACCAGAAAGCCTATAGAATGAATGGACTCAAGATTTTGCACTCTGATTTTATGAGTACAATTAATCCATTAAGAAGTTTTTACACCCAGACCCCCATTGCTTACTTTCTAACGCATTTATACAGTGTCTTAACCGTGGCATCATAGTGTGCTGTATAATGAGTTCAATTCTTCTTGTCTGTTTCTTGTTTTTTTTTTTTTCTCAATGGGAAAAAAGAAACACAAAGATAGCTGAGTTTAATATTGCTAAATAATTAGTACTGCTGAATATTATTTTCTCATTAAGTTATAACTCAGTAAATATAAAACTAGAAGCATAGTTTTGAAAACAAAGTTAACAGAATATTATCTAACAGCAGTAATAGATAGGAAATGTTCAGTACAAGAACACATAAAGTATTAATTGCTTATGAGATAATGAGACAATTGTGTTTCACTATAAACTTCTAACTGGAGAAAGATGAGCATTCTTAGTCTGTGACTACATTGTTTATTAATTCTATTGTTTTTTAATAGTGTAAGTTGTAGCTGTGTTACAATTTTCTTTCATAAAGATGAAAAAAAAACATTGTTAATGTGATTTATGAGGGTTATAACATTTTCCAGGTTTATGTTACTGCCAGGTTGTAAATGTTTTATTTTCTGAATGATTCCATTCTCTTGAGTATTGCCTAAGATCAAAGTCTCTCTACCAGGGCATACATAACATGATCCCATTTGGAAAACATCAAACAGTCAAGCTAACATGCAAATAAACACAAACCCTAGTATTTTCTCTGACAGCCATGGAAATCCTAAACATAAAGAAATGAAGATGAGAAAGGAAGGGAGTAAAACAATTGCATATTTAGGAATCAGAAGAAACTGGATTGGTTTTGATGATAAATTTATTGGTACTACAAAAAGCTCTCATGACAAAATAACATACATGATTGTACAAAGTATGATTAATGAAAGAAATATGGTTTCAGTTTTATATTATTACAGAATATTTTATAATCTAAATCTTTATTTGATCATATTTTTGGCCAGATTTCAAGTTACATTCTCCCAGGATGTGTTAAAAGTAAAAATATAACATGAAAAGACAATATTTTGAGTGGGATGTGCAGGCTGTCTGTGTGTGACATCTATCACCCCTCAGATCTTCAGGGTCTGTTCCATCTGTGTTTGTTTTTCCTGAAGCTGTCCACTCACTTGAGCAGGATGCCCTTCCCAGAGAGAGGAAAGCCAGCCTTTGAAATTCACTAGAATTGCTCTTCTCAGGATTTTTATGTTTGTCTTAATTGATAAACTGCCTTAAGAGAAAGGATACTCAGGTTTACCTCACACTGACATGTTCTCTTTAGGAAGCATACATTTTGAAAAATGTTAAAGACTATTTTACCCTGAATAAAAACAAATTACCCTATGTAGTGACTTTACATTCAATTTTCCTATATATTCCGAGTACCTTCTTAGTTTATTTATCAAAATTAGATATATCTAAATCACTGGCAAATATTCTTTTCTTTATGATTCTAATTCTTGTTGTTATTAAAAACACTTCTATACCTTTCTAATATGCTTTATTGAAAAGAGAATAATAGATGCTTGTTAAAAATTTTTTTAAACATTCTAGGTTGGTCCTCACATTTGATTGAATTTAAGCAATGTAAAATAACTACTAATTTTCCTCAGCTTTCTAAAAACATATGGAGTTTGGGTGTTGTTCTAAGTGTAAGAAAACGTTGAAAAGGATAAGAATGATATGATTCAAATTCTATTTATAAATATCACTATGACTGTTGTGAAAATAACTCTGGCAGAAGCAAGAGTTGCAAGAGGAAAATCAGTTTGGGTATTTTTGCATTAGTGTATGTTAGAGATGTTTTTGGCTTTGAGAAAGCAGCAATGGAGGCAGTGAAAAGTATGTTTCCTGATGTCATGTAAGATTACATCTGCTTACATTCTTGATATCATATGAAGTTAGTGCTACAAAATTTGCTAATGTACTGGATGCAGGGTATAGCGAAGGAGTGATCAGGTTTGACTTCTAGGTTTGTAGTCTGAGGCATTAGAATTTGGTGTTTACATTTATTGACATGAGAAAGATAGAAAACAGGTTTGGGAATGAAAGTAGTATGTGTGCAAATCTGTGGCTCTATTTTGTCAACATCAAGTCTTGGTTGCCTATGAGACATCTCAAGCAGTGTTGTCAAGTAGGGTATAGGATGTGTCAGTCTTTAATTTAGATGCTTTTTGAACAGTAGACATGAGTTTTGGTCACTAGTATGTAAATGTCGATCAAAGGCACATGAAAGAATGAGACTTCTTAGGGAAGACACTTAGGGAAAGGAAGAGAGCTGAGAATTATTCTCCAGGGCTCTAGAGCTTCTCATGTCTGAAGAAGAGGATCCAGAAAAGGAGACTAAGGAGGAGTGCCCTGTGATGTAGGAAGGAAGCCAGGGCACTAGCATTCTAGAGTTTTGGTTAAAACATTGACATGGAAGGATGATAAATTGTGCTAAGGATGAAGATTAAAAAGTAAATATTAAACATGACAAAGAGAAAGTTATTGCCAAATTTGCTAAAAGTGGTTTTGGTGGAAAAATAGTGAAGAGAGTTTTATTAAATGAGATGAGGTGCGAAAATGCAGACAGATAATAAAGCCCGTTTTTTCATGAGGTCTTGCAGTAAGATGCTGAGAAATAGGGCTGCAGGGAAAAAGACACAAGGGAGTCCAGGGACGTTTGTTCATTTGTTTTCACTGGTTTTGTTGAGTACAGTTAGTGGAAGACGTTTGTATGCTGATGGAAGCAATCTAGTGAGAAGGAGAAACTGATGAGGTGGGAGAAAAATTCTTGAGTAACTTATAGAGGATGGAAACCAGTGCTGAAGTACTGGACTTGACCTTAGGTAAGAAGAGGGACAGTGAATCTATTGCAGGGAGAAAATGCAGAGGTGATGTATGTAGATGCAGGCAGACTGGTAGATTTGGTGGTAAGACATTTAGGGAACTCTCTTTTAATTGCTTCAATGTGCTTCAGTAAGATGAATCAAAAGTCATCGATTTGAGTGAAAAGGTGTAAAGAGAGTTTTGAAAAAGAAAAAAAGGAAAAAGTGTATATGAATGGAATGACCCAAAGAATGTATTTGGCATTGATTTTCTAATAATGATGACCCCGATGTGCTGCACCATCAACACGGTTGCCAGGTGTTACCTGTGACCTATGAAACTCATGTAAGCTAGTTAGGTTGAGGAGCAATGATATTAGCCAGCATAGCCATTTGCTTGTAACTCTTACTGCATTAGCATCATGCTCTTTTGAACCAATTAAGCAGATTAGATTCAGAGAACTGACTAGCAAGAAAGCTTATTTAGTGTTGATTTTCTATATTGGTTCTTACACATAATGGTATAACTTTTCTTCGTTTTTAAATGTTATCAGTAATCTAAATACAAAAGCAGCTTTAAAGTGCCCAGTCCAACACATAATTAGAAATTATGACAAAGTGTTATGCGCAAAGATGTTAAAACATTATTTATATTGGGAAAGTATAACAACCTAACCATCCAACAGTAAGAGAATAGTTATAATATATCCTTAAGTAGTTTATTTTACAGTCCTTTTAAGATCAGAAAATTAATTCTAAAATGATAATAACATATCATTAGTTCTGTAGGATATCATTTAACACAATGGCATGCAAGGCACAGGCTGAAATGGCTTCTGCTGGCTCCTCAGCTCATTCCCTGCCTGCTATACCTTGCAGACTCGTCTATGGCATTCTACTTTCTGCTATTCCTCAAAACGTCTAAGCAGATCCTTCTCTCATTTCATTTTTGTTTGCATTATTCCACCTGCCCAGAGCCTTGTTTCTCAGACCTTCTCATGGCCTTAGACATTAGACATGAGAAAACAAGACAACTCCTTATCTTCATGTAGCTCCCTGGTCTAGGGTCACCTCCTCAAGAAGGTCTTCTTAGATTATTCTGCCTAAAACACATCCTCCAGCTCTTACTCCTGTTACCTGTCTACACTTTTAATCACAGTACTTATCGTAGTCTGGCATTAACTTTTTACACTTATTTACCTGTGGAATGTCTGTCTCTCCTGTGAAAACAGATGTTTTCCTTCCATATATGTATCAAGAACAATGCCAGTAGGTACTCGCTGTATATATGTTACATAAACTATTCAATGAATTGATAATGAATTAAACTAATAACATTTTAATACATTCTGTAAAGATACAGTTATACTCTGAGATATCCTTTTGCTCACCCAGAAAGATCTCACGTCTATAGGCATCAGTAAATGTCTTAAAGGAAGCAGTACAGACTTTATACAATAAGGAATGAAAAAAAAAAAAAATCTCAAGGTAGAGCAGATAAAAATCAGAAAAGTTGCTCCCATTCAGCCAAAATAACTAACAGCCCATGAGAAAATGTTGTTGAAACCATCATTTTCTCCAGTAAGTGAAGAGGTTACAGAACTCAGAAAGAAGGGGAAGGAGGACATTTTAGTAAATGAAGAAACACAGAAATTACTTCTAGTCGGAATAAACACCAGACCTCCATTAAGAACTGAATGGCTCAGAAACGCTTAAGTACTGCCTTAAATGTTATAAAGAGAATAATCTCTAGGTTAAGCCTTTGACCTTAGTTCTAAGAGATAATTTCTGAGGGTGCCTGCACATAGTTTACGCTGGAGTATGAATAGAGAATGTAAAAGAAAATTCTAATAGCAGGTAACAGGAAAGGTCAGAAAAGTGATGAACAGTTTTGAGATCTGAAGTGTTTGTGTGGGAGAAAGCTGCAAAGAAATTGGAATTTCAGTACTTTCTAATCAGAGAAATAATGTTGCTTAAAAGAAAAAATTACAAATGCAAAACTGTAAAACCTACCCTGATAAGTCACATATCATATCCACTTCGTTTTAGCCACTCGTATATATGCAAAGACATACAAAATGATTTCTTTTCATCCAAATGTGATTAAATGAGATTTAGAAAATGGCTACTTGGTGAGATTTTTGTAATGCACTGAAATCAACAATTTTTATGGTGAAGAATATATATTGGTTTTGATTTATTATTTATTTTCCAGTTTGAATAATGCAAGATTTTTTTTATAAAAAATGATGGGGAAATGCTAAGCAAACAAAAAACCTCATAGTGTGAAATACATGAGTACATTAAAAAATTGCAATAAAGTCTGCTGCAAGGAGAATTAGCATTGAATGTATGCAATATATATTTTCCCAAAGCAAATTTAATTTGAAACATATTTTCAAAGTTAAAAGTTTTCTCTCTTTATTAAATCAGAGAACATGTGACAACTATAAACTTTTCTACATCAGTGCCTTTGTTTAAGCTTATGCTACAGTTAGAGGATCTTCTGACATCCAGCCTCAATCCTCCCTACACAATATAAAACAGAATAATGTGATGTGTTTTAGAAGCATGTTTTTATAAATTTCTCTGCTAATTAAAAATAATTCATCTGACTTTGATTTTTACTCTTTCTTGGGAAAATGACATAAAATTTCATGTCATTTATGATGTTTGCTTTTATCTCAGGTGTCCTAATTTATAAAAGAAGACATTTTTTTAATTGATCTATTGGTTAAATTTTGACCATCCTTCCCTACAAATCAAATTCTTGATCAACAAAATGTTCTTGGTAAAGGAACTTCAGTAGTCAGTAATATTGATGGATGCTTGGTAAGAGCATTATATTGTATCACCCACTTAAGTTGGGTTTTAAAAGTTCTCTGATCTATGGGACTAGCAAAATGCTGCTTTAGCAAAGATTTCAATATCATGCTATCTAGATGGAAGAAATATAATAATAATATCACTAAAAATGGGTGATAATATCAGTGCATTCTTTGACATTGTATACTTTGAAACAATATTCTACAAATCTTCAGATCTTGCCATTTGCCATTATTCTATCATTTCAATCTGCCATTTATTTCTTCCTTCTTTTCTTCCTTCCTTTTTCTCAACAAATATTTTTTGAGAATCAATTATATGGTGTGGGCCCAAGGGTCAGGGCAGCAAGCAAGCCAGACCCAGGTTTCTTAGTCATATAAAGCCTAGCAGAGAAGACAGTTAATTAAAGCATACTTGCAATGATGTGTGATGGGCATAACAATGGAGTATATACCAGATGGACATAGCATTGGGACTTAACTGTTTGGGAAAAGTCTGTAAGAAGCAATATTCCAAATGGTACCTAGAGGATGAGTCAGAGTTAGCCAGGGAAAAGTTGCAGGAGAAGAAAATAATCCTGGTAGAAAGGTGAGAACTTCAGTGGCCAGCAGAGCAAAAGAAAGATGAAATAGGGAGGCCGAGGCGGGTGGATCACGAGGTCAAGAGATCAAGACCATCCTGGTCAACATGGTGAAACCCCGTCTCTACTAAAACTACAAAAAATTAGCTGGGCATGGTGGTGCGTGCCTGTAATCCCAGCTACTCAGGAGGCTGAGGCAGGAGAATTGCCTGAACCCAGGAGGCGGAAGTTGCGGTGAGCTGAGATTGCGCCATTGCACTCCAGTCTGGGGAATAAGAGTGAAACTCCGTCTCAAAAAAAAAAAAAAAAAAAAAAAAAAAAGAAAGAAAGAAAGAAAGATGAAATAAAATTTAAGAGGTGAGGCTGGAGGATTAGGCAAGAAGTATATTATAGAGAACTTTGAAAATTCAGCCATTGGACTTTACCATGAGAAGTTTAAGGTAAATGGAAGAATTTTTAGAGTGGAATGACATAAAATAGTTTGCCTTTTAAGAATATAACTAGAGTGACCCTCTTCATAATCAGGTTCCAATCATTTGCCTTAGGAGTCCTCAATATTGCCTGCTAGTAATAAGAGAGGTCCAGAAATCCATATTCTTTTCACATGAGACTCTAGCTCCTTTCTCTTATGTATCTAGTTCTCCATTACCCTCCAGAATCTTAAGATCTCAGAAGTGGAGCTTGTTTGAATCCTGCCACATTGTGTCAACCCTGCTGGCTGGATGGATACCACCTGAAGCATAGAAGCTGAGTGAAATGTCCAGTCCCTCTGTACACTATTGGTGTCAGTGTGACTTCTTTTTTTT
>NW_022436946.1:25502895-25504674 GCF_009761245.1 Sapajus apella | reverse complement strand
CTCTTGACCTCGTGATCCACCCGCCACAGCCTCCCAAAGTGCTGGGATTATAGGCATGAGCCACAACGCTCGGCCCCCCCGTGTGACTTCTTGATCCAGCAGTCTTTGCACTTACTGAAGGGGCACCTGTGAACCAGGCTCACTGTGCACCCATTATCACTTCAGCCCAGTGCATCTTGGACAGCACTTTTACTATTTTTAGAGTCTGGTGACACAGAACACTCACACATACTCTGTGAAGTGAGCTTACTACTATAGACAGGTATCAAGGGACAGCAGAAGCCTAGGATTCATGATGTGTCACCTCCCAAGGCTCAGGGAAGTTGCCCAGGGTGAAAAGTCTCATCTGTGCTTGTCCCACTTGCACTGCCACTGAGGCACCCTGGAAAGCAGCTTGCCCTGGGTTTTATATCCCATGGGCAACAGGATACACTGGGGTAAAGCATGGAAGGAAATCCAGTTCCTATGAGTGACTGGAGCAGAGTCTTTGCTGTACCAGCACAGGCCAGTTTCTCCTTATCTCAGGATGTTACATTCCCAGTGTATTCCACAGTTATTCTTAAGAATTATAAGTGAGAAAGTGGGGACAATTGGGTCAGTTCAAGGCCACCCAGAGAACGTTCCTACAGTACCCAACAACACTGGATAGGCCCTTCAGGTTAATCATTTTTTATTTTGTCATTACGCTTCCTCTACCAGCATTGGCACCCTCCTTGATGGAGGGGAAGAGGATGTTTAGGCAGCTGCAGTTTCCATGGCAGTGCTACAGAGATATGAGTTTTGAAGTTCTGTTCAGTTAAAGAATGGGGATTGAAAGCAGTGGCTCACACTCAGCCCAGTACTTTGGGAGGCTAAGACTGGAGGGTCACTTGAATCCAGGAGTTGGAGTCCAGCCTGGGAAACGTAGGGACACCCCAGCTCTACAAAATGTTTTTTAAAAATAGCTGGGCATACTGGTACACACCTCTGGTACTAACTGCTTTTGAGGCTGCTGTGGGAGGATGGCCCAGGCCCCAGAGTTCGAGGTTGCAGTGAACGAAGACTATGCTACCACACTCCAGCCTGGACAACAGAGTCAGACCTTGTGTCAAAAGAAAAGAAAGAAAAGAGAAGAGGAGGGGGAGGGGAAGGGGGGAGGGGAGCGAAGAAGGGGGGGAGGAAAGAAAAGCAGGGGAGGGGAGGGAATGGGAGGGAAGGGGAGAGGAGGGGAGGAAAATGAAGGAAGGAAGGGAAGGGAAGGAAGGACGGAAGGGACAGAGGGAGAGAGGTGAAGGGAAAGGAGGGAGGGAGGGCCTGTGATGAGCCATTTTAACCAGTGGCACAGTTGCAGGGAACAGAGGCCCTCCTCATGAAGTGTGGGGGCTCGTGAGGCCCTTCCTGGCCAGTCAGCAGGAAGTATGAAGCTTCTTCTTTTTTTTTTTTTTCTCCTTTTGAAAGGCATATGTTTTACTGTCAAACCAAACTTAAAGCAGTCAGAATGGTACACGTTTCTGAGTTAACTTCCTGCTTTCTTGGACATTTCAAAATTATTGATATTCCAGTGTGACAGAAGCCCCGTAATGATGGAACCACGTAGGTGGAAAAAATTATTACCCAACTTTCTTTTTTTTTTTTTTTCATTTATTTATTTTATTACATTTTAGGTTTTGGGGTACATGTGAAGAACATGCAATATTGTTGCATAGGTACACACCTGGCAGTGTGATTTGCTGCCTTCCCCCCATCACCTACATCTAGCATCTCTCCCCTTGCTATCTCTCCCCAGCTCCCCACCCCCCA
>NW_022436946.1:25411210-25502795 GCF_009761245.1 Sapajus apella | reverse complement strand
CACCCGCCTATGAGTGAGAACATGCGGTGTTTGATCTTCTGCTCTTCAGTCAGTTTGCTGAGAATGATGGTTTCCAGGTTCATCCATGTCCCTACAAAGGACATAAACTCATTGTTTTTGATGGCTGCATAATATTCCATGGTGTATATATGCCACATTTTCCCTGTCCAGTCTACCATCGATGGGCATTTGGGTTGGTTCCAGGTCTTTGCTATTGTAAACAGTGCTGCAATGAACATTCGTGTACACGTGTCCTTATAGTAGAACGATTTGTAATCCTTTGGATATATACCCAGTAATGGGATTGCTGGGTCAAATGGAATTTCTATTTCTAGGTCCTTGAGGAATCGCCACACTGTCTTCCACAATGGTTGAACTAATTTACACTCCTTCCAACAGTGTAAAAGTGTTCCTATTTCTCCACATCCTCTGCAGCATCTGTTGTCTCCAGATTTTTTAATGATCGCCATTCTGACTGGCATGAGATGGTATCTCAATATTGTTTTGATTTGCATTTCTCTGATGACCAGTGATGATGAGCATTTTTTCATATGTTTGTTGGCCTCATGTATGTATTCTTTTGTAAAGTATCTGTTCATATCCTTTGCCCACTTTTGAATGGGCTTGTTAGTTTTTTTCTTGTAAATCTGTTTTAGTTCTTTGTAAATTCTGGATATCAGCCCTTTGTCAGATGGGTAAACTGCAAAATTTGTTTCCCATTCTGTTGGTTGCCGATTCACTCTAATGACTGTTTCTTTTGCTGTGCAGAAGCTGTGGAGTTTGATTAGGTCACATTTGTCAATTTTGGCTTTTGTTGTCAATGCTTTTGGTGTTTTGGTCATGAAGTCTTTGCCTACACCTATGTCCTGAATGGTTTTGCCTAGATTTTCTTCTAGAGTTTTTATGGTATTAGGTCTTATGTTTAAGTCTTTAATCCATCTGGAGTTAATTTCAGTGTAAGGTGTCAGGAAGGGGTCCAGTTTCTGCTCTCTGCACATGGCTAGCCAGTTTTCCCAACACAATTTATTAAACATGGAATCCTTTCCCCATTGCTTGTTTTTGTCTGGTTTGTCAAAGATCAGATGGTTGTAGATATGTTGCTTTGCGTCCGAGACCTCTGTTTTGTTCCATTGGTCTATATCTCTGTTTTGGTAACAGTACCATGCTGTTTTGATTACTGTAGCCTTGTAGTACAGTTTTAAGTCCGGTAGTGTGATGCCTCCCACTTTGTTCTTTTTGCTTAGAATTGACTTGGCTATGCGGGCTCTTTTTTGGTTCCATATGAAGTTTAATGTGTTTTTTTCCAGTTCTGTGAAGAAGGCCATTGGTAGCTTAATGGGGATAGCATTGAATCTGTAAATTTGGGCAGTATGGCCATTTTCACAATATTGATTCTTCCTAACCATGAACATGGGAAGTTTTTCCATCTGTTTGTGTCCTCTCTTATTTCATGGAGCAGTGGCTTGTAGTTCTTCTTGAAGGGGTCCTTTACGTTCCTTGTTAGTTGTATTCCCAGGTATTTTATTGTCTTTGTGGCAATTGTGAATGGAATTTGTTCTTGATTTGGCTCTCTTTAAGTCTGTTATTGGTGTATAGGAATGCATGTGATTTTTGCACATTGATTTTGTATCCTGAGACTTTGCTGAAGTTGTTTATCAGTTTCAGGAGATTTGGGGCTGAGACGATGGGGCCTTCTAGATATACAATCATGTCATCTGCAAATAGAGACAATTTGACTTCCTCCTTTCCTATTTGAATACCCTTTATTTCTTTTTCTTGCCTGATTGCTCTGGCTAGAACTTCTAGTACTATATTGAATAGGAGTGGTGAGAGAAGGCATCCTTGTCTAGTGCCACATTTCAAGGGGAATGCTTCCAGTTTTTGCCCATTCAGTATGATATTGGCTGTTGGTTTGTCGTAAATAGCTTTTATTATTTTGAGATATGTTCCGTCAATACCTAGCTTATTGAGGGTTTTTAGCTAAAGGGCTGTTGAATTTTGTCAAAGGCCTTCTCTGCATCAATTGAGATAATCATGTGGTTTTTGTCTTTGGTTCTGTTTATGTGGTGAATTACGTGTATAGACTTGCATATATTGAACCAGCCTTGCATCTCTGGGATGAAACCTAATTGATCATGGTGGATAAGCTTTTTGACGTGCTGTTGCAATTGGCTTGTCAGTTTTTAATTGAAGATTTTTGCATCTATGTTCATCATGTATATTGGCCTGAAGTTTTCTTTTCTTGTTGAGTCTCTGCCAGGTTTTGGTATCAGGATGATGTTGGTCTCATAGAATGATTTGGGAAGAATTCCCTCTTTTTGTATCATTTAGAATAGTTTCAGAAGGAATGGTACCAGCTCCTGTTTGTATGTCTGGTAGAATTCGGCTGTGAACCCATCTGGACCTGGGCTTTTTTTGGGTGGTAAGCTCTTAATTGCTGCCTCAACTTCAGACCGTGTTATGGGCCTGTTCAGGGTTTCGGCTTCTTCCTGGTTTAGGCTTGGCAGGAGGCAAGTGTCCAGGAGTTTATCCATTTCTTCCAGGTTTACTATTTTATGTGCATAGAGTTGTTTGTAATAATCTCTGATGATGGTTTGAATTTCTGTGGAATCTGTGGTGATATCCCCTTTATCGTTATTGCATCAATTTGGTTATTCTCTCTTTTCTTTTTTATTAATCTGGCTAGTGGTCTATTTTGTTGATCTTTTCAAAAAATCAGCTCCTAGATTTATTGATTTTTTGAAGGATTTTTTGTGTCTCTGTCTCCTTCAGTTCTGCTCTGATCTTAGCTATTTTTTGTCTTCTGCTAGACTTTGAGTTTTTTTGATCATGCTCCTCTAGCTCTTTCAGTTTTGATGATAGGTTGTCAATTTTTGATCTCTCCTTGCTTCTCATGTGGGCAATAATTGATATATTATTTATATTAATATATATATATATATTTTTTTTACTTTGTAAACAATTTTTTATTTAAAATTCTACCTTGTTAAAAATTAATCAGTAAGTGTCCTGGTAACTATAGCAAAATATATTTTGTTACAAGAGCAAGCTTAATTCAGTAACACAAAAATGTGTAAGTATGCATTTTTGTTTTTTTTTTTTTTTGAGACAGAGTCTCGCTCTGTCACCAGGCTGGAGTGCAGTGGCAGGATCTATGCTCACTGCAAACTCCACCTCCTGGGTTCAAGAGATTCTTCTGCCGCAGCCTCCTAAGTAGCTGGACCTATAGGCGTGCACCACCATGTCCAGCTAATTTCTGTATTTTTAGTAGAGATGGGGTTTACCATGTTGGCCAAGATGGTCTCGATCTCTTGACCTCATGATCCGCCCACCTCAGCCTCCCAAAATGCTGGAATTACAGATGTGAGCCACTGCACCCAGCCAGATAAGTATGTATTAATATGAAGAAATAAGGAATTAAAATAGATTATTCTTATTTAGATTTACTTATTCAGGAACGATTCAACTCACAGTTTATTTTCTATAGACTTATAATATTTTGCCCTCTACAGCTCTACAGAGCATACTAAACAGAAAGCAATTCTGTACAGTCGACCGTGATATGTACAAAGATTCCTAATGCCTCGAGGTATTTTTAAAAAACTTATAACAATACTTAGTTGCTTCTAATAGTCATTAAGATTTTAGTTCTGTTCCTTGAATTACATTCCGAATCTTCTCAGCATCAATTTGTACAATTTTGTTGGATGGATCAATCTTAAGTGCTGCTTCATAATCCTGTAGGCCTTCTACATACAATTCTAGTTGACAGAATGCTGTTCCACGTCGTATATGTGCCTTCATTCTAGAGACTGCTTGAAATGTGTCCCAGAGATTCTGGTATGTTGTGTCTTCATTCTCGTTGGTTTTGAAGAACATCTTTATTTCTATCTTCATTTCATTGTTTATACAGTCAACATTCAAGAGCAAGTTGTTCAGTTTCCATGAAGCTGTGCGGTTCTGGGTTAGTTTTTGAATTCTGAGTTCTAACTTGATTGCACTGTGGTCTGAGAGACTGTTTGTTATGATTTCCGTTCTTTTGCATTTGCTGAGGAGTGATTTATTCCCAATTATGTGGTCAATTTTAGAGTAGGTGTGATGTGGTGCTGAGAAGAATGTATATTCTGTGGATTTGGGGTGGAGAGTTCTGTAAATGTCTATTAGGTTTGCTTGGTCCGGGTCTGAGTTCAAGTCCTGGATATCCTTGTTAATTTTCTGTCTGGTTGATCTGTCTAATATTGACAATGGGGTGTTAAAGTCTCCCAATATTATTGTGTGGGAGTCTAAGTCTCTTTGTAAGTCATTAATAACTTGCTTTATATATCTGGGTGCTCCTGTATTGGGTGCGTATACATTTAGGATCGTTAGCTCTTCTTGTTTTATTGATCCTTTTACCATTATGTAATGTCCTTCTTTGTCTCTCTTGATCTTTGTTGCTTTAAAGTCTAATTTATCAGAGATGAGAATTGCAAATCCTGCTTTTTTTTGCTCTCCATTTGCTTGGTAAATCTTTCTCCATCCCTTTATTTTGAGCCTTTGTGTATCCTTGCATGTGAGATGGGTTTCCTGGATACAGCACACTGATGGATTTTTGCTTTTTATCCAATTTGCCAGTCTGTGTCTTTTGATTGGGGCATTTAGTCCATTTACATTTAGGGTTAGTATTGTTATATGTGAATTTGATACTGCCATTTTGGTGCTAGCTGGCTGTTTTGCCCGTTAGTTGACGCAGATTCTTCATTGTGTTGATTCTCTTTACCATTTGGCATGTTTTTGGAGTGGTTGGCACTGGTTGTTCCTTTATATGTGTAGAGCCTCTTTCAGGAGCTCTTGTAAAGCTGGCCTGGTGGTGACGAAATCTCTGACGACTTGCATGTTCACAAAGGATTTTATTTTTCCTTCACTTATGAAGCTTAGTTTGGCTGGATAGGAGATTCTGGGTTGAAAGTTCTTTTCTTTAAGGATGTTGAATATTGGCCCCCACTCTCTTCTGGCTTGTAGGGTTTCTGCTGAGAGATCTGCTGTGAGTCTGATGGGCTTCCCTTTGTGGGTAACCCAACCTTTCTCTCTGGTTGCCCTTAGTATTTTCTCCTTCATTTCAACCCTGGTGAATCTGACGATTATGTGCCTTGGGGTTGCTCTTCTTGACGAATATCTTTGTGGTATTCTCTGTATTTCCTGGACTTGAATATTGGCCTGCCTTGCTAGGTTCGGGAAGTTTTCCTGGATAATATCCTGAAGAGTATTTTCCAGCTTGGATTCATTCTCTTCGTCGCATTGAGGTACGGCTATCAAACGTAGATTAGGTCTTTTCACATAGATTTTTTTGGAGATTTCATTCATTCCTTTTTACCCTTTTTTCTCTATCCTTGCCTCCCCATTTTATTTCATTGAGTTGATCTTCAACCTCTGATATCCTTTCTTCTTCTTGGTCAATTCAGCTGTTGATACTTGTGCATGCTTCACGAAGTTCTCGTGTTGTGTTTTTCAGCTCCATCAATTCACTTATATTCCTCTCTGTGTTGTCCATTCTCGTTAGCATTTTGTCAAATCTTTTTTCAAGGTTCTTAATTTCTTTGCATTGGGTTAGAACATGTTCTTTTAGCTTACTGTAGTTTCTTATTACCCACCTTCTGAAGTCTGATTCTGTCATTTCATCACACTCCTTCTCCATCCAGTCTTGTTCCCTTGCTGGTGAGGAGTTGTGATCCCTTTTAGGAGGAGAGGTGTTCTGGTTTCCGGTGTTTTCATCCTTTTTGTCCTGGTTTCTTCCCATCTTTATGGATTTATCCACCTGTCGTCTTTGTATTTGCTGGCTTTCAGATTGGGTCTCTGAATGGATGTTCTGTTTGTTGATGATGAGGTTATTTCGGTTTCTTGGTTTTCCTTCTGGCAGACTGGCCCCTCTGCTGTAGGTCTGCTGAGGTCCACTCTAGGCCCTGCTTGCCTGGGGATCACCTGCAACAGCTGCTGAACAGTAAGGGTGGTTACCAGTTTTCTTCTGCTGCTATCTTTGTCCCAGAAGGATACCCGCCAAGTGTCAATCTGATCTCTCCTTTATGAGGTGGCTCTTTGGATATACAGGGGTCAGGGAGCTGCTTGGGGAGATGGTCTCTTCTTTATGGGAGCTCAGATGCTGAGCTGTCAGCTCCGTTGTTCATTCAGAGCTGCTGAGCAGGTACGTTTAGGTCTGCTGCAGCAGAACTCATAAACCGCTTTTTGTTCCCAGGTGCTCTGTCCCAGGGATTTAGGGCTTTATGAGTTTCCGTTATGATGCTGCCTTCTTTTTTTTTCCCTTCAGAGCTGCCCTGCCCAGCAAGGAGGCAGCCTAGTCACTGTCTGCCTACAGAGGCTTTGCTGAGCTGCTGTGGGCTCCGCCCAGCTGCTGAGTGAACTTCCCTGCAGTCCTGTTTATATGGGTCTAGTTAGAACTGCCTCAGCAATGGTGGCCCACCTCTGTTGAGGTGGAGTCTCTCTGTAGTGGCAGGGTGCCTTGGCAATGGCGGGCTGCCTCAGCATTGACCGACTACCTCTGTTGTGGTGGGCTGCCTCGGTAATGGCAGACGCCCCTCCCCCACAGAGCTGAACCATCCCGGGTTCAGCTGTGCTTGCTGTGAAACTCTCATTCCAGAGAGTTTCTGATTGCTGTTCTTTGTAGGGGTGGGACCAGCCAAGCCTGATTGCCTGGCTCACTGCCTCAGAGCCTTTTTTTTTTTTTTTTAAGTTGGTGTTCCAGTCGCCTGTTGAAGAGGTGCCGGGGTCTGTGTGTTTTCCTCTACCACAAGTCACTGCTCTGGCTTAAACAGTGGCACTGAGATTCATGGCACTCTTTTTGCCCTGGAATCTACTGTCCTGGTTCTCTGCTCAGTCCCCTTTTTAAACAGATGAATGGGCAACTTCCCGTGGCTCCAATCGCCAGCCAAAAGGGCACCTGGACTGGTGTATTTTGTATGGAGAACCGCTGCTCTGGGGCGCCGACAAAGCAGCTGCGTGGGGCAAAGCAGCGGCGCCGGCCGGCACAGCTGTGCTGGCCGAAGCAGCTGCACTGGCGACCCGTGGAGCTACTCCGCCTGGGAATTTCCTAGTCTGTGGGCAATAAAAATGCGGCGTCCACTCATCCTCTGCACTTTCATTGGGGGCTGCAATCCTGAGCTGTTCCTAAACAGCCATCTTGGATCGATCCCAGTATGAAGCTTCTTATCAACCCATCTGCAGCCAAGTCACTCTGATGGAGCACAGGCTACAGGAAGCTTTCCACTGCTACTAATCTCTGGTTTACCTCAATATCCCAAGTCCAGCTTCTCTATTCTTTCATCATTTATGTAATGAATTCTGTGCTTTATGGATTTAGTTTCCAATAGCTCAAACGCTTTCTTTTTTTCTGAATGGGCCCTGATACAGGTTTTATATGCAGTAAAAATAATGGCACAGCAATTCTATGGAGGAAAGAGGTGGGACAGAGGCTTGGAAAAGGCCTAGAAGTATGGAAGCTTACGTGACTGCACAGCCAGTACCGTATTTGATTATCATTTTTATAATTACAAAACACCTCTATGGAAGGAAGTATGTCTGATATCATTTTGAAAAATCCATCAAGAGTTCAATTGTAGAACTATGATGTCATTTGCACATCAGAAAAGACATTTTGAAAGGAACTTGGCTTACTGTTTTGAAATATTATTATAGCCCCATTATCTTGTGCAATTCCATTGTCCCTTACCTGAGTAATTTCCCTGTTAGAGTTTTTGTGTTTTCAGAAAATGAACAAAAGTTCTGGAAGAAAATGCCAGAATTTAAACCAAATTTACCAAGGGGAAGAAGAGTGGATCAGACACTGGAAGGAAGGGAGACTTTTTCTTTTCATTTATATATCCTTTGAAATTGCTTTTACATATTTTTACTATATGCAATTATTACTCTTCTAATAAAATTTCATGAAGAATGTGCTCCATCGTTGAATGGTTAGTACAAGGATCAACAGAAGCAAGGGGCAGCTTCTGTATCTACACTGTGTCCCAGCTATTCAGTAATGCAGCAGTATTATGACTGAATTTCATTTGCGAGGGCCTACCTTCTCTTTGTTCATTCAGGTTTGAGATTCCCTTAAGAAGTAACCATGCTATTGTAAGACGCTGAGGTTGAAAGAATCTCCCTTGCAGTTCAGTGTATATACAGTACAATGTTAGAACATTTTAGCAGCAAGACAATGTTTCCTAGGAACTACATTTCCTATCCCACTCTTTCACATTGAGATGTGCCCATATAAATAGTTCTCACTAATGGAATACCAGCAGACATAATGTGTGTCATTTCTGGAAAATTAACTTTTAAGAAACAAGTGTGCCATCCAGGGTCTGTCTCCTTCAACTGGCTGGATGTAGACAACCTGATGAGGTCTTAGGGAGGATAGGGAAGCCAGGGCTGGAAGAAACCAAGATCTCTGGATCCTTGTATGGAGCAGCAGTGCAACTAAGTCTCATCTGGAAACTCTTGGGGATCCCTGAAACCCTTGGGAGGGTCTGTGAAGTCAAAAGTATTTGCATAATTACACTTGGAAAATCAGAGATATTAGCAGATCTGACTTTTCAATATTATATAATGAAATAAGGTAACATTTGGGACATCTACATAACTCAGCAAACCAATATTTTCCAAATGACCAAAATGTGACATAGAAATCATCTGAGGGTAAAAGATTCATTCAAAGTGCAAGATACACCAGTGGATTTTAATGTAAAATACTATGAAAAGTTCATTGATATGGCCCAGATTCCACATTGCAAGTAACCTTTAAATAACTACCATTTGTATCGAAGTGTAACTTTAAGGAAGACTATCTACTATTATTTGAAACATTCACAAATGTCTGAAAGGATTATGAAATTGTTCTTCCCTTTGCTTAGTATATTTCGCTGTAAGACTGGATGCAAATATGTCTGTATTAGAACTAAAGTAAGATATGACAAAAGATTAAATGAAAAAGCTGACATGAAATCCAACTGTCTTCTATTAAGCTAGACATGAAGAGGTTTATAAAGATGATGTAAAAAAATGTCACTCTTCTCACTAAAATTTTTGTTTGAAAATATGTGGTTTTCTCTAATCAAAATACATGACTTATGTTAACATAGCAGATTTATTACTGCTTTTAAAGGAATTAGTACATATTTTAAATTTGTTTTAATTTTTATATCTACAAATATTCATAGCTATCACAGAAGTAAATCAAAGCTTTTATGGTTCTCAGTAATATTTAAGAGTGTAAACTGGTGTTGAGATAAAACAAAGTGTTGAGAACCATTTATTTGGAAGAAAGCCATTTGCTTATTAGGAACCAATGGAAGAGAAATAAACTCTATTGAGTTTAGGGCACTTTGTATTTTGAGGTCTATGTGTTATAGAACTTAACTATATCCCGACTAATGCAAACCCCTGGAATAGCTTTCCAACACCTAAAAGTGAGTAATACATTTAATTGAACTTCTCGGTAGCACTCAGTTGCAGACTTGAATATCTTCACTTCTACAGTTAAGGAGAGACTATACAGGGTGGATGAATAATAAACAGTCAAATATAAAAGGTTTTGAGAACTTTTAAAAATGAAAGTTTCTTATATTCTTTAATGACAAAATAATTTGATTTTTACTAACACTGATCAGGAAACACAATTTGTAAATGTTACTTTTAAGCAAAACATGAGCATTTGTGTATGTTAACATTTGTATTATTTGATTCTAAACTTCTCATTGCTTTAGTATGAAAGCACACATTTTCTGCTTCATGCCTAACTCTAAGGCAATGAAAATAATATCTTCTCTTTATTTTCTGTCACGTCAAACAAATTGATCACTTTCTTTACAGTAGTAAACAGTGCAAACAAAATGGTGTATTTGGATTTAGAGGTATCTTGGACTTTAGATGGTTTTTAGGAACAGTATTTCTTTTTCTCTCTTTGTCAGATTTATTATTGAAGTAATGCAATTACCCAAGTTTTTCCCTTCAAAAACATCTCACATTTTTTATAAAACATGTAAGATGGATGTTTTACTATAATCCTATATCCAATTAATATATTATTTAAAATACTACTGAGTAGGAAGAGGAAAATACAGTTTATAATGTTTATATCCTTGATGCACGCATCCTCTCTGAGAGGAGAAAAAAGAAAAAATTTAATTTATGAGCAGTCTATATTTTATTCATTTTCCAACTTTTCTCTTTATAGCTATCATAACTGAAATCACCAACAGTCAGGCACCTAGCCACCTAAAACAAATGCGAGTTAATACTCTGATGGGCTCAATCCCATTCCGAGTTCTGTATAATGTGCTCTGGATTGCAAGATTGATCTTGAAGATAGTCCATGATAGGCCTTTTCCAACCTGCCCAAGCTATACAATTTTGGGGTAGTTCATGCCATCTAATTCTCTGCCAGATTGTCATAGGTAATGGCAGACAATGTAAAAGCAAGGAAATTTGGTGGAGCTGTGTGATTTCTCTATCCTCAACTATACCCCACATGCAAAGTAAACAGAAGAAAACAGTATCTGAATATCTATTAAAGGGAACAAAACATACTGTATAATGCACTTTGCTAAGGCAAGGACTGACATTTATTTTCTGTTACACGTTTCAGATTCGTTTAAATTCATATTGCCAAGCTCAGTGTATTTGTGATGATTTAATCACAAATGTCTGATGCCCTTAACTATTGTGAGAAAAAGAGAAGGAGAAACAAAATTCCATCTGTTACTTATGGCATCATGATTATCTGTTAGTTTTCTGGCATGTGCCTGAAACCATCCAAAGTGGCTTGTATATTTGACAAGTTATTGGTCCTTACCACAGTCAAGGAGGTAAATACCATTTTCCTCCTCACTTTTCAAATGAGGAAACTAAAGCATAGCAGTTAGCAATTTGTCTGTACTGCTTCACTTTAATTTTGTTGTTCCTCCAATAGTCTCACCATTCACTAAAACCAGAAACAGCAGAATCCACTAGAATTTCTCCCCCAAGCACCCTTTCCTTTAACAAGCCATGTTAATTTTACCACCCTAGTGTCTTTGCTAGAAATAATATCCATCCTCACAGTTGCTGGCTGATATCAATTATTAAGTCTTGGCTGATCCACAGATAAACTTTTCCAAACCATCTTCCCAGCAGTTTGACTCTCTCCAATCCATTTTGACACTGGCAGCAGGGTGATCTTTCTAAAAGGGCAAATTGTATAAGGTCACTTACCTGCCTGAAACACTTCAGTGGCTTCCTGTTAGCTACAGAATAAAATCAAACATGTAGCATGGTCTACAAGGCCTGCCACAATTGACCTCTGCCTAACTGTGTCTTTCTTCCCGCACCTCCCACAGCTCCTCGAGCCTACACTCCTGTCACACTGGGTTGGATCTGGTGGGCATGCTCTTGCAGCCACACACTTGCTATCCTCTCAACCTGCCAGAGTGCCCTTCATTCTTACTGCCCTTGGATAAACTCCATTTACCCACACACTCCAATGCCAATCTCAAGGAAAAGTTCTCTCTCTCCTTCTGAACTAGCACCTGTCATGTATTTATCTCTGTTATTTTGTTTTCATTGCTCTGTCTTTCATACGTGGACTTGTTAGGAAAAGCTTGGACCATCAGCTAGTTTAGCTTTAAATCTTGGCCCTTCCCAAATGATCTTACATTTCTCTATTTCTCTGACTCTCAGTCTCTCCTTTATGAAAATAAGATTATTAATTATACTCACATTAGAGTGTTAATATAAATATGAATTGATGTCAAAAGAGTAACAGTCTTAGCTATGGGCTCATATAGTGTAAGTATTCGATAAACATTAATTATGGATATTAGCCATTCTCTAGGAACATAATAGAAACACTTCTATCCCAAAAAGTTGAGTTGTCATTATAGTACTTATCACTCTCTGAAATTACTTTGTTTGTATAAGTTAATTACCTGTCTTTCTAGACCTGGAAAGTAAGACTCATGAGAATAGTGAACATGGTAACCTTGTTCACTATTGTTCTTATCATGTAGTATACCATGGGCAGTCAATATGTTATCTGAGTTAATGGAAATATTTATAGAATATGGCAGCAATCTAAAAAAGCTGACATGAGTAAAGAGTTGAGAAGTATTCAAGCAGGATCAAAGACACATTGAAATATTGCACAGGATTACTGTAAATCATCTTTCCCAAGAAAAAGTGGGGCGATGCAGGACTATTTTTGAGACCGTATTGATAATTTGATGACACTTAATAATTAGATCATCTGCTTTATCAAGGCACAATGGATTGTCCCTATTAATCATAAAAATCATTGAGATGAACAAGGGCTTATACATAGAGCTTGTATTTGCCTGTGATACACAATTGCTTACAATAGTTTGACTCTTTTGCACACTTTTCTGTTTTTCTTTTGGAGACAAGGTCCTCCTCTGTCACCCAGGCTTGAGTGCAGTGGCATGATAATGGCTCACCGTAGCCTCAACCTCACTTCAGCCTCCTGGGTAGCAGGGACCACAGGCATGTGCAAACACACCCAGCTAATTTTTGCATTTTTTATAGAGACAGCGTTTTGCCATGTTGCCCAGGCTGCTCTCAAACTCCTGGGCTCACATGATCCACCTGCCTCAGCCTCCCAAATTGCTGGGATTAAAGATTTGAGCCCCTGTGCCCAGCTGTTCTACTCACTTTTTGAACTAATGCAGTCAGTTTCTTTTAACTTGCTTTCTAACTGTAAGGCATTGATGTTACTGAATGACCAAGACTCATTAATTTCACTTGTGCTGACCATTTAAAATAATATCACTGAAATTGCAAGAATAGATTCCAAATGAGAAAATAGCTGCAGAAAATAACATCATGGTGCCAAAAGTCTTGCCAAGTTAACTCATATATCACAAAATGAACAGGCTCAATACCCGAATATATTTTCTTTTTGCCAGCTATGAGGTGTAAAAAGTTCTGTTGGACATTTAAAGGCCAACTGGAGGGCAATGCCATCAGCAAGACTGGGCATGTCAGGGAGATGGATGAGAGGCTTTGGGAAGCTGTGGAAGAAGAAACAGGGGTCTCTAAGCCACTTGGTGGCCTCTCATTCTCATAATTCCTTGAGACTGCTTATTGACCTGTTGGGAGGCTTCTTCCCTCCAATGTTCCCACAAACTGAACTACTTCAGAATCTTTAGCTCTCTACTAATGCAACCAATCTTCACCTTGGCAATGCATGATTACTAACCACCTCTAGGTCTTTTAAAACATAAAGATCACCAGTAGCCGGGCCCAATTCACTGAATCAGTGTATTAAAACTGGGACTTTGAATTTTTAAATATCTATATGTACAATGATCATAAATCCTTGTTTGCCCAGTTCAGTCTGGATCTTCACTTGCTGTTCTACTGTAATTCATTCCAAAAATAAGCCTGTGTTTGGATAATAAATCATGTGTTCACCTTATCTGTTGGGGATTCTCCTGAGTAGCCAAGATCAAGACCCCCTCTCAAATGCTGTTTCTCATATTTATGCTACACATTTATGGAGTTCTTGCTAAAAACTTCCACTGATACATGTACATACTCATATATATATATGCAGCTACTTAAAAAGTTTGTGAAAAAGAATTAAAAGATAAAAAATAAAAAATATAGACTTCTCAACATAATCTCCCTCAAGATTAAGACACTTTTGTAAGCAACGATATCAGCCATTTATCCATTTCTAAAGAACTGGGGGTCCTGGGAATTTAACCATGTCAATGCAGTCTTTTTTACATTATTAACTGAAGAAAAATGGGTGTCCTTTAAAGATTTTTCAAGATTAGAAAACAGAAAGAAGTCAGAAGGAACCAAATTAGGACTGTAAGATGGATGCCTAATTATTTCCCATTGAAAATCTTACAACAATTGGCCTTTTTCGATGAAAGAAATGAGCACCTGTTGAGGTAAAGAAGGACTCTCTGGCAAAACCTTCCTGGATGTTTTTCTGATCAAACTTTGACTAACTTTCTAAACACTCTAATAATAAGCAGCTGTTATCATTCATTAGCTTTCTAGAAGGTCAAAAAAGCAAAATGCTTGAGCATCCCATAAAACTGTTACCATGGCATTGGCTCTTCACTGGTTCACTGTTACTTTGACTGGGTCACTTCTACTTCTTGGTAGCCATTGCTCTGATTGTGCTTTGTCTTCCGCATCATACTGCTAAAGCCATGGTTCACCTCTTGTTGCAAATGTTTGAAGAAATTCTTCAGGATCTTTATTCAACTTGTTTATAATTTCCATTGAAAGCTCTGCTCTTGTCTGCAGCTGATCTGGGCACAACAGTTTTGGCATTCACTGAATGGAAAATTGGCTCAGCTTTAATTTTTCAGTCAGAATTGTGTAAACTGAGTCAGTTGAGATGTCTGTAGTGTTGGCTTTTGTTTGTGTTGTTAATTGCCAATCCTCTTCAATTAGGGCACGGACAAGATAAATTCTCTTCTCACAAATCTATGTGGATGGTCTGCTGCTGCAGGCTTCATCTTCAGTATTGTCTCATCCCTTCTCAAAGCAAGTTATTCATTTGTAAACTGTTGATTTTGGGGGGGCATTGTCCTCGTTCCCTTTTTGTCACATATCAATGATTTTACCAGTTGTCCACCCATGCCTTACCGTACATTAGATGTTGGCTCTTGCTTCGGTTTTAGCAGAATTCATGTTGCTCTGATTGGGACTGTTTTCAAACTAATTTCTTATTCTTCCTAGTGCCTCAAAGTAGATCCTTTACATACATGTCCTAAGTTAATATGAGTTTATTTTGGTTCAATAACTTTGAAATACATGCATAGTGTTTTGAAAATACACATTTCTGTAAACTTTTTGAAAACTCTTTGTATAAAATATATGAGTGTACACAGACATGTATACATATACAAACAAACATTTATATCTTTTTAAACTTGAATTTTATAATAGAGAAATGATAAGCAGTGAGATCATGTGTCTTTAGTCTTCTATTCTGTAAAAAGCTTGGACATGATTAAAGGTGGTGTTGTTTTTTGTTTTTTTTTTCTAATCACTATACTTCTTATAAAGTGTGTGAAAAGACCTCCTCGCTGCCCCATTGCATGAAACTGAATGCACAAACTGAACCACTTCAGAATGTTTAGCTTCCGCTCCTAGTCATATAAACAAAGCATCAGACTCAAAGGCAAAGAAATAGTATGCCAGTGTCTGGCTGATTACTGTCATCCTCTTAGCTATCATTTTATGTCCAGCCAACAACAGCATTAGGTGAAGCTTGAAATGACAAAATGAACCAGATGATAAGCAAGGTACATGAGTAACAAAATTCCAGTCTAATGTTTTTAGACAGCTTTTGTGTTTGCAAAATTGGATTTTTTTCAAATCCAGAGTGCTACCAACTAAATCTATGGATTGATGGCTTAATCTATACAAATCAGAATAAGAAAACCTATTCAGTGTTTGCAGTGACTTTATACAACATTATTGTATTTATTTATTATAAATAAATTTTTCTCACCCAGCTTCCCACTACTTTTTCCACCCTTCCTGTCCCCACAGGGCTTCCTTTCTTCCTATTAAATAGCTCCTCCTACCTGCAATTTAAAAACTCCGCCTCAGTAATGCCGCTGTTATTTCATAATGCCCTGCTGGGTTGGGTTTATATTTGATATTGTTTGTTTTATCCTGTGTTAAGCATAATCTTGGGTACTTGATGAGTGTTTACTAAATATTACTGAATAAATTAATTCAAATGCAAATGTGTTATCTCTATGGAGGGACCCTGCAATGTTAACAAGGATTCGTTGGCTAATTTCTTGGAACCTAATAAAGCCCTGAGGAAATAGACTACCTCACAAGTCAGTGTTAAGAAGGGGTTGTAATCCCAGCACCTTAGGAGGCTGAGGCAGGCAGATCACAAGGTCAGGAGTTCAAGACCAGCCTGGCCAATATAATGAAACTCCCTCTCTACTAAAAAAAAAAAAAATAGCCAGACATGGTGGCAGGTGCCTGTAGTCCCATCTACTTGGGAGGCTAAGGCAGGAGAATTGCTTGAACCTGGGAGGTGGATGTTGCAGTGAGCCAAGATTGCACCACTGCACTCCAGCATGGGTGACAGAGCAAGACTCTGTTAAAAAAAGAAAGAAAAACAAAGGGGAGAGAGAGAGAGAGAGAGAGAGAGAGAGACAGAGAGAGAGAGAGAGAGGGAGGGAGAGAGGGAGAGAGAGAAAAGAAAGAAGGAAAGAAAGAAGGAAATAAAGAAGGAAAGGAAGGAAGGAAGAAAGGAAGAAAGGAAGGAAGGAAGGAAGGAAAGGAAAGGAAAGGAAGGAAAGGAAGGAAGATAAGATACAAAATGATTTTTATTCCAAAAGGTCAAAACTGTTACATCTTTACCCTCTTTCTCTCTCCCTCCCTTCCTCATCTCTGTGTACACGTGTGTGTGTGTGTGTGTGTGTGTGTGTGTGTATGTTGAATCTGTGACTGTAAAAAAGAAAATGAAAGATAATGTATTGGCATGTTGGAAAAGGAAAAAAAAACAGACATAACACTCATTGCTGAACAATGCACCCATTTCCGTTCCCTATCAATGGCCTGGCTTTTGACTCCAAGTAGAAAACTCTTAGGTAGATATTGCTTCCTGAACAGGACATGGAAATGGATATTCCTGGGCCATTAACAAGCTATAAGTGAGTCCCCATCTTTTACCCTGAAGATATTTGAAGGCTTAGGCTATGTTAGCAGGATCAGCCTGACAAGATACAGTAGACTTAATAGGTGTCTCAAAGCTCTGAAAAAGTAGAGTGTTCTTTCATCTTTGCTGCCAGTGCAAAATGTTTTTTCTCTAGTTCTTTCCTGGCAAAGCTCTCAAGCTGTCCTATCAACAACTCAGAGGTGGGAGGGTAAGGATTTACTTTTCGTTAGTATATTTCCACCTAAGACTGAAGCAGGGGATTTTAACAAATGTTTCTTAGTTGAGGTACAGCATCACTCAGGGAGCTTGGGACATGGCTGTTTATGACAATTCTGGAAGTACTTTAATACTTTAGCAATTAGGCAGGCTGAAGCAAACTACTGTAGCTCAAAATCAGGTCTGAAGACAAGTTTACTGAATCAGAACATTATTCTGTGTTGATAGTGTTAACCAGTAGAAAACTGGCTTTTATTGTTTAATATGCTATCTGAACACCATTTGGCATCTATCTTTTCCAAAGGAAGATATACCATCTGCAGATGAAGATTTCTTATACAGAAAAAAGCGTGGTTCCTATTTTCTCTATCAATCTAAATGTTAGAGATATGTGAACAGAGCTCAAAGAAATATTGACTACAGAATAGATTAGGAAAAGTCCAGTGATTTGCAAGGAAGATGAACATATGAGATCTACCTAAGGGATTTTCTCTTCTTACCTTGCCCAGAAAATAATGATAGGTTTCTCTGTCTACCTCAGCACCCATCTGTGAACTGGTGGAAGGAGCCATGTTTATGAAACTGTGAGAGTGGAAGAAAGCACCAGAACCACAAATCTAGAATTTCTGTCTGCAGAGTAAGGAAGGGAGAGGCTGGTCCTGCATCTATTTCTGTAGACCCCGCAATGCCAGGGGATATAGCCCAAGGCCATTGTAAGTTCCATGAGGAACGAGGAAAGAGAGAGAGAGAAAAGCATCTACAAATATGTTAAAAGTCTGAATTTCTGGTGCTATATTGGGCATTTTTGGTGGGAAAATTTGTTGTAAGTAATACAGTATCTTTGAAAGAAATTTTTACTTTCTTGCCCTGGTTTCCACAAGATGAATTACTATATTTCTATAACCTGTGCATGGGTGTGGGTGATCAACAAATACACATGGAGTGGTTAAAGCCTTGCTATCCAGGATAAAACAATCCAAGCATGAACACTTACTGAACAGTATCAGGTAAAGCTCCAAGTCAGTACAAATCTACAATGAAGGAAGATGTGGTAAAAATTATTCTTGTCACAAACTTACCTGTCAGCTGATGAAGTGATGTTTATATGTGTGGGCAAAGGGGATTAGCAGGTATCTGTAATCATGCTGTCCTCTTGGCTTTTTGTTTTCTTAATCTGTCAATGGCAATTTGGCATGATATGACCTCTTCAAGTCCAGGGCTATGCCTGTCTTGTTCACCAGGGCCTGACACAGAGTAGCTACTCAATAAATATTTGTTCAGTGAATGAGGAGCCCTTTAACAATTGGGAACATATACCTCTACAGAGCAATAGACTGTAAATCCATTCTGAAATCACTTCTGCTTCTTTGCCTCTTAAAATCATAAAGAGTCAGAACACACAGAGAGAATTCTCCATCAAGTAAAAATCCCCCAGGGACAACAGAGTCTAAGGGTAAATATAATTTTTCAAGTTGTCTTCTAAGATTCAGAGTTCTCAGTTTCAACTCACTATTCCCAGAGGATGTTCAAAGACCAGGAAAAAATATGAAAAGACTGAGTCTATTTATAAATTACTTTTGGTGGTGCTCAAAACTTGAACTTCTTGTGATCTTATGAACTCTCCAACTTCTCTGTCCCATACCCTGCTATCCTTCCCCCTACGTAAGTCAGAGTGTAGACTTCATGGCTTATATTGGTTACTAATCTCTGCTGAGCAGCTCAGCACTTCTGGTTGTTTGTGTGAAATTGGAATCTCCAGGTAAAGAGTAATTTGTTTTGTTCCTTGATGCCAAACAATGAGTTCACCTGATATAGTTCATTGAATATCTACACTTCTTTATATAGGCAGAACTCAAGGCAAGTTATCTATTATATAAATGATATTTTTTATTCCTTTTTTAATATCACTATTATATATTATTTTCTGAATCAAAAGTGCTCTTAAAAATGGAAAAATTATCCGGTATCTTTTTATTTTTCATTGTTTTTAAAATAATTAGATCTTATTCAGGGCAGCCAAATTCTTAAAATGGAAGTTCACACAAACTGTAAACTTTGGAAGGCCTCTATTTTATTGGTTTACTATAGTATTCAGGGACCTAATATGCTATGGACGTATTAAATGCTCAGTAGATATTTGCTGAATTAACAAATAAATGTCCTTTGTGATGTTTTTCATTTCCTCCACTACTTCTTAGCTACAGGCATTGAACAGTAAATTGGTTAGAAATAAACCTTAAGTTTTTTAAATCATAAGCGAAGCAGAGATTCATTCTAGAAATATCAGATGAGGACTTTTCTAGCAGAGGTCATAGTGAGAAGTATACGTGTGTGTGTGTGTGTGTGTGTGTGTGTGTGTGTGTGTGTGTGTGTATACACACACATTTATTTGCCCTGAGCTGAAAAAAAGTTTAGGGCTATGTTTGACTGTAGCAGTTGCCATTTAAAAAGCTATCGAAGCATGCTCACTTCAGTTGGTTATTTTATAGCTTTGTTCCAGTTGTACAGAAGAAGTGTATTTATGATAGAAAAAAATACAATTCTTCCTTCTATTGATTTTTGGAGGGGAGAACAATTTAAAAGTTGCTGCATTTGACTGAAATGCCAGAAATATAAATTTTATAAATAATTCAATAATGGGCTGGAGGTCTTACTCATGCAAAATAAGGTCTCTGGTCTATGATCAATCACCTACTTAGGACAGTATGTTCCTAGTCTTTTCTTATTTTCTCATTCTCATGAAAGTTTACCACTGGGGAGGCTGAGCTACTCAGAAGACTGAGGGAGGAGAAGCACTTGAGCCCAGGAGTTCGAGGTTACTGTAAGCAGTGATTGCACCCCTGTACGCCAGCCTGGAGGACCGACTGAGACTCTGCCTTTAAAGTAAATACATACATAATACAGTTTCATCTGTATCCCTTTTCTTTTCGACCCTGTTTCTTGTCAGATTCTTGTAAGTAAAACCAAGAAGTTGTAGTTGGAGACAGCTGTGGCTTAGTGGAAAATCTGTGGGGTAAAAGTAAGGAAATCGAGGTTTACTCTGAGTCTTTCACGTGAGTAAGAAAAAAACTTACATTTAAGTTAAAGTGTATGAAATTAACTTTTAACTATAAAACATGACAAAGATATTCATTAGCATCATTGTTACACAATGGTTCAATACATGAGATGCAGCTAAAAACTGATGAGAATAATTCTTCATGTCACTTAGAGAATGCATTTTATTTCTTTTTGGAAAATTCTCATGTAACATCTCTTAAGTGGTATGTGTACATTAACAAGACTGTGAGTAGTGGAAAGAATTGGAATCTGAAGACCTGGTTTCTAATGCTGGCTGTACTGTTTGCTAGTTTTATGATATCGACAAACCCCTTTTCTCTCTAAAGTTGTAGATTCATTTATATAAGTAAGACAAAAATAATAGAGCATTTCTGAAATATGAAATACTGAGAGGTGGTTAGAAAGCATTCTATTACTAATAAGGAATTAAAAGGATGAATCACAATAAGATGCTAGGTAGTGGTACAGATGGTAAGGAGTCAAGTCTCCAAACCTCGGCCCCCACTCCAGACACCCAGCAAGCAGCTACTGTCAGTTCCACCCTGGAACCTAGTGTTAGTCATGCATGCATGCATAATGCCTGTATAAATATACTTGTATGACAACAAAAGGAACCATGTTTTATGTGCTTGCCCATTATATGCCACTCAGAGTTCTATGAACTGTTTCAATTCTCACTACACACCTCAAAAATAGATACTATTTCCTTACCTTTTACAAGTGAGGACACTTCTTCTCCAGAACTTTATCTTATTAAACAGATGAGGTTAAAAACACTCTACCACTCAAAACGAAATGATGTGTATTTCCCAATACGTGGTAAGATAGGCGATAGGCATCGTAAGATTTAATAATATTTAATAATTTTATAATAAATTGTTACTATTAGAATAGAATATGAAAGGAGGAAAGATAATACCGAGATATCTGAGATATGAAGAATATTTTTTTCAAGCAAAGATAGTGGCTGGGAATGAGCAAGGGAATGATACAATAAAATGGATGCCAAAAAAATAGGAAGAATGAATAAGACCTGCTATTTGATAGCAAAAAAAAAAAGAAAGAAAAGAAAAAAAGCTGCAATGAAGCTTGGAAAAAGTCTGTTACCTAGATTTGATAAAGGGCATTGGCTGACTAGTAGAGAGATGTAAAGGGAATAGTTTTAATGAAACACAGTGAATCAGAAATGTGATTTCGGTCATGTTACTTTGCCTTACTTAAAGGGAAGAAGGTCTAGAATCAGAGTTGCTGGTAGTATGTTTCAGCAATTCAGGCCAGAGATCATTAAGATTTTGTAGAGATGAAAAGGAAGAAATAACTATTATAGATGTTGTTGAATTAGAATTATGTGTGGGAGGTGTATGAGGCATCAAAGATGACAAAAAACTTGCTTCTGGTACATCAAAGACAGTGGGATCTCCTACAGTGATGGAAAAGTTATGTTTAAAAGTTAATAATGCCTGTATTAAAGTTAAAAATAAATTAAAAATTTATTTTTCATTTATTTAGTCTTTCTTATGAAGAAGTATTAATTGTCCTCAGAACATTAGAACTTTATGATTTTTGTAAGTTGCAGTGAAAATACGCAAACATATTATAGAAGGATTTTAGTTTTTTATCTGGAAAAGGAATAGTTAGCCGTGCTAGTAACAGTATTGGTTGATACTTCCATAGATTTGGTAAAATAAATATGGGCCTTTGATTTTTATTCATGTCTCTGATATAATTATTTAATATATCCCTAAATATAACTCTAAATACACATAATAAAGAAAATTGTAATGATGGTTTTAACATTTATGGTGTAGTGTTCCTGCTTTGCAGTTTTGCTCAAGGCAATTAACTTAGAGTTTGTATAAATTGCATTGTAATTTAAATAATATAAATAAATGTAATTATAATTTTCAGTAATTTATGATAATTATTTACTTTTTTCTAGAACACTTTATGGTAGAATTCAATTCAAACAGTATTCAGTACTTACCAATAATAATTATGCGTAAGAACAACAATGATAGAATTACTCCAAATAGTAGCTAACAGTTGTGAACACTTACTGTGCACCTACCAGTGGGCTAAGTGTTTTATCTTATTTAATAATAGATACATTATTGTCCCTGTTTTACTGATTGAGATACTATGTCACGGAGAGTTTTTTTTATTGTAACTAGGTTTGCATTAAGCCAGATTTTGAACCCAGCAATTTCAACAAATATGTTATGCAATACTAGGCTGGGTGTTGAAATGTGGAAAAGAGGAATTAAAAAACATTTTTGAGTTGTACACATTTCAAATTGTTTTCTCATGGAAAGTTTTTCCTTATCATGTTAGGTAGTCAGTCAGGTGTTATTATCACCCTTTCAAACCCAAAGCCCTGGCTCAGGAAGATTAATGAATTGTGAAAGTCAAACTGTTTTTAAGTGGCCAAGTGGGAATTTTAATGCTCTTTATTTGTTTTATTTTAAAATTATATGAGCTTCATTGAAAGAAGAAAGGCCTGAAGTGAACCTGAAGCCAGGTTCTCAGAATTTATTGTGCTTAAAAATTCCTGGGGAATTTATTTAAAATGAATATACTGAGCTCAAATTACAGAATCTCAAACCCCAGGTGATTCTGATGAACGGGGGTCTTCATTTGCTTTTTTGACAAAATGCCACCTCACAGGTAGAATTTAAGTAGGCTGAGACGATGGCAGAATTCCACTTGACTGAAGGCACAAAAGTGAAAACCGTAAGGTAGGTTGAAATCAGACAAGTTGATGGAACAGAGGTTTTGCAGAGGTGAGAATGAAAGGTATGATGGAAAATAGGCTAGAATTAGTCTATGCATGTCCAAATTGTAGGCTCATACTCACATCTGTTTATATGTTTATAGTTCACTCTTGGGCTTGAGAAGGCCTGAAAAAGTTTTGAACATGTTCAGTGTATCAGGATGATTAAAACTACGTGGTATGAAGAATGGCTCATAAATGCAATTTAAAATTGTGCAGTTTTTATGGATTGGATTTGTTTTGTTTTTGTTGTTGTTTTGGGACAGAGTCTGGCTCTCTTGCTCAGGCTGGAGTGCAATGGCGCCATCTTGGCTCACTGTAACCTCCGCCTCCTGGGTTCAAGTGATTCTCCTGCCTCAGCCTACCAAGTAGCTGAGTCTACAGGCATGTGCCACCACACCCGGCTAATTTTTTGTATTTTTAGTAGAGACTGGGTTTCACTGTGTTAGCCAGGATGGTCTCTATCTCCCCACCTCATGATCCACCGGCCTCGGCCTTCCAAAGTGCTGGGATTACAGGCATGAGCCACAGTGCCTGGCCTAAATTGTGCCGTTTTAAGAGAGATGTTATGAACCTAAGGTGAGTAGGATGTTACAATTGGTAATGGATGGAATGAAAAAGACTTAATCAAGCCTACTATTTGATTAATCAGAAATTAAGTGTGAAAAACAGTAGAAAAACAAATGCAATTAGCTTTTAAAGTTTGAGATTGAGTATATACTCCAGAGGGAAAGACATTTGAAAATTATCCCCATCCTGTTTCAAATTTTTTTAAAATGTCAACAGCACCTATTTCTTTTGCCTTGATTTTATTTATTTATTTAGAGACAGAGTCTCACTCTATTGCCCAGGCTGGAGTGGAGTAGTGTGATTGTGGCTTATCGTAACCTCTGCCTCCAAGGTTCAAGCGATTCTCCTGCCTCAGTCACCTGAGTTGCTGGGATTACAAGCACACTCCCACAACTGGCTAATTTTTGTATAGTTGGTAGAGACAGGGTTTCACCATGTTGGCCAGGCTGGTCTTGAACTTCTGACCTCAAGTGATCCGTCTGCCTTGGCCTCCCAAAGCGCTGGGATTATAGGCATGAGCTACCACACCTGGCCTAGACTTTATTTTTTTTTAATATGTACTTATTTTCAAGTCTATGATACTCATGAGGCTTGGCAGATCTCTATTTTGGGATATGTTGGGTTCACCTAGCCGTTTTGTATTTTCTAATAATTGAGGGTCAATTATTTGGATTTTGGGATCTTCTTTACTTCATTATCTTTCTCTATGGCCATGAGGCCCCACCACATCTGCAGGGTGCATCAAGAAATAAGGGTTTATAGGGTTTGCAGAGAAAGCTCTTCCATTCATAGAATCTTTTTTATGAAATTCAAGTTTCCAATAAGTGAAAACTCTCATGTGGCTTAGAGATGACAGACATTTAGGTGGTACCATAAGAGTTTGAGTTAGGTCAAGGTGAGTCAGGCAAGCAAGGCATTGCAGAAACACACTGCAAATTTTGGCAAGTTGTGTCTCACATAATATCTGTCTGCTTAAGTGCAACCAACAGACATAGATTCCTTAGTGACGCAGAGGGCAGAATTAAGGGAAGAACAGCTGGCTTTGGCCAAGTATTAGGTACCGTTAATGATTTCCACTTTATAAAAACTTCCTGAAAAATGCTGGTGGATAAGGGATCCCTGGGGAGACAAACAGCATCCTGAGGCCACAGTAATAAAAAATTGATGGTGATGATCAGTGAATTCATTTATGTTTTTACTATTTCTATGAATGAATGATAAACAGAAAAAAGAAAAATAAAGGTATTTTTACATGAGCTTTAGGAAGAAGACTGCTTCCTCCTATTTGATAAAAATGAATTAAAGACTATGTGAGATAAATTGGACTTCCCTAGAGCCATTATATTTTTCTTCCTAATTGACTGCACTGAGGCAAGTTGAACATTCGTGACTTTATGCATCCTTCTGAGGGTGCCATCAGACAGGTCAGTGGTTCGAAAATCTGCCACACATTAGAATCTCCTGGGGAGCTTTAAAAATGCCTGGGCCACACCCCAAGATAACCTAATTTAATTAGTCCGAGCTAGATTTAGACTATGGATTTTTTCTTTTAATCTTAAGTTTCCAGTTGATTTTAATACGCAGCCAGCGTTAAAAACTACTGAGAGAGAGAAGTGTCGGCACTTCAGTGCTCACTGGCAGGAAACCATGTTTTTCACAGAACCAGTGACTCTTCCAAGTACTGAGCAAAATGCACAGTAAGAGTGGAAAAATTGGGAAAAGGAACTGGATTGTCTCTATTTTTTTTTTTTTTTAATTTGTAAGGTTCTGTTACTTGGCTTGATAAAAGAGAAATACTTGGCATGCTGTGAATTTGGCCTAGGCGACAAGTACTCAATATCCTGGTAGGAGGAAAAACTTCCTAATTTGGGTGTCTGTTATACACCAAGTTTTCATTATATCAATATTTCTATTTCTTTCTTTTTCTCTTAAAGAAGATTCTAAAATTCCTGTAAAAGTTTTGAGTTATTTTCATTTTAACATAGTATAGCACTCAAACAGAAGTGTGAAATGTTCATGAAACAAAGCAAATTCTTGCGTAAACACTGTGCAGGTCAAGAAATGAAATACAAGTGGTATCCCAGGACCCTTCCATGCTCCCTCTCCTAATCAGTACACTAATATCCTGATTTTTATAGTCACATTTTTTATTACTATTTTTACGTAAACTAAGGAAGCATTGCTAAATGTTAGAGTTCTGCTAAAATTTTCATTTAAAAATTTATGTAAATGGAATACTTTTTTATGTCTGGCTTCTTTCAAATGTCATGCTTGTTTGAGGTAATGCATTGGTCTGTTATTTTTTCTTGCTATAAAATCTTACATTTTTAAAGATATTACAAAATATGTATCCCTTTTCCTGTCCATAAATATGAGACAGTGCTGTTATTTATTATTACCAAAAAGAGTACCAATAAATTATGTACGTGTCTCTCAGTGCACATTTCTGAGGAGTATATAATCTTAGAATGACATTGCTGGGAAGGTATGGGTAGCCCTAATTTAGAAGATAATGATAATTTTTCCCAAAATTTTTTATACTAATATTATACTCCTACAAGCAATATATGAGCATTCCTGCTACTCTATATCAAGAGTCTGCAAACTATGGTTTGCCATCCAAATCCAGCCTGCAACTGATATTTAAAATTAAGATTTTTTGTATATTATACTTTAAGTTCTGGTATACATGTACGGAACGTGCAGGTTTTTTACATGAGCATACATGTGCCATGGTGGTTTGCTGCACCCATCAGTCCGTCATCTACATTAGGTATCCCTCCTCTCCCTCCCCTGGCGCCACCCCCAACAGGCCCCATGTGATGTTCTCCAGGGAGATTGTTTTGTAACAGAGCCATGTTCCCTCATTTACACATTGTCTCTAGCTGCTTTTGTGGTACAGCAGCAGAGTTCAGTACTTGTGACAGAGACCACATAGCCTGCAATACCTGAAATAATTGCTACTCATCACTTCACAGAAAAACTTTGCCAACCTCTGCTCTACAGCGTAGGCCACTCTTGGTGTGGTCAGGCTTTTTCTGTTTTGCCATTTCTGCTGGATATGTTGTGTTTGTTTGCATTTTCCTGATTGCTTGTCATGTTGAACACCTTTTTTGTATATTTTTGGGCCATCTGTATAGCTTCATTTTGTGAAGCCTCTTGATCATTTTTCTCTTGGGTTTTTGTCATTTTTTTATTCAGTGCTTTCTAAAATCTGGTTTTGAACTCCCTGCTGGGTATACAGCTATTGTTTTCTCCCACTTTGTGGCTTACCTTTTTATTCTCCTAATGATGTCTTTTCATAAATAGGACTTCTATTTTTTGATGTAGTCAAACTTAAGATTTTATTTTTGGTTATAGCATTTTGTGTCCTGTTTAATCATTTTTTATCCTAAACAATAAATATTCTCCTATACTCCAATAATAAATACTGTCTTACAGATCTTCCCAGGGGACATTTGTCAATGTCTGTGGACATGTTTGGTTTCCACACCTGAGGGTGTGCTACTAACAGTTTGTGTGTAGAGATCAGGGATGCTGCTAAATGTCCTACAATGCACAGGACAGCCCCCACTCCCCACCGCCCACCCCACAAAGACTTACCTGACCACAAATGTCAGTAGTACTGCTGTTGTTGAGAAACTTAGACCTAAAAGATTTATTGACTTACATTTCACATTATGACCTGTAATTTAATAGAAGTTGATCATCTATGGTAAGTTGGTTTTATGAGTGGTATGAAGTAGGATTCAAGTTTCACTTTTTTCTGTATGCATATTTGATTGCCTTGGCACCATGTACTAAAACAACTATCCTTTCCCATCACATCTGCATTGTGATAAGTCAAGTGTACCTACATACAAAGTTCTCTGGGCTTTCCATACTATTTAATTGTTCTATTTGTCTGTCCTCATACCAAGCACTTTCCTTAAATATTATAGCTTTACATAGGTCTTGATATAAATACAGCATTTACTCTCAACATATTCTTAGATTGGATAAAGAAAATGTGGCACATGTGCACCATGGAATGCTATGCAGCCACACACACACACACAACAAACAGTACCGTGTCCTTTGCAGCAACACTGATGAAGCTGGAGGTCATGAGCCTAAGTGAACTAGTGCAGGCACAGAAAACCACATACTGCATATTCTCACTTATAAATGGGAGCTAAATATTCAGTACAAATGAACACAAGAAGGGAATAACAGACATGAGGGCTAATTTGAGCGTGGGGGATAGGAGGAGGGTGAAGGTGGAAAAACTACCTCTCGGGCACCATGCTTATTACCTGGGGGACAAAATAATCTGTACGCCAAATTTTTGTGACATGCAATTTACCTGTATAACAAATATGCACCTATACCCCTAAACCTAAAAGAAAAGAAAAAAAAATTCTTTCTCAAGAGTGGCTTGAGTCTTCTTGGTCCTTGCATTGTCTGTAAGCTATAGAATCATGTTGGTAAATATATACAAAATTGTCTTATTTTTATATCAGAATTATATTGATTCATTTGTTGGAATAAAATTGACATTTTTAGGATATTGAATCTTTAAATGCATAAATTTGGCATATCTCTTTATTCAGGTAATATTTCTTTTTATTTTTATATTTTCTACTTTATAGTCTAAATGTCTATTTTTATATTTTTATGCATATTTTGCATTTTGTTACATTCTCTTTTTAAATTCCATTTTCTAATTATTTCTATATAGAGATACAGATTGGTTTTTCTGTGTATTGACATTACATCTAGCAACATTTCTAAGTTTACTAATTCTAGTAAATTACATATACATTCATAATGATATTGTCTCTGAAAAGCAACATTTCTTTATCTTTTCCTCCCAAATTCCAGTAGCTTTTACTTCCTCTTACCCCCCTTCTTTCACTGGTTAGGAATTATTCTCCAAAATTATTTCAGTATAGGCAATCATATTTAATCAGTGAACATACTATCAAAAGTAGCAATGATTATAGAAATTTTTCTGAGCAATTTTTTATTCAACAGATATTTAATAGGCATCCACTATGTGCTAAGAATTTTGCTAGACACCACTAAAATTACAGTGAACAAATTATAACCTGGACTCCGATAGTTTACATTTTAGTAGAAGGAGATAAATTGAAAAGAGATAAATTACAAAAACTTAATTGCTCCATATACATCCTTCTGACTTTGCCTTTAGTTTACTAATTTTCATATCAATTGTATAGTCTGTTGTTCAATACATCCTTTGAATTATTAAGATGGGTAACCATATTGTTCAGTTCTAGAATTTCAATTTAGTTCCTTTCAAATCTGTTCTTTCTTTTACAGTTTCCCTTTCTTTGCCAAAATTCCTAATTCCGTATTTTATTTCTTGAGTTATTTTGAAGTCTATGTAACTTAACTATGCAATATAAAGCACCTATGCATGTGTTTTTATTTTCTATTCTTTTTATTGATTCTTGTCTGCCTTCTTGTATAACTGGTTATGTTTTAATATATGTGAGATATGTATCTGAAAATATTGTGTAGAAATGTTAGATCTTAGGATAATTTTTATCATCCTTCATAGAGGATTTTTAATTCTATTGCTTGCCTGAGGGTACTGCAATTCTGAATCACCTTTATTCACTTCCAGGAATGAAGAGGATTAGAAGTGGGAGGATTTCTCTACTTCTGATTAACTCTTATTCTCAGGGAGGGGGAGTCCTTTCAGATCCTAACCCAAAAGAGAGAGGGTTCACCAGGGATCGCTTCTTGCTGACTCCTGAGCATCCCACTATGTCCTCTCCAAGAGAAGGTGCCAATGTTTCCTCTTAGCAACTTTGTCAGGAATCAATAAATACTGCCAGAATAGTGGCACTGCCTCCCTGAGATTCTTTCCTTCTCCAAATCCTAAACCAGTAATCCTTCCCTATCTTGTCAGAACCCACTTCCTTCAGAAGCTTTTAGAATGTATTCTGCTTTCTTAGGTGCACCCAGTAAAAGAGTTGCCTAGAATTACCTAGTTCATTATTGCTGGAAGGGAAGTGTTAATGATTTTTTTTTTTTAATGTAAAAGACTGAAGAGTGATGGAATGGAAAATTCTCAAAACGCTTATTTTTTGAATATTTTATGTATATTTTTTTAAAAGTTATAAACTATGTATATATGCATATTTTTGATCCTATTAAATTTACATAGATTTAAATTAGACTTTAGGATATGTTTACTTATTTACTACATCATTAAAATATAAATCTTGTATCTTAAATTTACCAAGAGATTCCCTTTATTCATTTCATTCTCAAATGAAATATACTTAATACAAAATTATTATATCACCTTTGTGGCTTCCCATTGCAATGGTAACAACATGCAACCCAGCATCTTGTCTTTTTTGTTGACCCTTATATATCAGTACCTAGTGAAGTGTCTGGCCCACATTAGGGAAGCAAATTAATCTTTGCTAAGTGAATGAATGCCATGTACAAACTATTTGCTTCTATAATCATGTCCTCTGCACTGCTTTTGACAAGTTGCCTGTTCAGTAAAAATGGTTGAAGATCATATTAGAAGAATTTTCTAACATTAAATATTAAACATAGTTGAGTGTTAGACCATTTTCATGATTTACTGGGTACTAACTTTTTGCAAATATGTATTTTTTAAGCCTAAAATTTTACAAAGTATGGTAATAACCACACATAATAATACTTAGGTTCTTGATAGAAAATAATACAACTTTTTGAAGGAAATTTGTGGATAATTACCATAAGTCTATGAAGCATAGGTAATGGCATACAGGTTTTGTGGGACAATTTTCAGACCTTAGAAACTAAGATTCCCTTCCCTGTCTAGAAATGCAGGATGGGATATTTATTTTTAAATTTTCAATAGAAACCTTCTCTGTTGGTGATATTTAGAAAGTCTCAGGAATTCACAATACTAAGATAAATATAAAAACTTTTTTTTCCGGCGCTGTGGCTCACGCCTGTAATCCCAGCACTTTGGGAGGCTGATTGCCTGAGCGCAGGAGTTCAAGACCAGCCTGGGCAACACAGTGAAAACCTGTCTCTACTAAAATACAACAAATTAGCTGGTGTGGCGGCGTGCACCGGTAGTCCCAGCTACTCGAGAGACTAGAGAGACTAAGGCAGGAGAATTGCAAGAACTGGGGAGGGGGAGGCCGCAGTGAGCCGAGATCATGCCACTGCACTCCAGCCTGGGCAACAGAGCGAAAGTCCGTCTCAAAAAAAAAAAAAAAAAAATTTATTATCCTAAAATATTGGGAAACCCCCCAAGTTAATTATTCCATTAGTGAAACAGTGTGATATCCACCCTCCCAAAATATTGTTTTAAACACAAATAACTTAAAGTTTAATGCATTTTGCAGCACCTGGCCTGAGAAATATAAGACAAAGTAAAGCAAAACAATGGCAAAAAGAACTCAGTAACACTACATTTCTAGGGCTTTGAAAGAAATAATGGCTGTCTAAAACTACTGAGTATTCTTATTAAGCCAGCCTCTGACTAGCTGGATTCGGTGTAGACCTTTACCCAATTCATTCATTACCACCACGGGTGTGTGTGTGTGTGTGTGTTTCTATGTAAACAGGTATATTTTACAGTTTTACTGAGGCATAATTAACAGGCAATAAATTGTACATACAGTGTAAAATTTGGTAAGTTTTGATGCATGTGTATACTTAAGAAACCATCACCAAAATCAAGATGAATATATGTATCACCATTGAAAAATTTTTACATGCCTTTATAATGCTCACTTCTGTCCTCCCCATACTATCTGAGCTGTTCCAAGGCAACCATTAATCTTTTTCTTTTTTCCCTATGATTTAGTTTGCGTTATTCCATGATATTATATAAATTGACCATATAATAGGTATGTAGTCTTTTTGAGCCAACATATTTGTTTTAAAATTTGTCCATGTTGCAGGATATGCCAATATTTAATTTCTTTTTATTTCTAATTAGAATTCCACTGTATAGATACATGAGAATTTTTTAATCTATTTAGCTACTGATGGACGTTCAGGTTGTTTCATCCTTGAAAATATGTGCTCATACAAAGACTTGTACATAATGATGTTAGAAGGTTATGCACAGTCTTTGCATGGGCATAGACTGTTTCTCTTGGGTTAATTCCCAGTGGTAGAATGGCTGGATCATGTGAATTTTTGTATGTTTAATATTTGGCAAAACTGCTTGGCAGTTTTGCAAAATAGTTTTACCATTTTACATTCCTACAAGTAGTGTATAAGAATCAAATTTTCTCTGCATCCTTGGCAATTTTTTTTATTTGAGTTATTCTAATAGGCATGTAGTGCTATATAATTGTGGTTTTAATAAGCATTTTCCTTATGACTATTGATGCTGCTCATCTTTTCAAGTACTACTTTCCCTCTATTGTTTCTTTTAAGAGTTGATGTTCATTCTTTTAAGTATGCAGATTTTCCATTATTGTAGCACCATTTATTGAAAAGCCTATTTTTTTCTTCACTGCTCTGTGCTGTTGTCTAAAGTTAGTTGTCTATATATATGTAGGTCTATCCTACTTTTGCTGATGTATCTTTATATCAATGCCACACTGTACTGATTTCTGTAACTTTTTATTGAAATCAGATGTAGTTGCCCTCCAATTTTCTTTTTCAAAGGCTGTTTGGTGCTTTTCAAACTTCTGTATTTCCATACAAATTAAGGGATAATTTAGTCCTCAAAAATGTCTTGCTGGGATTGGAATAGGGATTGCACTAAAGCTATAAATAAAGTTTGAGGGAACTGATATTCTAATAGCATTAAGTGTTCTAGACTATAAAGGTAATATATTGTCCACTTACTTTATCTTCAGTTTTCCTGGCAATGTTTTACACCTATAAATATACATATTTTTCAGATTCATTTATCAAATTTACCCCTAAATATTTCATATTTTGGTCATACTGAAAATGGCATTTTTGTTTCAATATATGATTGTATATTGCTAATATATAGTAATTCAGCTAATTTTTTATATTGACATTGTAATTTATGGACATACTAAGCTCATTTATTAGATCCAGAAACTCTTTTTGCAGATCCATGGGATTTTCTACATAGATAATCATGTTGTCCCAAAAAGATAGTTTTACATTGTTCTGTTGAACCTGAATACTTTGTTCTTTTTTTGTTTTATTGCATTGCACTGATTAGAACCTCAGTACATATTGAATAAGAGTACTGAGGGTAGATATATTTGTCTTTTTCCTGATTTTAGGGGGAAAACATTCAGCATTTTACCATTAAATATGATGTCATCTGTAGGTTTTTGGTAAATGCTCTTTATTATGTTGAAAAAGTTTCCTTCTATTTCTTCTTTGTCAACAGTTTTTATCAGAAATGTATAAATAGATTTTTATAAAATGCTTTTTTATCTATTAAGATGATCATATTTCAGTTTGATAATATCATAAGTTATATTGATTTTTGAGTTTTAAACAAATACTTGCTACTGCATTCTTAGAAGATTATCAATTTTATGTAATGTTGGATTCTATTTGCTAAAATTTTGTTTACAATTGTTATATCTTTGTTTATAAGAGATATTGGTCTATAACTTTCTTTACTTGTGTTTTTTGTCCAATCTTGACAGGAGGGCAATGCTGCCCTCAAAAAAGGAATTGGGAAGTAGCCCTTCCACTTAAATGTTCTGTGAGACTTTTTATGGGATTGATATTTTGTTTTTACTAACTATTAGGTATAAATCACCAGTGAAGCCATTTATACTTGGAATTTCTTTTGTGGAAGATTTTTAACTACCATTTCAATTTCTTAATATATGTAGGTTTGTTTGGTTTTCTGTTTCTTCTTGACTGAGTTTTGGTCATTTGTATCTCTCAAGGAAATTTGCACATTTTATCTATTTAATAAGTGTTTGAATATTTTTGTGCCAGGTTGTTTATATCATGTTAATAGCTGTAGAATTTGCAGTGATGCTACCCTCTTATTTCTGACATTGTTAACTTGTTTATTTTTAATTATGATTCATAATAAGCCTGACTGAATATTTACCAACATTATCGATCCTAAGAATCAGCTTTAAAAAAGAGAATCATCATGAGGTTTTGAGTGAAAAAAGCAAACAAACTCAAAGTGCTTTTTCTGTTCTCTCACTCAACAATAGTCAACACAGACGACTTCTGTGGCCATACCTGGGGATTTCTCTCCACCAACAGGCAAGCAGTGCATTCTGAAGCAGACAACAATTGGGCGTCCTTTAATTTAGTTCAGTCCACCTGCAGATAGCATCAGGTCCCACAGGTTTGTTTAGGGTTCAGTCTCATAGGACTACCCCCACTTCAGATGCTAATAGCAAGCACCTGGTGGTTTGCCTGTGCTTCTGAGCAACTAACTACAAATTGAGGATCCTACTCTCCCTTCTTGGAATTCATTAATGTTCTAGAATGACTCACAGAACTCAGGACCACACTTAGCTTGCACTTAATAACTTATTATAAGCTATATTACAAAGGATACAGATGAAGAGATACATAAGGCAAGGTATGAGGCATGGAGTGTGGAGCTTCCAAGCCGACCCCTGATACGCCACCCTCCAAGAACCCACATATGTTCAGCTACCCAAAAGTATCCAGAAGCTCTGTGAACCCTGTCCTTCTGGGTTTTTATGGATGCTACATTATGCAGGCATGATTGATTAAACCAATGGCCATTGATAATCAACTTTACCTTCATCCCCTGTTTCTCCTAGATGGTTGGAGGGTGAGACTGAAAGTCTCAGTTCCTTATTCCTGCCTTGGTCTTTCTGGTAGCCAGATTTCATCCTGAACCTCCCTAGTAGTTGTGACCCACCAGTCAACTCATGAGCATACAAAAACCCTCACTTTAGACATTCTAAGAATTTTAGGAGTTATATGCCTAGAAATGGGGTCGGAACAACTATGTATTTTAACAATAGCATAGGTTTCATTAATTTTTGTCTGTTTAGTTTAATTTGCTTTTTTTGCTAGTTTCTCATGGCAGAACGTTAAAATCTTATCTTCTCCTCTGTGACTCCAACAACACAAATATTAGCTATTTGGTTATAGTCCTGCATATCCCTGAGCCTCTGTTCATTTTTTTTTTAATTTTAGTCTATTGCACAGCATTTCTCCTTTTAGAAAGATAGAGTAGACGGCACATCTTCCTATTTCTCCCTCTAAGGATAAATAAAACCTCTGAACGTAATACAAATAATCATAAGAAAACCTGGAAAGGTCGAGAGAGAAGGCAACCTTCTCTATTCCCAAAGAATTGCATGGCCAGCATGGCATCGAGTAGCCTGGATTTTCTTTATACTTCAGATAATTTAAACTGGGTAAGAACAGTTTATCTGGATAGTTAAAAGAAAGAAAAATCTCATCATCTAAATTATATGTGTATTTTTCTGGCACGAAATTTGGAATTCAGTAGCACCTTATTAAAGTGGTATCAGGCCAGGCGTGGTGGTCCATACCTGTAATCCTAGCACTTTGAGAGAATGCCAAGGCACAAACTCAGGAGTTTGAAACCAGCCTGGATAACATAGAAAAATCCTGTCTTTACAAAAATAAAAATTAGCCAGGCATGATGGCGTGCACCTGTAGTCCCAGCTACTTGAAGGGCTAGCGCCAGAGGACTGCTTGAGCCTGGGAGGTTGAGGCTACAATAAACCATGATAGTGCCACTGCTCTCTAGCCTGGGTGACAAAGCAAGACTTTCAAACAAACAAACTAATAATAAAAATAAAGTGGTGTCAGAGGAGACATAGTGAAGAGTCATGGCATTCATTACCACTCAGCAGTGAAAAGACAATACCCCCACTCCCACCCCAGTGTGAACAGGGGAACATGGGGAACAGTAATGAGGGACTCCTCCCCTCCAACCAAGATGGTATTAGTAGAGATCTAGTGGGGAGCCTGAACTCTACCCTCACCCAGCAGCTATAAGAAACCCTCCGCTCCACAGACCAGGATGTCAGCATAAGCCAAGTAGAGAAACTGTACTCTTACTCCCACTTAGCAGCAGTGAGGTAGTTTCATGCATGCTTCACCCAGTGGAGCAGTGTCGGAGGAGGCCTGCTGGAACCTACAAATAAACGAGGCCTAGAATCTTATAACATAATACCAAATACTCTTGTTTTCAATTAAGGAAATCACTTAGCATATTAAGAATTAAGCAGACATCAAAATGAATTAGAAAAGATAATAAATAGATGCCATACTGAGAGGACAGCTGTTAAATGATTTGACAGAGATGTTAAAATATCCATGACAAACTGCTTTAACAAGCAATTATGAACACATCTGAAATAAATAAAAAATAGAATGTTTCAACAAAATCTGAAAGTCTTAACAAAGATATGGAATACAGAGAATCAAATGGAAATTTCAGAATGAAAAAAAATACATTTAAAAACTCAACGGACGGCCTCCAAAGCAAAACAGAGAACACGGAAGAATCAGTGTAGTTGAAGATAAAACAATATAAATGAACCCCTCTGAACAACAGAGAGAAATACACTGTAATATGTAAAAAGTGTTTACATATACTATCATTTTCTGCTAATCTTGCTTATTTGTTTATTTATTTATTAACTTTAAGGCATTTTGATATTTTTACTTTGGTTCTAAATAAAAATCTTTTTCCCTAAAAATAGTATAGGGGCTGCAGACGAAATGACCTAATATCATAATTAGGACATTGTAACTATTTAAAAATTTTGAGATCTCAGCCCTCCTACCCTGCGTTTTGTGACTTGCCCCTCAGGACACTCTTTGTAGAACTCACAAGCGTATTTTAAACTGCACAGTGACCAAAGTGAACGAAGCCGTTTCCTCTCTCTCAGGCTTGCTTTGGCCTGGAGTTGTCAAGTGAAAATTCCAGGGTCTCTTTCACATTCTCTATTTGACTTTCTCTTCTAATGCTGTCCAATAGGTATCAAGGAACTAAAAGACATCCTGATGGACACCATCCAGATTTTCCGTTTTTTATGTTGAAATATAAAGTTGTAATTAAAGGGTATGAGATTCAGAATCAGATAGACAAGGTTTTAATTCTTCCATCCCCACTCTTAACTGTGTCACACTGGACAAGGTAGTTAATTGATTGCCTGTTATGACCCAGGTTTGTGTATATAAAAGTATAAAAGTTCAGCAACTTGAAAGACATATTAGACATTCAATATATTTGTCTTTCTTTTCTGGCCAAAAAAAAAAAAAAAAGTTATGAACAATGACTGTATGTGGACTCTGTGTGTGTGTGTGTGTGTGTGTGTGTGTGTGTGTGCGTGTGTGTATATATACATGTATACATGTATATATGTGTATATATGTATACAGTTAACTTGAGCAAATCATATACAACAAACTAGAAACATCATATAGTGCAGGCCATTATTGTGCTTTCTCCTCATTCAGAAACCAAAATGATTTCTTATACCTTGTGTCCAAGATAATGAGGTATTCTGTTTCTTTGAACTCTCCCTAACAATGTGTTATTCCAGTACTGATTATTGATGTCACCTTAGCACTCTTATCCCATTTTGTCCTGACTGGAATAACGGGTCGTTTGATTTGTTTCTTTTACTAGTGTTAAATCTTTTGCATATGTGAAATTCTCATTACACATGGTCTATATCAAATGGTTTCTGAGGGGACTTCACATCTTTCTTACATGCTTTGCAAAATTCTTTAATATTTTTGGCCTAAGAAGGGTAATGGTTCTCTCTAAAATGAAAATCCATTGTCTGAGTGTCTGCTTCAAATTCTGTGATTAGCATTTACTCTGCCCGTTTTAAAAAATGTTGTTTTTTTCCCTCAAACTAAGAGAAAATTAATTTGCCTCCATTTCTAAGCATCTGGGCCTCATAAAGGAATCTTCATGCACTTTCTCTCTCTCTTCATCTTTGCATCTACTTCATTCTTCTCTAGTCTTTCTCCGCATTCCAACCTTCACTGCTCTGTGTTGTATGTAAAGTAATGTCTATTAATCTCATGGCCTAGCACTGCTGGTGAATAAACAGTGACTCTGACATCACATCTGATCACCTGCCGTAGTTTGAAACATGCCTATTACCAGATCTGTCATGACAGGTTTTGCAAGATTCCAGTGAGAGATGAAACTCAACAGCTGAAAGACTTTGTTCCTTGTAGTTTGGTGGAATTCATAACCAAGGTGCTCTGCTGCTAGGGAATAGGAACATTGCAGACACTTAGTTGCCTAAGACAGAGGCTGCTGAATTCCAAATTTCACACCAGAAAAATGCACATACAATGTGTGTGAGGAGATTTCCATCTCTTTCTATGACCCATATTAACTCTTATTGCTACTCAAAAAAGCAGCAAGCTCATAGGTCCTGTAATGACCCATTCATTAAGAAACAATAGAAGACAAAATATTTTATTGCAAATAGTACTCTACATTCCCTATTTGTTCCTTCCTGAATTATTATATATAATAAATCCTGAATTTTTTTCAGATCCAGTAATACTTTCTTTTTTATATGGCATGGATGAGTTTTTAGAAGTCCCTCTTATCTTACTAAGGAGAGGAACAAAAAAAGGGACTGTAATTGTGATGTCTTTGTATTTATAATACCTTTAATGGCAAATACAAGATTCCGAAGCACTGCTAAGTGTGTCAAAATTTTGCACGCTGCCTGTCTTGTCAGCAAGATTTCCTCCTTTTGTCCCTGAATATTCTGGAATATGATCATTTTAACAGACTGTTGATATAAGGAAGAGAGGAACTGATGAAGAATTAGAAAAAATATACTGTTAAGTTAGCCAGGTTGAATTACAGATCATTAAACTTTGTTACATACTGTTTAAAAAAGGAAAAGAAAAACCAAACAATAACTTCAAAAAAAATACTTAAAAGGCAGCTTTTTGATGACAGCTTATGAAAAATCCAATCAAACATTCTGTTCTGTGGGCATTAATGCATTAGGAAGGAATCCCTTTTGTTCTGACAGTTGAAGTAGGGAACCATTTCCTTTGTCTTGGCCTTAGTCTCTGCATCGTTGCCTAGAAACACAGTCTCTTAGAGGCATTTGCCCATCAAAGTGCAGTTAAGGTAACACATTTGCTTTTCAAATGGAAATTATTAGAAAGAAGTGAAGTGAAGGTAGGTTAAACAAAATGATTTTTTTGTTTATGTGTAGGTAGAGCCTAAAATTACTCACACTATCCGAGTACAAATACAGAAGAATTAAGTATAATCACAAAGAAAAGCATAAAGCTAGAGGGTGATTTCTTTTTTAAGAAAGCAAAATATATAGGCTTCTCAGTAGTTAAAATTGTTAAAGGAACCATATGTAGAAACTCATTATCTGCACAGTAAAACAATTAACAGTTGAGTACATGCCAAGCACTTTCTCTTTGAATGTTCCAACATTATCCCAGATTGGTTGTGATTGGCCAACTATTGCTAATCCATTTGCTTTGCAGGGTCACATCAAAGACATCCAAAGAGTCTAGTCAAAGGATGAGATTGTGTTTGTCTATGGATTATTTTATATTGTCAATTCTGCTTTTGTATAGCTTTATCTTCCTTTCCATAAGATAGAATTATTTTCCATAAGATAAAATAATTACTCAGAATAAAATTACAACTACGAATTTTACTCATTAGGATGAGTAGAATTTATTGTTTTGAGTAGAATTTGTTCTAGAAAAAAATAGATGGCTGCAATAAATATTTATATACATGATATAAAATTCACCTCCTGTACTCATTTCTCATTAGAAGTTTAGTCACGAAGTAGCTCTCCAAGAAAATTCAGGGGATCATATAATAGCTGCCACTGTCAAAACTTAAAAAAAAAAAAAAAAAAGAAACCCATACTTTTTCTCAGTTGGCTCCATTGTCCTTGAAGAAATATCCTGAGTGATTAATTCTTCTTGATTTTCTGTCTAGAAAGTAGAAGTTTGTCTACTTCTCCCCACTGATATTCGTGTGCTTTATTCATGGCGGCTCTCGCTATAACTGGTAACCAAAATCATGACCAAAAGTATATTAATATTAACTCTTTTAGCTGCTCTCAAAAGGTTATGATAGAAGATGGTTTCTACTCCCAAAAGTGGTGTATATTAACATCCAAGTAAGGAATTAGTAGTGATTAAGCATGGAGATGACTTCTCAGAGTTACCCAAAACCTGTCCAATTGAAAGCGTTTCTATTAGAGCACTTCTTTGGAGGCTGTCCGTGAACAGCAGAAATGTTCAACTAAAATTGTGTGTTGAATCAAACTTGGTTTATTACAGTAACTTTAATAAAAACTTCACTGTAGCATTTTTAATAGGCTCTGAAGTCAATAAGTCACTATTACCATTTTTTATTGTTTTGTATTAGCAAGGATAATCACGTGTGAGTCCATGTTGTAACACATATGAGAGTTAATAACATGCTGTGAAAATATAGTGTGTGTTCCTTGTAAGGGAAGCAAATGGTGGGAGAGTGACTAGGAAGAATATGAGGAAAACTAATAGAAAAATAAGGGTTATTTTATTAAGGCTTGTACAGATTCATCTTCACATTGACTCCTCATTTTTAGTGATGAGTGTTCTGCTCTTCCTGCAGGGAAGGCATTCATCTCATGGGAAACTTACTTATGTCCTGCTTGATTTTAGGAATAAAGAGAGAAGTCAGAGAGCGCTTCCTGCATCTGCTGCTTCTCAATTGCCTTCTGTTCAAAATAGGGAATTTGCCAAAGTGATATATTTTGGGGTGGCATATTCTGATCCCCTTCAGTAGTAAATTATTTTAAATAAATGAAGAATTGAATTAGAAGGGGACATGAGGCAAGATGCAAATGAAATTGCTTATAGAATGATAGAAAAAATAAAAGTATAATTTGAGTGGTATTAAATAGTTCATGTGACAAAATATTAAATAATATTAATGTGATTTATTATTAATTTAGTTTGCGTCAGTTCTGTTATTTGGCCCAAGATAGTCATTTACATTGAACTTTTTATATAATGCAACTGAATTAGACATACTGATAATTGCTTTTTTTGTAGGCTCTCTTAAGTAAATTATCAAATTGAAAAGACAGTAACAAATAATTCCCATACTTTTAAGGGCCAAGTAGAAGAACAATAAAAACTTGGAACGCATTTCTAAAGAAAGATTGTGTTTTGAAACAACTTTGATATTTTTATATCCCATTGCCTTCATGCCCTAACCAGGTTGGCTTCTCTGGCTATTAATCCTATTATCTTTGTTCAAATTATTACTGTGTACTCTCGCAGAAAGATTAGTATTTTTATCTTTCTTTTTTTGGTCTTTGTTCTCAATTTATAAGTGAGATTACCGCACTCAAATTTTGCTTAATAAATTATTCATGCCTAACTAATGAATTAAATGGATTTTGTCTTTGGCCTTTCCCTGCAAAGAAAAACAAAACAACAATTACAAAAAATAACAATAAAAGCAGCTTACTTGCAGTCTGGATCAGATATCCTCTTTATTTTACTATTCTCCACAGGGTTAGAATTGCACTGAGCCAAGATGCAGCAGTGCTGTGCTGAAGCTGTTTGTCTTTTAAGGTTCAATGAAAATCACTGTGAAGGTCTGACCTTTCCAACCGATAGTATGTGTTTGGGGACTGTTACAGTGTTTGTGATGAGTTCCTCAGGATCTTATTATAAATGGTTGAGTAAATCTCCAAACCCTCAACTTCATGACATACAAAATAAAATTATTTTCAAAATAATAACTAATTTCCAAGATAAAAATAGGAAAACACATACAGTTTTACAAACTAGTCAAGAAAAATCATTGAATTTAAATGCATTTCAAATCTAAATACTTAAACATTTCTGTTGCAGATATTGATTATCAAGTACAAATGCACACCTGTGCCCTTTTCTGTGAGCATTCAAAGTGCTGGAAATTGAATTTTCTATTTTTTCATATTTTAGTGACTAAAATCATTAAATGTCATTTGGACTATTACTATCAATTAAGAAATAATAAAGAAGAATATATAAGCATTGATTTTACAGCCAGTGAAGCACAGTAAGAAAAGCAAGGGCTTTGGAGTCAGAAAGACCTAGTCTTTGAAATGAATGTAATTGTTAGACATGTAGGTTTGACCAACGCATCTTACCTTTGTGAGATTTATGTTTTCCAAATGTAAAATGTATGTAATAATACCTACCTCATCAGATTTTCAAAGGAGCATATATTTATGTTTCTAGCCCAATATAGGGACTCAAAAGGTGATGTTAATTTTGATACCAAAATCAAAACAAATAAAATATTAAAGTGGTCTGAATTTGGACCCCCAAATGCAGATGTTGAAATTTAATAGCCAACATGATACTATTATGGTGTAATCTACAGAAGGTGATTAATTCATAAGCAGGCAGAGTCCTCATGGGTGAGATTATGGCCCTTATAAGAGGACTTGAAAGAGTGGGTTCCTTTCCTTCCACCATGTAGGAGCACAGCATTCATCCCTTTCAAGGGATGAAGCAACAGGGTGTGATCTTGGAAACAGAGGGCAGCACTCACCAGACACTGAATCTACTAGTGCCACTCCAGATGTCTTTTCAAGATACTGGTTTCCTTTCCTGTCCTAGGCTTTAAAACTGTGACAAATGAAGTTTTGTTCTTTATTATCCAGTCTCAAATGTTTCCTTAAGGTAGCACAAATAGACTAAGACAGTACGTAGTACATATTATACTGTTGTGAACACTTCTAATTTAACTTCTAGTAAAAATTGTCTAAAGGGGTACAATGTACTGTTTTGATACACATATACAATGAACTGATCACTCCAATAAAATTAATTAACATATTCAACTCTTTACATAGTTACTATTGTGTGTGTGTGTGTGTGTGTTAAGTATACTTAATATCTACCGTCTTATCAAATTTAAACAATTCAACACAGTATTAACTGTAGTCACAATGCTGTTCATTAGAACTCTAGAACTTCTTCATCCTACATATATGAACTTTTATACCCTTTAACCAACCTCTCATTTTCTTTACTCCAAGCCCCAAACCACAACTGGAACCCTAATAACCACCATTCTACTCTCTGCTTCTATTAATATTGTTTTTAGATTCAACATATAAGTGAGATCATGCAGTATTTTTCTTTTTGTCTGACTCATTTTACTTGGCATAATGCCCCCGGGCTTATCCCTATTGTCATAAATGACAGGATTTCCTTCTTTTTAAGGCTGATTAACACTCTGTGGTCTATATGTAACCACAATTTATGTGTCCATTCATCTATTGATAAACACGGCTTACTTATTTCCTTGTCTTGTCTATTGTGAATAATACTGCAATGAACATGGGAATACAGATAACTCTTCAAGATACTGGTTTCCTTTCCTTTGAATATATACCCAGAAGAGGGATTCCTGGATCAATGGTATTTCTATTTTTAATTTTTGAGGACCCTTCAAACAGTTTTTCCTATTGCTATATCAATTAACATTCCCAGAGTAGAGAGCCCAGAAATAAATCTATATATATGTGGTCAACTAATTTTCAAACAAGGCACCAAGAAAAAGATTGTTGCAATAATCTTTGGAAAATACAATCTGCCACATATTCCAAGGGAGAAGAAAGTTTTAAGAAGAAAGATAAAGTCATAAGTGTTTATTACCACAGAGAGCCTAGGTTACATCAGCATTGACGAAAAATAGTCTTTCAATAAAGAGTGTTGGGGAAACTGGATATCCACATTCAAAAGAATGAAATTGGACGTGTATCTTATGCTATACACAATAATCAATTCACAATGGGTTAAAGACTTAAATATAAAACCTTAAATCATAATATTCCTAGAAGAAAATGTGGGGAAAATTTCCATGATACTGGTCTTGGCAGTGACCAAGAGAAAGCAACAAAAGGAAAAATAAACAAGTAGGCCTCCACCAAAATGCAAAGTTTTGCAAAGGAAAAAATCAATAATGAAATGGCAAACTGCAGACTGGGATGAAATATTTGTAAACTCTATATCTGAGAGGGGTTTACTATCTAAAATATATAAAGAATCTGTACAACTCAATAGCACAAAAAAAAACACCTAATTTAAAAATTGGCAAAGGACCTGAATAGACCTTTCTCCAATGAAGACGTACCAATGGCCAATAGGTATCTGAAAAAGTGTTCAAGATCAATCATCACGAGTAAAATTCAAATTAAAAGCACAATGAGTTATGAGCTAATATCTGTTAGTGTGACTATTACCAAAAAGAGAAAAAATAACGAGTGTTAGAGGGTATATTGAGGAATGGGAATCCTTATTATAAATACTTTTGACTTATTCACAATGTGATGTTTTTGCCTTTTTCCTTTTTAAGACTTTTACATATGTTATTTTTATTTACATACTTGTTTAACAAGACAGATTGCTCAAACCAAAAGTGCCAATAAGTTCTTAATGGCAAAATACTGGTCCTTTTCTTATGCTTATGTAACCCAGACTCTTTGTAGTAATAAAGACTTATGTCTTTATCTTTCTTCTTAAGACTGTCTTCTTCCTTGGAATATGTAGCAGATTGTATTTTCCAAAGATTGTAGCAACAATAACTCCCATATCACTTGCCATTCTTATAATAGGATAATAAGGAGTAGTCTATGCCCCTACTTGTGAAATACAGAGAGATATTGTACTTTTCCAATGGAAAAACCAAAAAAAGGTGGAAGAAAATCTTTGTGATTTCAAGTTAGAAAAATATTTTTGATAAGATACTAACATTTTTTTATCCACACTTAAAAAGTGATAAAACTGACTTTATTGATATGGAAACTTCTATTCTTCAAAAGAAACTATTAAGAGAATGAAAATACAATGACAGGATAGGAGAAAATATTTTCCAATCATGTATCTGGCAAGTGACTTGTATCCAGAGCAAGCAAAGACCTCTCAAAAGTTAAGAATTAAAGAAAAAATAAAAGAAGGAAAAACGATTTAAACAGACCTTTTGCCAAAGAAGATAAATTGAAAATAAGTACCTGAATTAGTCATTAAGAAAATGCAAATAAAATCACAATGAAATACCAATACACACGGCTAAAATATTTTTTGAATGGCACAAGCCATTCAAAGGATACAAGGATATCCTTATATCCTTCCATATATAAGGATATAGAAGAACAAACCATACAGATATGGTTTGGCTGTGTCCCCAACCAAATTTCATCTTAAATTTAGCTCCTATAATTCCCATATGTTGTGGGAGGGACCAAGTGGGAGATAATTGAAACAGGGGAGTGGGTCCTTCACATGCTATTCTCACGACAGTCAATAAGTCTAAGAGATCTGATGGTTTTATAAAAGGCAGTTTCCGTGCACAAGCTCTCATCTCTTCTCCACTGCCATGTGAGACATGCCTTTCAATTTCTGCCATGATTATGAGGCCTCCCCAGCCAGGTAGAACTGAATCCATTAAACCTCTTTCTTCTGTAAATTGCCCAGTCTCAGACATGTCTTTATCAGGAACGTGGAAACGGACTAATACACATACACTCTGGTGAGACTATAAAATATTGCAACCATTTTTGAAAGTAATTCATTTCTTTAAAAAATATGCACCTATGTTATAACATGCTTCTTGGATGTTCTACTCCTAGATATTTGCCCAAAAGAAAAGTGTATGACAATATAATAAATTGTACATGAATGTTCATAATAGTTTATTTGTAATAGCCAAATAGGAAAAATGATCAAATGCTCATCAACAAATGAATAAATAAATTGTGATGTATCCATACCATTGAATGATATTCAGCAATACAAAAAAAGAGCTGTTGATATATACAACATGGATAAATCTCAAAATAATCACCATCATCCTCATCATCATCATCTTAATTATAGTGATGATTTCATATTTGTATGCATATGCCAAAACTTAAATTGTATACTTTAAATATAAGAAATATTATACATCAATTATACCTCAGTCAATTTTTTGTAAAACGTAAAACAGATTCCAGGAGAACACATTCTGTTATGTCATGTAACTAATCAGGACATTTCATCAATTCATTTCATCTATGTGTCCCTCTGTTTTCTTGAATATTTTAGATAAAGAATAGTATCAACTATATAGCTTGTTGTTTTGCTTTAGTATTAAATGAGTTAATCTCTTGTAAACCTCTGAGAGGTGCCTGAAATACGATTTAAGAATTAGTTATTAGCTATGCTTAATATGCAACAGGTTCCTCACTGCTCTTACAGACCATATATTTCCCTGATGTAATGGAAGTCTATTTCTCCTTTCAGTGTCATGAAACAGTGGATATATTTTCTCATTTACTTTTGGTCCAGGTTCTATGCTACTCTAGTGCTCTTTAACTGGGCAGAATATCTCCTCTGTATCTCTATGAATAACTAAAAAATTAGATCCAGCAGTTTTACAATTGCTAGTCACTACTCAGAAATTCAGTCGTTTTTTTTAAAAAATCTTTCATTCTGGAATTTCTTCCACTCCTTCCATCTCCTAAGTACCATAAACTGAGTTTTTAAATGTAGCTTTTCATGGAATGAGTACTTCTTACAAAATAGAAAATACCACCCAAGAGCTGGAGACATGTTTCACCCCAAATGCAGATTGCTGGAAATAACTAGGGTTCTTCCATACTATATACAACTCTTTGTTAGCAATATCTTTGGGCTGAGATGCCATATCTGAGAGACCAAACTAAGTGTGCTTGGTTTTTTATATAGTGGAACTGAAAGCAGCTGCATTTCTGTTTGAATTGCTCCCTGAGCTCTCCTGCAAATATATAAAAGGATGTTATAAATAAGTTAGGAGTTGATGATTCTCATTTGTCAGAGAGGGCAGCCTAAGTAAAAGCTACAGCAGGGAAAAACAGAAGCAAAATATTAGGAAATCCTTCATAAGTATAGAGTGAGTTAATCATTCAGAAGATATTCTCAGATAACCTGAGGAAATATTTAAGACTAGGGACAATATCTTTTCTCTGGAAAAGACCGCAAGAAGGAGACACATCTTTTCCAAGATTAGATGCAGGATTTTGTAACTTGATTATCTGGTATTACCAAATTAATTTTAACACTAAATACATTTTAAGGTATGTGCATCTCTGAGTATGCATGTGTGTGCCCATGTGCTGAAGTAGGGTGTGTATAAGAGGGGTAAAGAACATGCATAGCAGCCCAGCCCTCACTTGCTTGTCCTCATGGGACATGGCTGTATCTTCCCATATCCTATACCCCTCAGAAACCCTGCAGCTTTAGCAGAGCTAGCTACTTTATTTCCTGAATATGAACTGGACATCCATTTGTTCTCATGCATGTGAACTCATACTTTTTCATTTTTTGAGATGGAGTTTTGCTCTTGTTGCCCAGGCTGGAGTGCAATCGCACAATTTCGGCTCACTGCAACCTTTGCCCCTTGGTTTCAAGCAATTCTTTTGCCTCAGCCTCTTGAATAGCTGGGATCACAGACACCTACCACCATGCTTAGCTATTTTTTTTTTTTTAACTCTGGACCTCAGGTGATCCACCTGCCTCAGACTCCCAAAGTGTTGGAATTACTGGTGTGAACCACAGCCCTCAGCCCATATTTTTTCTTTATGAATTTCCATTATTTATTGTGAGTTCCAGTGTTGCATTGGCTGAGATATCTTCCTCAGTCTCCGTAGGCTGACATGAGGAGTCTCTCCTCTGTATTCCCATAGCACTTTATGGATACTTCTGTTGTGGCCAGCCACTCAGTTCTATCAATATCACTGTGGTTGGCTCTCTCCAGATAGAATCTTTCAAAGATTGGGGTCATATTTTATTTTTCTCTTTATCAGTGGTGCTAAGACTGTATTTGGCTTTGTAGTTGGTGCTTTTCATAGGCTTATGGAATGAAGGACTAAATAAATGCATGAAGAAATGAACACTCCTGGGGATTCAAGAGGCAGTTAACATATGCAGTACTTCAGGGGATCTTAATGGGTTGGTGCTAGCGCTGGGGATACAGACACTGGTTTACTGTGCTGGTCTCTAGCAGCTGCTGCTGCCCTTGCTGCCAGTTCTCTTCAAGTCCCTGGGCCAATCCTGAATTGTTGGGGAGTCTAGCAGGGCGATCAGTTGAATGTATTTAAAAAGGTGGAAGATGCTAGAAAGAATTCGCATCAGGGACAGAGCTGAAATAACATGATCAAAATAATATGAAAAAAGAGACATTACATTTAGGTAGATGAAATAAGGCAATAAAAAAGTCAAGAGGAAAAATATGACTAGGATTTCAAAGGAAAACTCTGTGCAATAAAGACAAATATTTCAAAATTCTGCAAAAACCTAAGAGGTAAAATATGTAACATTTTTTACCTCTTAGGTAAAAAAAAAATAATTGTACTTGATTTTTATTTTTACAAGTACAATTATTTTTAAGGAAAATGAATTACTGGAATAATTCTTTGATGAAATTTACCATATAGAGAATTGTTCTGTTCAGTTAAAAATAAAGTTCTCCTTTATGCTATAATATTCCAGAAAATAGCTCAAGTTATTTTGAAAAGTTTCTCTAGAAATATGGTCATAATGGAATCATTCTCACTTTGTGCATATGAGTACATGTTCCTATCATGTTGGTGTATAAATTTAGTGATTAACACTGACAACAATCATTTTACTATTATCTCTTATGAAGGTTGACTGGGCTCAGCTTGGCAGTTCTCACATGAATCCTTCATGGGGTTGCTATCAGAGGATGGTTTCGCCTGCAGTCTTCTAAGGCACATTCACTCACGTGCCTGGTACCTGGGCTCATAAGATGCAAACAGCCACGGGCTGAAACAACCCAGTGTCTCCTTCCATCTCTTTATAGTATTTCCATGTGATTTCTCCAGGATGGTAGCTTCAGATGATATTCTTACATAGTAGCTCGGAGCTACAAAGATGTCTATTTCAAAAAAAGGTGGAAATGTATTTCCTTTATGGCTTCAGTAATCATGCAGTGTTATTTCCACCATGTGCGTTCCTTGAGAACAGTTATAAAGACTCTCGGGTTCAAGAGGAGGTGACATATACTCCACCTCTCAATGGGTGGACTTTTAAAACCATCATAAGCATTTTCAAGTACAGAGCAACACACACACACACGCACTTCCTTACAAGCTTTCAATTACTTGGGTGTCATGAATTTTCAGCATGATTCAGACATGCTTTTAGAACTGCTCGTGTCTTGCTAATATGCATGACCTCCATAGACATTTAAATGGAACTTTACTGAGTGAAAATGGCAATAAATTAGAATGAGATAACTTCTTCATTGCCTATTTTTAGAGAGACTAATTCCTAGAGAGATTTTACAAAGTGCATATGATTGCAGTGGGAATGTGATGCTCATTCTGACGCTCTATAACAGGCAAAGGCTGCTTGGGAAACAGAAACTGCCAACTGTTTTGCACCCAGGGGCTTGTTTGATGGAATAACTGATTTTTCTTGGTCCCTGTTGTCTATTTACTCATTGCAATATCTCTGGCCACATTCCCACATATAGACTCTCTATTTATTCCTTATTTTCCACTCTCTTCAGAAAAATGACTGAAACTGCTATCACTCCATTGCAAATCAAAATAAAACCGTGAAAGTCAAGGGAGTCACCAGGATTACTTTTTCAAAACATATTTTAAAATAATTACTATTGTTGATACCATTACAGATGCCTGATGCCAGTGTTCTCAACCTTTTGTTTTCCATTATTTTCCCGAGAATTTCCTTTTCCTTGAAAATTGAAACCACAGATATATTATATACTATATGCATATATGTGCTTTATACATATAAAATATGATATTTTAACCCCCTCAAGAGCCAATTTTTCCTCCTTGGGGTTGATATCACCTCTATGGAAAATATATACCCTATAGGTATTGATTTAAACCAATGATTTAATTCCTTAAAACAGCAAATCAGAGGTACTACTGCCATCTGAGAGACTCACATCTAAATTTTGGCATTTTCTAAGTGCTTGTAACACACACACACATATATAATTGTGTTCATATATCTAAACATCTGTACATAACACCTAGGAAACTACGTAAATGCTTGTTTGAAGAGATATTTCTACCACCTCCACTAACAAAATAACAAAAAAAGAGGAAAAATTAGTGATTTCACATAGTTCAGATACTGAAATATATTTGTAAAGGCCAGAATCAATGTTCAGAAAGAAGACTTTGGGAAATAATGGAAGTTAAAGCCATTGTTTGGCCTTTAGAAATACACAAACTTTGTTAAACTCCCTTCTTGACTTGAAAAGTGATCTGTGAGAATAGCAAATTTCAAAAAGGAAATATTGTAAATGTCAGAACTTTGTACATGTCTTGCCATGATTTTACTGCCATGATTCAGAACTAACCATGCGATGGTCAGGTGGCCCCTTATTCTGCGTCAGAAGGTCAGGGAGTTTCAAAGTTAGAAAGTTAATGACAGTACTATAAGCAGTGAAAGACAGTTTAATCTGTAATAGCCCTCGCAGGCAGGAGATATGAGCACTGATATGTGATTGTCAAGCCACGTGTGTGCAGTATTTTCTGTTCCATATCTAGGTTCACTTATGTGCTTTTGTAGATCCTCAGTATATGAATGTATGCATGTTAAATCTTAGGTAGTACTAAGTATTTTTAGAGAGCTCTATTTAAAAGTATAAAGTTGTAGCTGGGCGTAGTGGTGTGTGCCTGTAAGTCACAGCTTCTCAGGAAGCTGAGGTAGGAGAATCACTTGAGCCTGGAAGGTAGAGGATACAGTGAACCGTGATTGTGTCACTGTGCTCCAACTTGGGCAGCAGAGCAAGACCTGACTCAAAAACTAAACAAATAAATAAATGAAATTATAAAGTTTGAGTGAACCACCATGTAGAGAAAGACATGTTTAGATTCAAATGAGGATGAAATAAACTGACAAGACATCTGGACTCTATGGCCATCAGCAAGAGAGTCACTGGTCCACTTGGTGGAAACCCTGACTCATCTTCTGAGATTTGACTTCACAGTCACCTCTCTTAGGAGGTCTCTCCAGACTGCTTCTTCCTCACAGTCAATCACTTCTTCCTCCATGTCTCCAAAGCACGAATGTGCCATGTGCGCACTGTAGGATCCATCTTCCTTGTGGATTGGCCTGCCTGGCTTCCCCTGACACATCCATGAAGTTGTGGTCCTCAAAACAGTCAGGGCATCTCAGCTGTCTTTGAATCCCTTTTTGGGAACACAATACGTGCACATGCAAACTATTTTTTGAAGAAAGGAAGGCAAACTGGCAGGTTATGCTAAATTAGTTTAATAAACTTTGGAGCAAACCTGGTATGGCCTCAATATCAGCCCCCACCATTCTGATCATTCACTCTCAGAAGACAGCGGCACTGAAATTAGGTAGTGGAAGCATTGAACTGGACTGGGCCACTTTTTCCACTTGCTTGTTTAAAAAAAAAAGGGCAAATTATAATTCATAACTTCACTCTCATGTGGAAAACTCTAGAGAAAAGAAAGCTAATACTGTGTCTTTCAGATGGAGGAGAATTTGTATTTAGTTGAATCTCACTGGTATTTTTATGGTGGCATTACTGCCTTTGAAGGGGCAGTCCTCTTCAGCTACAGGATAGAACGTGTCTCATTTTCTATCACCAGCCCCTATGACTTCATATAGAATTCCACAATTCTGATAAACTGTCATGTGGAAAAATGATAAAGTGATTTATGCTCAATTTTGCTGGAAGGGAGAAATGCAAGGGCTGTCAGTCTGGGTCTTGAGAACAAATGAGTTACAGTTCATGAGGCAGCTCAATAAGGCTATCATTTCCCATCAGGTCCTATCACTGACAGCCAAGATTTACTAGCTGGGGAACGGGAAGGGGCTGAGATTTGGTGCCAGGTGAATCGGCACTGTTATTCTATCAACCAGGCTCGTATAGACAAGAGGCTACCATGAATATTTGATGGAAGTGTCTTCCCAGAAATGCATGTGAAACAGCATTAGTTTTCTTCCATTCGCCAGGTGCCTCCCCTCTCTATCCACGTGCATCTCTTTGAAAAATGACCACTTGTAAACCACAAAAGCATTTGGGATTGTTTGGATTTGCTGCTCCGGCTGGTGATATATTCCTCTTGGCAGTCTGTGCATGCAGTACACTAATTCACTGTCTTCCATTCTCATAGGATGAAGCGAAAATATCCCTCGTCTACTGACATGCTATAGACATTACATCTGTCATTATCCATCTGACGCAGTGGCAGTGAGGGTACAGCCTTCCAGCCCCTATGTGCTCAGAGAAAACAGACTCTGATCTATGGCATTTGCTGTGTTCTCCAGGAAAACAAAAGGTGGAGAGGTGGAACGGACTCAGCATAGGCCTAGCAATTGTTCCTGTTGATTTCTTTTGAAGTAGAAAAACGTAACTGTAAATTCTAAACTACGATAAGTCCCTTTTCTTTGAGACATTTGTTTTCATTGGAAAGAGGCTCTGCAGGAGACACACATCAGTACATTTCATATGGGTCAGGTTATTTTTTTTTTAATGGCACACTTAACATTTGCTTTTTCGAGCTAGGGAAATGTATTTCTAAAATCTTTTGTGGCAGGTTTAGTATTCATGTTGTATTCAAAATCATCTGTAGATGATTTCAAAAGCATCTTATCTATTTCATTATTTCTCAAGTTGTAATCTTTGGAATCCTACTTCCAAAAGACCGTCGTAGGTATTTTGTGAACATGTGGGAAATTTGGGGCATTTAATAAGGAAGATATGTTTGAGCTACTACATATTTTGTTTGCCTTTCTACTGGCACCACATAGGCACATTGCTTCATTACAGTATGAAACCTTAACTTCTCTTAAGAAATTTTCCAAACAGTCTAGTGAAATATTGAGGAAAAATGTTTTTTTTATATGAGTATGATGCCTGTTGCTGGCCACCAGTCTTTCTGGCACTGTGAGATCTTTCCTTATCAGCAATATAAGTTTTGAGGCTGCCCAAGCAGCCTCAAAAACTCATTACATTGTGAAACAATGTAGTGAGTCAGTGATATAGTTTATAGAGTTAAATATGCAAAAGATGGGCAGGGAATTTGAAGCTAAGGCAATGCAAAATTTGAGTTTTAACTTATTATTTTACTCATGCAAAAAATATTCAGTAAATATTAAATGCAGGCACCACTCTTAAATAGAGTTACTTACTAGTTAAGAGAAGCAAAAATAATTATCACAAGGAGTTTCAGAAAATCACGAGTATTTTGAGAAAACTAATCAGAGTGAGCTAAAACAGAGTGGCTATTGATTTTAGTTTGAAGTCAAAGACATTTTTCTGAGGCAATGACTTTTAAGCTGAAATCTGAATGACTAGAAGGAATATGTCATGCAAACATCTTTCCCAGTTAGGAAATAGCTAGAATGTTTGAGAAAACAAACAAAGTCAGAGGCAAGACTGTAGAGGTCTTGGTAAGTCACTAAGTTGTCTGGCGCAGAAGTCTTCAAAGCTCTATTTCTGGCCCCAGGAAGTCAGATACGCTCATAAAGTTCCATAAAAAGAGGAAAGGAAAAGTACAGTTGATGAGTATTATCCGCAGCCATCATAGCTAATGTTAAATGGGTCTTTATCATTTGCTATAGTTCTAAATGCTATAAGGAAACAGAATCACAGAGACTTTGAATGCACTTCCCACAGTCTCACAGCTAGTAAGTGACTGAGACAGAATTTGAACCCAAGAGGTTTGGCTGCAGAGCTCATGTCAGTATTGAGACTTATCACTTAGGAAACACACTTAGAGGAAGTCTTTGCTGGATAGTTTTTCTCAACTTCATGTGAGTATACAACTTATGTCACTGAGATCAAAATAGTAACAAAATGTTATGTTTTTCTCAAATGCTTCTTTCTTAGGCTTACCTAATCCTTTCTATTAAAAGTCTCAAAGCCTAATATTCTTTAGTCCAAAGAGACACGGTATTATTGGGTTCTTGGAAATCTATTCTTCCAAAATACAAATTCTAATATAAAAATACTAGATTCAATATAACTAGTTCCTGTATAACATTTAAATTCAAAATCCCCACTGTAAAGTGCTCTATGGAAGACATATTCGCTTTATTGCTTTTTAAATTTAAGCTAACCCCCATATGGAGAATTAAATGATAGACAGTAAACAGCAGCTTTTAATTTCTAATCCATGTAGCTTTGTTTTCCTGGCTTATCAACTATTTTCTGCCTTAAGGCCTTCTGTTTGGTAAACTGATGAAAATGATATGCTGAGTATTTGTAGTCTGTGTACTCTCACTTGATGACAAAATGTTATTCATTAAAACTAGCCAAAAAAAGACAATCTGTAGTATCAATTGTTTCTTCTCTTAATATCAGCTCAGATGCCTTTCTCAGCTCCTTCCTCTAAACATGAAGTAAGATATGCCAAAAATGAGGACTCTTCCAATGAAAGCAGCCTTCACAATTTATAAACGCTTATTTTCTACACTTACAGTATCATAAAACACGATGTTTTTGATTCGTGACAATCTGCAGAACTGGTCTAATCATAATATCAACAGGTGAGAATAAAAAGAATTTCAAGTTTGTGTTTATTCATATAAACATATGAATGCTTTGAGAACATAGAAACATATTTGAATAGAAGTTTCAATCCCAGAACTGGAATTTAAGAAACTGAAATTTCTCTTGGTGTCTCTTTCTCCCACAGCCCACTCCAATCCTAGAGCAAATCCCCTTGCCTCTGTCCTCAGAGTACACCCAGAATCCCACCACTTTTCTCAGCTGTACTGCTGCCAACCAGGTCCAGGCCACCAGGATCTCCTGCCTGGCCTCTCACTGGTCCCCAGCTTCTATTCTAATGCAGCAGTTCCTTTAAAAGCAGATCCTTTGAAAGTTTAAGCCAGAGCACGTTACTGTTCGAACATCCTCAGAAAGCTTCCATCTCCTGCTAGTAAAACCTGCAATGACTATAAAGCTCTCCATGAGCTGGAGCTGCCTCTTCTCCCCATCACCTCTCTTCACTCTGCTTTTAGCCACCCTGACTTTCTACACTCCAGAAATAATGAATACGCACTGTCTCAGCAGCTTTTTCACTATTGATTTCTCTCCTTGGAATACCTTTCCTCTGGGACATATGAATGACTCTGAGTCAAGTATCTTTTCAGTGAATCTTACCCTAACCGTTTATTTTGAAATTTCAGCCTCTCACCCTTGCACTGTCAGTCCAGGTGGCTCTGCTCTATTGTTTTCTGTAACACTTAACAACTTAGCTTTGATGTACTAAGTTAACTTACCCTAGAAAGTGAAATCCAAAAGGGTACGGAATTTTTTTTTGTTTGCTTATCATATATCATCCAGTGGCCCCATGCCTGGCACAGAATAGGTGCTCAGTAAATGTTTGCTGAATTAATGAATGATTGCCTTGTAGTTAAGAACATTTGTCAGTTTGACCAAGTAGCTAATTACAAGTTTTATTTTGGCCAATTATTTGATCACAAACCATTACATTCTGTGATGCTACATTATTTCTTTTGTTTTATTCTTTCTTCTGTTCTTTTTTTACTTCCCTTCTTTCCTTTCTACCTCTGATTTCCATTCTTCATTTCTTTCTCTCCTGCTTCTCTTCCTTCTGTCTCCGTCTTTTCTACCTATCTCATTCAATAATATAGAATGAGAGTTAGGTGCTGTAATATACAAAGTTGTATGATAAGCTGTTCTTCCTCATAAAGCTTACTGTCTACTCCTAGAAACTTAGAATAGAAACCTGCCATAAAGGTGGTGAAGGGCTATGAGATAAGGCGTGTGCTTTGTGGACAGAATTGGAGGTGAGGTTAGGGAAGTAGTCTAGTGCGATGATGCTTGACTTGGGCTTTGAAGAATGAATAAGAATTTCCTCAACGCATAGGATATTGTAGCTGAATTGTAGGGAATATGCACTGATCTATAGGTTTTTTTTTTTTTCTTAACCACAAGTAATGGTCTGATGGTAAGTCCTGATTTCCTCAGTAGTTATGATTTGTATAATTTTAACGGGCAGCTCCTTATATCTGGAAATACAGAGGCATGTGGATATAGTACGAAAGCCCATTGGCATCACATTTAACCAGTGCGTTTAGACCTGGGCTTCACATATGATTATCCAGTGAGTGAAAATTTTACAGAAATGGCTTTCTCAATGTATAGCTTGTCATTGTTTTCGTCATTATTGTAAAATTTGACATAATTTGAAATCTGAGAAAGAAAACCAAAATTTAGCTTGATAATTAGTGTCAAGCTGCAATGATTGTCTAAAAATCTCCGGAATTTAATTTTAACTTATTTCTGCTTCTACAGTGCTTTTTTCCGAAACACTTCACCTTATAAACACCACACCCACTCAGTTTTAGAAAAGAGAGAACAGGCCGGGCACGGTGGCTCAAGCCTGTAATCCCAGCACTTTAGGAGGCCGAGGTGGGCAGAACATAAGGTCAAGAGATCGAGACCATCCTGACCAACATGGTGAAACCCCGTCTCTACTAAAAATACAAAAATTAGCTGGGCGTGGTGGCATGCTCCTGTAGTCCCAGTTACTCAGGCTGAGGCAGGAGAATTGCCTGAACCTGGGAGGCGGAGGTTGTAGTGAGCCGAGATTGTGCCGCTGCACTCCAGTCTGGCGCCTGGAGACAGAGTGAGACTCTGTCTCAAAAAAAAAAAATAAATAAACAGAGAGAGAGAACAGACTATTTGAACCCATTTGCTATCTTCTTTCATGCGGAAGATAAAAAGTCACACCAGATAATTCAGGATCCTTTCTTATATTATCGATTATTCCTTTTCTCTTTTGTTTATTGAACCTCTAACTTAGTTTTCTCTTTTGTCTCTTAAATATGCATCATTCTGAGAGCTATAGATACAAAAAAGAAAGAAGAGAAATAATTACAAACAATACAAAAATTCAGGGCCACTACCTTTCACTTGTCATCCTCTCTGTTACACCTTTTACAGCTCAATCTGCAAAGAACATTTCCTCACGTGTTCTCACCACTTAGCCTGCTCTCATGCAGTGTACAGCCTTCCCTTTCCAGTAAACAGCTTTTGATGGTATTACCAGTGGCCTCCCTGTCTCTAACTAAATAACATTTTTTCAGTCTCTGTCTTACTTGCTGTATCAGCATTATTCAACACGAATTCCTACACTCTCTTTCTTGAAACATTTTTTTGCCTTGTCTTCTGGGACACAACAGCCATCTGTTTTTCCTCTGTGAATGCTTCTCCGATGTATTCTTTTATAAATGTATTTTTACTACCCAGCTGCTAAATCATGGAGTTAATAAAGGCTTGCTCCTAGGCCTTCCTTTATTCACACTATCCAATGTGATCTCATCCATATTTGGAGCTTCAATTACCGCTTATTAATCTATTCAAATAAATGGTTCCCAAAACTGTATCTCAGTCACACACTTCTCCAGATCCTAGAGTCACATACATAACATTTTACTCGACAGCTCTTCTCAATAGCTAATGGCATCTCCAAAGTTAAAGTGTGAAACAAACAACTCTCGATGTTCACATTACACTTCCCCTCTAAAGAAACCAGCATGGTTTTCATTCTGTGTTTCCTAGCTCATGAATGATTCCACAAATCACCTGGTTGCTGATTCAAACCAGAGTCACTTTTTACTCCCTATGTTCATCGTAAAACTAAGTACTATGGATTTCACCTGCTAAATATCTCTCAAATCTCTCAACCTATCCACTTGTTTTTTATCTCCATGAACCACACTCAACTCTTTTGGGTAGATGACTACACAAAGCCTGCTCATGAGGTTACAACTCTTATCATTATTTCTTCGCACCCTAGACTCAGTGGTATTTTCAGAAGCAAATCATATGATGTCAGACTTTTCCTCCTAAATACCTTCCCACTATTCTCAGGGTCTTTATTAAGCCTTTAAAATTACATCAGTGTCTAGCAAATCTGAATTCTAACCTCTCCCTGCTTGTTTTGTTTTCATTTTTGTTTTTTTTTTTCATCAAATATGTGTTTTGGATATAAAAGAAGTCATTAATTTATATACTACAACAAAAGAAAAATATTGCCAATCAAACTATACCACAAGGTTTATTTATCACATGAATTATAAACTGCATTTCAACTTTAGAGATATAAAAATGTGAAAAAGGAATGTGGGCCATAGAAATGATGAAAAAGTATGGTATTTCTTCTGGGCCCTGCGCTTTGTCTCTTCTATCTTCCTGCTCTCTTGACTCATTTCAGGTAGGGGAATCCAGGAAGCCTGCTCTGAAGATTTCTATGCAGGAAATTTACTGGAGCACATTCGCAGGATTAACATCTAAGGGTGATCCTAAAAAGCAAATTTGGGTAGAGAACTATGTCTCAGATGATTCTACAAAGGACTCGGGCTGGGATGGCCCTTTATCAATATCTTGAATTGTACAAGAAACTTGGACATTTATATTTCTGCATTAAACAAACATCAGATGTGAGTTGCCCATAGAGAGCAGGCAGACCTGGAGTCCATTTCTAGCAAACTGAGCAGCTGGAGAATGAGGGCTCAGACCTTGGGTAGGATTGAGGAATGTAGGCAGCACACCACAGTACCCGCAATAGCCCACTTCCTGCTTTATATAGTAAGCTATAGAAAGAGCTGCTCCGAGATTCTCCTGGTCCTCTTTTACCTGTGAAAAACTTGCAAGAGGAAGTTTAATGGGATAGAATTAAGCCCCTTTTGCTGCAGCTGGTCTCAAGGCCATAACTAATACTTTCACCATTACCCCTGAATTCCCTTCACCCCCCATTAGTACTTCTGAGAGTCTAGGTAACTTGCCAGATGAGATGGCTCAGATCCTCATACCTAAGAAGTCTGTTCCTCTTGTTACCGTCTTTTTCTAGGGTTGTGCCAGCTGCACTTGTCTACTTACCATTAAAATTGGGCAAGTGAATACCAAGAAATGTCCCAGTGGATCACTTAGTTTCCAAACTAAGAATATAATTCATCGATCCATTGTGCAATATCAGTTTAACCTTCTCCTAATGATCAATGCCATTTAGCCCTTCTAGGATACAGACTTCTCTCTTTGCTTGGTAGTCTCTTAGAATGAGAAATCCTAAGTTACTAGGTAAAACCTAAATTTTGAGATTTATTAGGATACTTGTTTGTCCCTTGGTAGAAGTATATTCTCTCTCAGAATCAAGACATGGAAATCTGTACAGTCTAGAATTGTGGAGATGGGAAGCAGAAATTCCTCCAAATGGTTCTCTAGGAATGATGCTAAGTAGGTCCATTCCTACTTCAACTCCTTAAGTTTCTAGACACATGTATTCTACATAGGAGGGACATACAATGTCATATATTAGTAATTGATTTTGTATATATATTGTCACTCTTTCTGTATATCATCTAAGATCACACTTGGATAACTGTACCTTAAACAGGCAATTTCTTCACTATGTAAAGCTGCAAGCTTATGGATGATCAGTATACGATAGAGCCAGTGAAGCTTATGATTCATACCCAATTTTACCCCTCCTTTTCTCTAAAGTAAGTCAATTTTTTAATATGACTTTATGCAGAATCCCATGTCAATGGATCAAACACTGTAAACCTCTAGACTCTAGTTCTGCAGAGTTTCTGCAGGCAGAAAAGAATAATCCATACCATGATATATATTAAGTCCAATCAAGGCAAGTTTAGTAGTTTAAAGTGTATCCAAAAATTCCTTAACACTCCTCCACCAAAAAGTGGAGTTTCATATACTTCCTCTTGACTATGGCACAGCTTCAGTCATCTGCTTTTAGTGATGCTGGCAGGAGTGAAGTTATGTGACTTACAAAGCTAGATTAGAAAAGTTGATCCAGTTGTTTACTGACTCTCTTGCATTTGGGACACATGTCTTTAGAGTCTACCACTATGTGCTGAAAAGGTCAAGAAGCTTCATGAAAGGACCGCATGGAGGAGTTTGCCCACAGACTCAGCTGAAGTCCCAGCTGAGAGCCAGTATCTACTTCCAGCTAAGTAACTGAGCAAGTACACTTTGAGATGATTCTATTCCCCAGCCTTTGAGCTGCTCTGGCTTATGTGCAGTGAAGCAGAGAAGTGTTGCTGATTTGTGAGAATAGTAAGTGTTGTCATTTTAAGCCACTAGAGATGGTTTTCTGTGTAGCAATAAATAAACAAAACATAGAAGTACTGCCTCTTCTAGATGGAAGGGGTCTAATGTAGTCAGCTTTCCACCATATCTTTGGTAAGTCCCTTCAAGTGATAGTGCTATATTGGACACTAAGTATTTTCTGTTTCTAGCAGGTTGAATAGTTGGTGGGAGTAGTAACAAGATAATTTTTGTAAATGGGCCCATGTGCATTTACATACACGTACGACTAGCACTTGGGCTGATGTTGAGTCTTCTCTCTTCTTGGCAGGTGCTTTATGGTGCATGTTATTATCAATATGAAGATTGCAAATATTGTGGCTATTCTCATATAGTCATTGACATGCCACCAACCAAGACCTCCTTATTCCTCATCATTCAACTCTTCTCCTTCCAAATTCCTAATCAACAAGCTAATCCATTTGCCACTGTCTGCGAGTCAAACTAAATTCTCACCTCAGGATACTTTTATTTCCAAACAAAGTGGACAACCAGATGCATTGCAGAAATATTAACCATTGGAGAATTGCCCTTCCATTATATTTTTTGTCACCTTTTAGCGGAGCTCTAAAGTTGTCAATGCCCATTTTTTTCTTATATCCATGTACTAAGCTGATTGATGCATGGTCCAAGCTTGAATTTTTTCTTCTTCTGTCAGCTAGTTATAAAGGACCTCCCTCCCATTCAGCCATATGAATTGAGAGGCACCGGTACAATAATAGTGGATGGCATGGGGGTCTAAGACACCTGCTCCTGCGTCATATTTAGAACCTCTGGTCTTGCTTATGCCTGATTCCTGAAATACCATTTCTATCTTATATTAGATTGTTATTGGGTACACCCGAATTATGACTCAGTAGTTGTAATAGACACTAGATTTTAATGGGTAGTTCCGACAGCATAGTGACCTCTACTCTCTGTTCAAACACCTCATCTTTACCAAATCCCGGTAGCTTTCCAGAAGCTCTATGTTGGCATGGTCTTGCAGATGGTATGGTTTTTCTCCAGGACCTTACAGTCTATGTTATGATTCTTCTTTTTGGGTTTTACATAAACTACAATTAGGCTTGTTCATCAAAGATGTTTCTGGTATCGTAATATTTTCAGGGTTCTTTGTCCCAAGGAGCAGGGCCACTTATACCACATCCTGGTTCTGTTCTAGATCCCCCTCAAAGCTGCCAGCCCTTCATGTCATGTGGTAAATGGGTTTGAGTAGTGTTCTCAACTTGTAATAAATTTGCAACTGTAAAGTGTATCCATTCCACTATACAGTCATGACGAGGTAAATTATCATAGCTGTGAGCACTTCCCTCACAGGATCTTGGCAGACACTGTTTCTTCTCCAAAATGCTGTTCATTTTCTTCTTTGTGTTCTTAACTCTTATCTATCCGTTCAATCTCAGATCCGAGAAACCTTCCTGACTAGGTGAATTCTCACTTCGTATACTCTTATATGACCTGTAACTCTCCATTTTGGCGTATAGCAGAGTTTTGGTTTTATAATCACTTGCACAAATATTTAAGTAGATTTAGTTTACTGACTAAGCAGGAAGTTTCACGAAATGGAGGGTTTCGTATTTATATCATCTACCATAGTACCTGACATGCAGTTCATATTCAATAACTTTTATATTGAATAAGTTGCTATTCATTCTATAGTTGATATAGAATAAATGTGAATACATTAATGAATTATGGAATGTAATAGAATTTGGATTAGAAAATAGAAAACCTCAAATTCTATCTGATAAAAATAGATTCTTCAGACCCTTACAAGTTTTAAAAATGTTTATTTGGCACATAATATAAATTATGTAAATATTTCTGACTGAATATGTATATGGCACACGGATTTGATTCTACATTTTTTGTCCAGACTCATGTTTAACTAGCTTGAGTAGCTCAAAACCACTTTAAATTCCTAACTGGGATGGTTGGACCATAATGGTTGATCTTTCAATATGTCTTTAAACATAAGATAGACATATAAGAACATTTTAGAGAAATAGGAGTAACCATATTATATATACTGTTAAATCATTCATTAGGTCAATGTGTTTACTTTTGTTCATTTTTACATATTCTAATCGAAACTACAAAATTTCTCTGATATTAAATATATTCTTGTTAGGCTTTTATTCTATGCATAACATTTTATGTGATCATGTTAGAACATATTAAATATAAGAACATGAATTTCTGTCTTCTAATCTTTTTTATGTCTCAACAGAATTCCAAGCACAAAAATCAACAAGAAGTAATTTCTAACTGAGAGAAATGTTTGATTCAATGACCTATTTTGAAATTTAAGAAATTGAATTTTTAAAAATTTCATATTAGGAATAAATCTCATGAATGCTTTTAAAAATTACTTAAGGATGTATGTATAGAATTTAGAATATAGAATTATGTGGAAGAAAAGAATGGAAAATCTGTAACTTTTCATCAAAATGGATTGTTAACACGTAATACATGCATGCAATGAAACATATACCTCAAAATACAGTCTATGAAGTCATTGGAAAGAATGCAGTGGGTATATGAGTTTTAATATCAAAACCTCAGCAATAATGTCTTTAAGTTAAAGAAAAAGTCTTTAAGTATATAAAAGGAAGGTATAGAGCAACTCTACGTAGAATGTTCTCTTCTGTGTAAATAAAACTTTCGGAAAGTTTACGCAGAAATTTGTTAATACTTCCTGGGGAACGGAATTAGAAGCTGGAGAAAAAGTGTACCGTTCACTTTTTGGTTTTTGCTCTTCTTTGCTATTTGGGTTTTTATGTTGTCCGTATATTACTTTTATCATAAAAATCAATTTGAAAAATACTTTTTATTCTTCTATCACTTTAGAAAATAAAAACTTTAAATATCCTTGTATTTATTAAGGGTTGAAATTCTGGATTGTTTTCTAAATTGCATTTTATTGTACATTTTATTGCTCAGATCATTTAATATTTGATTTCCTCTGGAAGACAAAATAATTTCAAAATAATAAGACTTCACCATTGCTTATTATTGAAAGTATGATCAATTTTTTTCTCCTAATTATTATGCCATTATTGGATCAGGTTTCAAAAACTCATGTAGCAACACTCTGTGATTAACACCTAAAATCTTTTTGTCATGGCAACAATGATATAATAAATGCCGAAGGAAGCATTGACTGAAAACCAAATATTACTGCCAAGTTTTTGGACATTAGAAAGGAAAAGAGAGAACCAGGGAAAAAATAAAAATGAAAACAAAACAAAACAAAAAAATCAGGCACTGATCCCCAGGCTGGGCATGTCATTAAGGATGCTATGTGACCTCTTCACTGCCTTTGCTAACAACATATGTGAGATTGCAAGTGGTTCATTCATCTGGTTCATTCTTACTATGTATATTAGTACATATTTGCTTTGTAACAGTCCATCAAAATCAAAACAAAAAAAAATGTCATTTCCATTCAATTTATGTGCCTTCAAAATGGGGGAGCGGGAGTCCCTGTACAATGTAATTCTTTACTTATTTGCAGAACAACTGCATAACATTGGTCGTGCTAGGTGTCTTACTCTGCCAGGAGTCCTGCTTACCAAGGCATGACAGTACTCACATCCTGTTTACTGTCTCATTATTTAATCTCATTATGTTGAAAGCAAACACTGCATTTCTTTTGTTCCTCCATATTTCTTCCATAAGAGTGCTTCATATATGAGGAATATTTGAAATATTTATATTGGTCATGCTAATTTATAAATTTGGAACCCCTTTGAAATGGGAAGAGCTCAAGCTACTCTCCACAAAACTTTATAATTGCAAAATATAAAAGTTTTTTGTTTGTGTTTGAGACAGGGCCTTGCTTTGTTGCCCAGGCTGGAGTGCGGTGGTGCAGTAGCATAATTTCAGCTCACTGCAGCCTCAAATTCCCAGGCTCAAGTGATCCTCCCACCTCAGCTTCCTGAGTAGCTGAAACCACAGGCATGTGCCACCACACCTGGCTAATTTTTGTATTTTTGATAGAGACAGGGTTTTGCCACATTGCCCAGGCTGATCTTGAACTTCTGACCTAGAGCCATCGTCCCACCTTGTTCTCCCAAACTGCTGGGATTACAGGCATGAACCATCACACCTGACCAAAAATATACAAGTTTTACAAAATTGTATGAAATGTCAGGTGGTATGTATGCTTCTATTCTACGGGAAGTGGGCTCTGTATGAAACTTGGCATCTCATTACTATGTATGTGATAATGTGCTACCTCCTTTGTATGGCATATACAGCTCGTGTTTATCTTACACCAATTTTCCAGTGGTTTTCCAAGCAGGAAAGATTCTGCCCCCAAGGAGACATTTGGCAAGGTCTGCAGACACTTTTATTAACACATTATGATGGTTGTGGTGGGAGCACGTATCTAGTGGTGAACAGCACGAATGATGCTAAATATCCTACAATGCACAAGACAGTCCCAACAACAAAGAATAAGTAAGTCCAGCATGTCAGTAGTGGCAAGGTTGAGATACCCTAGATGACTTTTCTCTGCTGCCTCTTTCCAAATCTTATTCAGCTTACCCACATTAAACCTCTTGTCATTTCCATTCTCTCTACAGTGCCCTTCCTCTTTGACCACATGATCACTCATGTTTAAAGTACTTCCTTTTGGGTGACTATTCATCAACGTTTGCATAGAACTCTGCTGAGAATGTCCCCATTGTAATATTATAATATTTACTAGCATATATATGCTGCCCACCAGACCTTAAGCTCCTTCAAGGCTCCTGAAATCCTAGTGCCTGGTAGACAGTAGCCACTAAATAACATGTGTTGAATGCTAACTGAATAAAAATAAATTTTTAAGGTTAAAATATATTTAAGTTTTGTTTGACGTCTTCAGGAAGAAAAAATGGAAATGCCTTAACCAGTTATTCTTATAATGAATCCAGGCAGTTGGCTCTTATGAAACTGGGGGGAAATGACCTATTACAGGAAATAAAATTTCAGTCACAACAAAGGAATACTCTGCTTGGAAGTTAAATCAGGCCTTATGCAGTTGCAGGTGTTTTCATTATGCAGAAGATGTAAAATACAGTGATTGAATGGCACTTTCTTAGCAGAGAGATGATACAAGAACAGGTCATAGAATCTTAATTGACTTCAACTCTTTCAATTCTGCTACCCTGTAGTCATTTTACTGACTTCTGCATAATTGCATCCCATCTCTGCAGGGCATAGTAACCTTGGAAGCTTCTCCAGGACTGGAAGTTTTTAAATGCTGATAAGTTTGTAGAGGTGCAACTGAAACTCATTCTCTCCATTCCTCACCCAGTGGCACATATTAAAATGATGACCTTCTGTCTCCACCTCGTTCTGTGAAGTGCCATCACCCCTTCAAGTCACTAGGTTGCCCTTTGCACTAGAGTAAATTCTATCTTGTTATACATGAAGGGATACAGTGCCTTAACTATGGTCTTTCCAGTTTCTCTAGAGCATGGATCTATTTTCAGTTTCCCCTGCAATGCTGTATACATTGGACTTATCAGAACATGTGGTCTCAGTTCAGGCTCTGCTGTTCGTTGACTAAATGGCACTATACATATTATTTGCTACCTTAGGTTTCAGTTTCTTTACCTGTAAAATGAAGCATTGGAATAAATGACCTCTAAGGATACTCAAGGGCCTAATCTCCTTTAATTCTATGATTAGTATTAATAAAGGAAATCTCTGCTCATATCTTCTATGTGCACTTAAGAGATTTTATCATGGCATGACCCTCAGTCTACTTGATGTTTAAACAACCAATCATCAGACATTACTGACAACTTGACTAATTTAAGTCTACTCAAATGAATTTGCATTGCAACAGTGACTACGACCAAGAGACATTTGTCAATTCCCTTCAATAATCAAACAATAAATGCTTTTCCTTTATTTGGGAGCAGCATTCTGCTTCTTGCCCAATCTCTAGCCTCTACAATCCATCTTCAGGGAGGCTGGCTAACAGAGACACACTGCTGTCCCTTGTCTGCCTAGTTAATAAATGCAATCCCCCTATAAGCCTGTTGTGGACTTTGGTTATACTTCCACAGGATAGGGTCAGGAGATATTAAGCTTAATGAATACAAAGCTACATGTTTCCTGTATTGGGATTTTTTAATGCATCAGAAACCATTTAGTCTTTTCTGACTGCCTACACTTAAGGAAACATGAACTCTGGGAATAGGAATGGAGCTTCTAGGCATAGATTCTAACCTGAAGTTATTTTTTTTAAATGCCTGCTAATTGTCCCTATGTATAGTGAATAGAATTAATGATCAGAATTTAAATTATCAATTCCTATTCCTACCTGCTCTGATAACTTGTACAAAAATATAATTGGCCTCTATAAAGATAATTGATAGCTTCTGCCTAAACTCATGCCTGGTCAGGGCTTCCCCTTATATGTACAAAACCACATTTTAGGGACAAGGAACTGTTAATTAAATAACATCTTAAGTAAGTGAAAATAGATACTTAAGGTTACCTTAGTGACTATGCTGCATGAATTTCAAAGATAGCCACACAAACATATAAAGAATTCTCTTGATGAATATTTTCACATTTAGGTTAAACCTGCTAAGATTCTCATAGGTAGTCAGATAAGTGACCTAGTTTTAATAGAAAAAAAATATTTGAATGCATTTTTTATGGGAAGTAATCTGTATATAATGTAGTTATATACCTAAGGTGTGTTTTAAATGTTTTTTCATAAAATAGACCTTAATCTGACATCAATATTTTATGTTCCTGTAATGGCTGCATTTGGGGAAAGAACCATTTGAGACATAGAGCAATATCTAAACAGGAATAGACAGGCATATATAGGGGCAAAAATGTGAACCAGCCTGAGCTCAGAATACCTTTCATTTGTAACCAGCCAACACTGTTAATAAGTAGAAGCAATGGAGAACCATGCAGCAGTCCTATACACAACCAAAAATAGAGATAAGTGACAAACCTATAGAATGAAAGGTCAACAGGCTGTCTTTTAAGTCAAGCAAAGGATACACACACTTACTATTGAGGAAGATTAAGTATCTGAGGCTAGGACAATAACATTCATGTGTAGACCTTCTGTGTAATTCATCCTTCAGTTTGAAGACAATTTTACATGCACACACACACACATACAAACATATACATCCACACATACACTCGCATGTCAAATTTCAAAGTTTTGAATCATTATAAAGTTACATTGAAGGCATTTAGTATAATGTAAATTAAATAACTGTTGGCATAGTCGTGATGGTTTGGAATACTTAAATGACCAAAAGTATGGAGCTATAGCTCATATCAAGAAATGTTAATTAGATTTGGACTATAAATTGTTCATAACAGCCACATTGACCATATAGCTGTTACTTTTTGGTTAGGCTGTTTTGTTTGTTTTTTGTCCAGAATAGCCAAAGAATGTAGTACTTTCAATTGCATAAATTTGATTTTAAATGGAGGCAGTCACTGAATGTTTATCTCCAGAATGAATGTTTAGCTTGCAAAGCTAAATTTAATTTTTTTATTATAACTGAAGAGGAAATATGTATCTTCAAATGGGACAAAACAAAGATGTTTTCCAATATTAACTACATAGTCAGTCTTCTTTTAATTCTTTCGTGTTTATCCCCATTATCACTTTTCTCAAAATATGACATTTAGTTTTTATGATCCATTGAACCAAGTTGTTGGAAGACTACCAAATATTAAGAAAATAAATTCAAGACTTAATTGTTTTTCTAGTTCGTCTTCTGTCCCATGGAAAACCTTAGAATGTATGTATACATATACCTGTATTTACATATGTCTTCTATTAGCATTTTAGCATTCTTAAAATTTTGCTTAATGTAGTCTGAAAACTCCCTTCCTGTATGTGCATGTATGCTAAATTTTTGATATCTAAGTATTTATAATTAAAAGTATTATTCTGAACATTAATCCACATCAACACTGCCAAAATAACAAGACTGTTTTTTATTAATAATTTAAGCCTACAGTTATAATTTTAACTCTCAATTTTATACAGATAGTGATTTTTATATGAAAAATATATTCTTAACAATAGTAATTGAAAGAAAAGATACTTCCATTTAATAGTCTCTGCATATTTTGTAAGAATATTAATTGATTCTGAGATTGGAAAAGCATTTAAATACAGTGAAAATATTATCAATTAACTCCTCAGATTTAAACTTGAGATTGTTATATCATTTAACATTTTTTTACAAAGCATATTAATTTAATTTTGATCCAAATAAGTATATTTCTACCCAAGATATAGTTTTATTTTCCTTTTTTACCTTGAAATCCACTATTTCTTACCTCTATATAGATTAAAAATTTAAACATATATAATCCAAATTGCTTAAGCTACCTAGGAAGATAATGTAAAAGTCAGTAATAATGCATAGAGACTACTTAACCCAGCTATGTGCAAAAAAAGAAAATGACTAAAACATGCATCAATGAAACCAGAAATGGAAAGAATCAGTTAAAATAATGAAACCTTTTAGCCCAAGCATACTATCTGTAAAGTAATTTTATCATGATTATTCCAGGTCCCTCCACATGAAATCACTTATCTATATTCATTGAAAGAAAAGCCAAGTGCATTATTTGAAGGGCCCAAGTGGATTCATATTTATTTTTCCATTTTAGTTTAGGCCCATTGATTTTTATTACTGGCAGTATTGTTTTAATAACATACCACAGCAGATTTTTTAAACGCAACATTATGATGTAATGAATTTGATATTTGCTTTTAAAAAACACCAATATATCCACAGGGTTGTTAAAAATATAAAATAGAATAAAAATTCTTAAGACAAATATATTTCTGAAGAAGAATTACTTATTTAGCTATATAAGCCAGACAATTAATGAATGGAGGCTGTATTCTTCTCATTTCAAAGGAGTTGGCAGACCTGATCTGGAGTATTGTCTGCATTATTTGGTTTCCCATTTTCACAAAGTTATTCAGAAGCTAGGGTGCTTATAAAAAGGGGTGAGAGAGCAATTATGATTTATAAAATACAACTCACAGAAGATAATCGAAGCCAGTGAATATGTGCAACTTGGAGATAATACCAGTGGAAAGAGCCTTAGTGAGATTTCTTCAAATATTTGGAAGGCTACCATGGAAAATAATGAATAGATTTCTTTCTTTATAGATGTCTCAAACCTATAATCACCAAATGGAGTTAGATCAATATAATAATGAATATTCTAACAGTGGTATCCAGTAAGAAGAATGCTTTAAGGGAAGAGATAGGTTTCTTCCTCTGAATTTTCCTCTGTTGTGGATGTGATAAAGGGAATTTCCTGGATGATCTCTTAAAATCTCTTCAAACCTGGAGGCCAGGCATGGTGGCTCAAGCCTGTAATCCCAGCATTTTGGGAGGCCACGGTAGGCAGATCACTTGAGTCCAGGAGTTTGGGACCAACCTGGGTGACATGGCAAAACCCGTCACCACAAAAAATATAAAAATTAGGGTGGCACAGTGGTGTATGCCTATAGTTCCAGCTACTTAAGGGGCTGAGGTAGGAGAATGGCTTGAGTCTGAGAGGCAAGGTTGCAGTGAGCAAAGATCATGCCACTACTCTCCCATCTGGGTGACAGAGCAGACACCATCACCAAAAAAAAAAAAAAGTTCTAATCTTTCTTTTCTTTTACATCTGAAATTGTATTGAAATAAAAGGGGCATTGTATACTGAATTGCTCCTTTTGCATGCCTCAGTTTGTTGACCAGAGCACTGGTCGACAAAGTGGAATGAGGAATGAGCCCACCCAATCAATCCGTTGGGATAGGGTAAGAATATACTGAAATTTCTATTGGGGTTTATTTTATCGACTTTTCTGTTTTTATATATTTTGATGATCAATGTAATAGTAGTACAGTTAATCCTTATTATAATTTACAAATGAATGCTTAAACATTTTAAATGTCAAATATAAATATAGAACCTTTTAACTGATATGAATATGAAACAAAAATAAACATTTGGAGGCAATTTCAATGAAGTTAAAGCAGAGGAAAGTTAGTTCAGAGTAAGTGAACTGGAATCTTATGTATCTATGACAGAAACAGAACAACTCAAAGAAATTTAACCATTAAATATTTATGTTGGTTAAGTTTATGCCAATAAAGCTATTCTAGGATTAAAATCTGAAAGTACATTGGAAGAGCAGACCTTGTTAGATGCATTAATGTTAATAATTTTGTACATTGTCACAAAATTAATTGTGTATGTAAATTGGGATACAGTAATAATGGCATCATAGGTAAAGCACTGGCCTCTCACATTTAGGGTCATGCTACATCTAACCCAAGGTTTTAACCACAATTAATTTAGTGGTTTGGGGTTATTACCTGCTAAACAGTAGTTCTTCATTAGGATGAATATAAAGCACATAATTTATCACAATTAGGCTTAATTGGCTATCTTAGTCTCTGTTCAGTAGATGCCAAGAACAGAGATAGCATGGACAAAAACTCTCATCTCAATACTCAGAAAGGATAGTTTTAGGTCATTTCCTGCCAGGTTCTGTGATGGATGTCGTCTAATTTCACTTTACAGTACTCAAACAATGGGCATTCGTAGCTAACAATATCATATTATATTTTATCTTCCTGAGAGTTACTTAGTTATCCTTAGTTTCTTACCCAGCTTCTTCCTGTTTTCTCATTCTTCTCTGCTGCCATTTTTTTCCTTTCCTCACTTTCTCCCGCGCGCGCGCGCGCGCGCGCGCACACGCACACACACACACACACACACACACACACACACACACACACACACACACACACACACACACACAGAGTTCTGAGGTCAATCAGGAGGCTCCAGTCAAGCAATGAATATACAAGGAAGACTATGACAGAATGATACATAATTTGCATCAATAAATGCCATTCTTGCTTTTATATTGGATTTTGAGAGAATGTTTGTATGTAAAGGATAAAAAAGTGAGGAAACATTTTTACCTGTTTCAAAAATATCCTTCCCAATATGCAGCATTTTAAATTCAGAAACTAATAAAAGAGAGAAAAACAATCCTTTTTACTTCATAATAGTGAGAGCTCTTGGCAAAGTTGTTAGAAGCACTGTAATCTGTTGTGCAAATGATGCTGAAATTTTGTATTATCTCTATGATCAATGAGTGTTTCTAGAGTGCTTAGAATCCAGAGAAAACAATCAAACAAATTATTAGATGAGAGGTATGTGTTTGCCTTATCCACAGGGAAACGTATGTTTTGAAGTCACAATGATTAATAGATCTAGACCTTTCATATAGTTAAAGAAAATGCTGATTTTTCCTTAAGGCTTACCTAAGAAAAAAATGAACATGAGTTTATAAAAGCAAATGTATTGGTAATAAACTGAGAAAAGAATGACAAAATAACTTTAAAGCCAGAAAATCCTGATCAGTGTTATTCAATAAATATGCCACTCAGCAGCTATGGCAGAGATTGTTCCTAAATAAACCAAAAGGGTGTAAAAGTATTTCATTTAAATATTTAATTATTTAATACATTGGTGTTTCTTTGCAGTTGCTGGTTTATGTGCTTTTGTGTGTTCATGTACATTAGACTAAACATACAACTAGATTATGTTGACTTCTTTCCTTAGTGAAGATTATTACTGCATTTAAAGGTTAGTTGCATGGAGTTTTCATCATAAAAATTAAATTATTTTGATTCATTCTGTTTTAGTCCACTCTCACCATTTAATCTGGATATAAATTCTCTGAGTATAAATATGACAGTAATAGAAATAAAATTATAGAGATAAAAGTGTATTGTCAAATACAATGTTTTATTGAGAAAGTTTTATTGCAAATACTAAATTTTCCTGCAGTTGTGCTCTATATGTAAATGTGCAAGAGTCTTAGTTTAATTTCCATCATAAGCAATAATTGTTACATTGCTTGAGGTGAATGATACTATGTAGTAAACAAAAAGCCCAGATTTCTATAAAAGCTGAAAATTCACTGATGTGAGCTAAAATGAATGGTCCTCTTTTTTAAAACTGAAAATCTTATGAATGGTCATAAATTTATCTTTTAGGTAACAGTGTAGTCAGTATCTTATTTTCTGAAAATGTGCTTGGAAAGTTATTGAATTACTGTTATTGAATTTTTCTTCTGCTAGGATTTGTGAGCCCATGAGTGGAAGGAGGGTGGTGTCATGTCAGGAATTGAAATATATATGAAGAAAACTGAGCGTTTTATTACCATTTAGCTTCTTTCAGGACTACTTAACAGGACTGATTTTCCTTAGCATTGAAAACAAATGGTGTTCTCTTTAGTTATTGGATGCTGCGTTTAAGAATCTCAATAAGAATAAGCACTCAGCCTTGATGATGTTAAATCTGAAAGGAGCAACTCACAGGCTACCAAAAATACAAGAATGAAACATAGAATTTTGTCTGTTTATCAGTCTATCTACCTGAAATTATTTAGATGATTTTAAAAGTTAAAATCAAACATGCATGATCATCTTAACACTGTCATGAATGTTGGAATAAGGTTTATAACGCTTTGAACTTTAACCCTGCAGGTTACTCATTCGTGTTCTGAAACATGTGCATACAATATATTATATATCATTGAGAAAAAAGAATATTTAATTTTTAATGAGTATGCATGTCCTTACTGTCTAGAAACAGTCACTGTAAAGATGTTGATGTGCATGTAAAGGCTTGACCTTCAACAAGAGCTGCCCAGCACTCACATATGTGTACAAAACACTTGTCAGTTAACAAAGAGCATCTGAGATAAAACTCCTGAAACAAAGGTACTACCAGTTGAAGGGTAGACAAACTTAGGAACTACAAGCAGGGTTGTTTTAATTTTGAAATTATATTAAGCATTTGGAGAAAATGAATAAGTATAAAATGAATAGTTTATACTTCTGAGAAGCCCTAACAATTATAAACAGTATGAATCTACAAAATACATAAGTGGAAAATGACTTTGATGATATTAAAGAAAATCCCCAGAGTTCATTTTTAGTATATTTGGTTTTATTCCTTTTAGAAATTATTAATATTTTTCTTAATTTTTAAAGCAATTTTTACAGTAAGAAAAATAATGAATAAGAGAAAAGGTAACATTTCCCCTAGCTACCTGCTAATGCCAATCCTCAGAATTAATAATGTTGCCAAGTTGGTATGTATTCTTTGGATATTTGCATGTGCCTATTTAAATATATGCATAAATATATAAACATAATGTAAATATGTACAGAAACATATGCATATAAATATATAATGTAACAGATGTCCCTTCAGCCTGATTGGTCTCATGGCTAATAGACTTATGAGACTTCCTTAATAATCTAAAAATAAAATGGAAACCCCATTTCCTACAGGGCAGTATATAGTGACTTCCCACAGGAGTCACTATTTTTTTAAGTGAAGTGCAGCATGACAGGGGACAGGGATTGGGCTGGGGTAACAGTCTGTGATTATTATAAATGACTTTTTTTTTTCCAGGTATACCTAAATTTTCACACATGTCACACCCAGGTCTATACATATACACAGTTAAAAATATCCCTAAATAATGGTGCATGTCTATTTCTACTTCTTGCTTATTTCCCTTCATACATTTTCAACAGTTCTAAGGTCAATACATACCAAGCTTCTTATTTCTCTCACAGACCAGTGGGAAGTATTCCATTGCTATAATGTACCAAAATGTATTTTTACTTTCCCCTTTTAATGATGTCATTCCATTATTCCACAATAAAAAACTACCTACCTAACTATACATCTATCAGTGTAAATATATAATATAGCCATTTGCCCACTCATTCTTTTTCATCTGCAGAATAAATTTTTAACATCAGATTTGACTGAAGTATACACAACTGAAATATTTTTGGGTATGAAGATCACCATTCCTTTGTTCATTTGCCAGTGCTGGAGTTATCATTCCTTTAATTCTCTTGATCTAATAATGTGCAATATGTTAAGAGTTTCACTTCAGAATTCACAGTGAATACATTTGCGTATGGTAACTGGTCATTTCTCTCCTTAAATATATTTTTCCCATTTCTTATCTAGATTGTTTTATTGACTTATAAAACTATTTTATACTTTATTAATATGAGAGCTTTGATTCCATGAACTTTTTATTAGAATTCCAATTGTCTTTTTAAGGTGTTTATAATATCGTTCATCCTAAGATGTTGTTTGTGTTATTTTGTTTTTCCAAAACTTGTGATATGTTATACATTATGTTTAGAAATACCCTCTCTACATAAATATTATTTTTTTAAGTGTCTCCTGTATTTTCATAGTTTGATTGATCATTCCTGGGCCCTTAATTGTTCTGATTTGTTGTGGCAATGGTGTAAGATGGGACTTTACTTGGGTTAGTATGTTGCCTAAAGCATTTAAAAAACTACTCAGGACTTTAGAAAGTCTTTCTGAATTTACTTTAATTTTTGTTTACCTTCTGGATCAGGGTAAGTTGCAACTCTTTGAAGTACTGGCTCCACGTGTACTGCCTTCATAGGAGGTGGGACTACATGCTGGTTGCACACTGAATGAAAATGAGCACCTAGATTCTAGAACGTGTTTATCCAGTAACTAGTTAATTTGTAACCACAATAACATAACTTGGTTCTCTAAGCCTCACTTTCCTTCCTGAAAATCTGAGAATCAATCGCCTTGTCATTTCTCAAATTGTTTTCTCACAAGATCTGGTTCTATAGGGTGTTTTTTTACTTTAAGAATACAAAAGTGAAGTACATTAGAGAAATGCTGAAAGCTAAAATGGTGATGTGTGAGAGAGAGAGAGTTTTGTTTTGCTTCTCCCTGTAAACCTTCCCAAAGTCATGAAGATTACCTGTGTTGTGACTCTACATGTGTGATACAATATTTTCTCAACTTCTCTAACTACATATCCTTTTTCCCCTGCGACCTTCTCATAAAAATTAATATCTTAGGGACTGTATTTACACTGTTTCTCATAATGACCCCACATGCTCACATATTCATTCATAGTGTTAGTACTTCCACTGCTAGGTACCAAGGTGCTGAGGACTCAGAGATACATAAAACCTGATGCCTTCCCTTAGAGTTCTTAGTACCTCTGCAGTGTGTTGGAAGCACAATTTACTTCTTAGTTTTAGAGCCATATCTACTTTATAGAATCAGTAACTCAGTAGCCTGCGTGTATGAAAGGCTCACGATTTTTTAATATTGCAAGATGCTAAAGAGATGGCTTGTTGCTTTTTAGATAATGACTATTGTTTTACAGTGTAAAAAGTATTTATGTTTTGAATCCTGATAGCCTCTAAACTGAAACATAAGTTGTTTCACTGTCAAATTTGCTTAACATAATTATATTTTCATAGCTTTGTATTTATTATGGCTTATGCAAATTTATTATATACTTTTTTTATGAATGCTTATTGGAAAATTAAAGCATGCAATTTATTGAAATATTACTGTTATTAAAAAAGCATATAACCCATATGATCAAGGAACCTCAAGGAACCCTTCTATAGATCTATTTTGTGACTTAATTATTTTAAGGTAAGATATAAAATACCCAAAGCAAATTTAAATAAATTGTTGCATCAGGTTTAGCATTCCTTTTGTGGTTATTGCTGAAACTTTAGCATGGTAATTGATGGACTGAAAACTATACTATCGTTTTGTACATTTTCAAAAGAAATTGAAGCTGTGTATTAGAGGGAAGTAGTAGCTGTAGGTTACAGCTTTCTCTCTGCTGTTGGATCTGTATATCACTAACTGCAAATAAAGTCATCCATTAGGGAAATATCATTTCCTCTGGATTCATATCTATACCATACTCATTATTATTAATCCATCTTTCGTTGTGCTTACAGTTAAAATAACCTATCCTGCAAGAAGAAAAATGAAAAACACATATAAATAAATAAAATTGTAAATTCTTTGTTGTCAGGTAACATGAGCAGAATTATAGGACTGTATTATTTTGAGATGACCTTCTAATACTATATCTAGTCATTGCACTATCTCCTATGAAACTGGAGATTTGCCTAAGACCTCATCATCACACCCTGAAAGCTGAGGACCAGAAGCAAATGTGCAATCTTGACCTTTGCACCTGCCTACTGGGAGTATGTTTTCAATTCTGACTATAGTCTTGAATGAGAAAATGCAGAAAAGAGGACAGGGAATCTGCTCCCTGCCATGTTTACCACTATTGTAGGAACTGAGAGAATTTCTTCCATAGGTCCTTGTGACCACTGACTTCACCTTCTGGGTCAGGGCACCAGACAAATGCTCTCTGCAATTTAATGGTCTCTTGCGAATGTTGTTTGGCATTTTAGTTTTTGATCACCAAAGGCAAGTATAATGTGGGTACACTAGAATTCCCTTCCTAAAATATTTTAGAAAATTTGTTCTAAACATTACCACTTTCTGGCCCACTGAAACAAAGAGAGGAGAGTCCTCAAAGACTAATAAAATAATCAATTTAGACCATGGGGGACTCACTGGCTTACAAAGTCCTATGTTGGCAATTTCAATGGTCTGAACAAAGTCCACAAAATAAACCTGTGCCTGGCTCTATGGTTTACATGTGCCCTCAAAAAGAGCAACTTGCTGATGCATTGTAACATGAATTGCATTAGCACATTTACATTAAAATGTGACATAATATCAAAAGATTATAAGATTGCATGTCTTTGGCATACTACCTGGAAAAAAATTGTGGATAAATGTCATGTTAAAATCTTGTTCTGTCATGAATATAAGCTGAGTATGATCACAAATGACAGCTGAAAGAGGATAGAAAAACCATCTTGACACCTAAGTGATGATATTGTTATCTGTATTCTGAATAATTTTACTTATAACAGGTATCGCTCTGTAAGTTTATCTTATGATCCGTGTTTCATTATGATGAGAGAAGAACATTGGAGTTGAATATCATATTCTTTAAAATTTATTTTCCCTGTTAATATTACTTCATCAGCTTTCTTTCTGTTGGTATAACTATAGTCATCTCTTTACTGTAAAATTAATTCCCCGTGCTGTTTTGCTAAAGTGTGTCTTCTATAAATCCTGTTTATATGGTCTTTATTTTATCAGTATTTTGAAGAATCTTCATCTTTCAAGAAGTAAGTTTAATCTGTTTATATTTATTATTACTGATATAGGTGACCATTTATTTTATGTAGATGTGTGTGTTTATACACTCTTTCCTTATTTTCTCTTGCCCTGTCCTACTTTATATTGGATTTATGTTTCTTAATTCTGTTTACTGTTTCAGTAGTTTGAAAGCTATATATTCTATTTGTAGTCTTTCCATGTTTACCCTTAACGTGTTCACTTACTTTACAGAGCTATGTTAGATCAAAATCACTACGTTCCTACAGAATATTATTAGAAATGTACAGTTCTTTAACCTTCACTTTCAGATACCATCCTTCTATTATTATTTAGTTTTCCAGTTCTACTTTAAAATATTTTCCTATATTTGTCCTTTCTTTTAACAATGTTCATTTATTTACATTAATCTATAAATTGAATGATTAGGTGGTCGCAGCTGCTGCGTGTGTCCTAGCTCTTCATTTTGATTTGGTTTTCTTTTTACTAAAGCACATCCTTTAGGAGTTCTTAATTGCGGGTCTGTAAATAGTAATATATCTTTGTCTTTGAAAATGTCTTTAGTTAGCCCTCATTGTTTTCAGTGCTAGTTGTACAGAGTATGGAATTCAGGATTGATAGGTTAAAATTATTTTCCTTTGGAATTATTAAGATATCATTTAATTGTATTTACCTCTTATTATTGCTGATGATAAACCTGCCCTCAATCTGTTCAGCATTCCTTTACAGATTATATGTTTTTTCTTTTCTATAGCTTTTAAAGATGTTTCTTTTATGTTGTAAAGTTTCACCATGGCTTCTCTAAAAGTGATTTGTTAACTGCTTTAAATTTGGCATACTACTTCAACTTGAAGACTCATGTCTCTTTCTTCAACTCTAGAAAATTATTAATTATTTTCTATATGATTACTGCTTCCCTTTAATTCTATCTATTCTTACCCTCTATAATATTTTATTAAATGTGTACTGAATTGATTTTTATAGTTCTGTTTAACTTAACCACACTTATTTTTCCTTTTTAACTTTCTGCATTTTGGGTGGTTATTTAGAATTGGAAGTTTCTGGAACTTTTCTTTCTCAGTGATGTATTTTTTGAGTTTTTTAAAGTTATATTTTATTTAATATATATAGGTACTGGTAATAGAAGAAAGGCCATTTATGTTAGTTCAGTATGCCATTATGTTAGATTTAGTTGAATTCTGTATACAAAGTTCTGACATAAAATGTTTCTCTATGCTATGCTGAGACAACATCTAAAGCTTCTCAGGAATAGCAAAACTCTTTCAACTCCTTGGTTAAAAAAGATCAACCTGACTTGGAAAGTGCTGGAAGTATAAAATGACCCTACAAAATTACAGGACACATGTACTATTTTCTCTTTAGTGTAGCTTAATTGTGACTGTTAGAGGGGTGTGTGTGTGTGTGTGTGTGTGTGTGTGTGTATACATGCGTGTGCACAGAAAGACTCATTTCTTTCCAAACTTTAATCAATTGAAGAGATGCAGATTATGTGGCTCATGTATTACTTTTCTCCTATACAGATTTTGCTTTTCTACCAACTTTAGTTTTCAAAGCTGTTAATATTAGACTGTCTTCGTAATCTGTGCTGCTTTTTATCTCCTTCTTAATTACTTATGGAAAATTTCTCCTTTTCACTCCCGATCTTTGCCTCTCCATTCAACTTATTTTTTAAAAGTTTCCTAAATTTTGCCTTTGTGTACTTGTTACAAATTATATATACATATTAAAACTATCATCATAGTACTAGAATAATAAAAAGCAATGCTATTATAATCAAAACCATTGAGAATGCCTTTAAATTTCATTTTGAATATCAACAATAGTTAATTGGCTAATGCACTCATTGAAATAGATCCTATTTTCACTAAAGTGTTTTACCAGTAGTGGGAGAAGTAGAGCTGCAACATAGCTTCTAACGTTTTATAGATAACTCTTTGTTAACCTCAATCATTTGACTTTAGACTTTTGTGAACCCCTCTTTCCATCTTCCTTTTTTCACTTTGTTTTGTTTAGGTCCTGGTTTAATTGAGGTTAATACAAAATAAACAAGAAAATAAGAATACTGGGCAAAACCAAAGGGAATTAATGAGTATATTCTGTGCAAATAAAAATTGATGATATCTTAATATTTGCATGGAACAATATTAAATTCTAGCACCAACACGTAGTATTTCAGCTGCATTGTAAATTTTAAGGGTCTTGAATACATTCATTTTTGAGTAAATCTGTCATCTACTATCTTACCTTCCTGAGGAGATACAGTCTGACTTCTAAAAAAAAATACCTACAAAGTTTGGAGCATAAGGTATTGAGAGAATTGTTAAAAGGAAGGGAAGGAAGGAGAATACATATACACAATGAGAGATAATACACTGTTTGAAGAAAATAAAAGTACCATAATCTAACAAAATTCTCAGTCTTTTTAGTCATTTAAGCTTAGCTTTAGAGAGCAGTCTTACTTTGTGGTTAATCTGTTTGAGTTTTTAAACCACACTTACCAATTTAAAATATTATTACAAAAAATATTATAACAGGCTATGCATATTTCAGCATATAAATCTCTCATCCTTTTCTCAGGTACAAACCTCTCCCATCTGGCAAAATGTATCACATTCTTCATATAAAGTTCCTAATTTTAATTCTTGTTCACAGCACTGTGAACATAGCTTTCAGAGTTACTAAGTCTACAAATAGTTACAGATATATAATAGGTGATACCATTTTTATATATCTCAGGTTGCCTGACCCAGTCATCTAGGATGAGTAATCAAAAACAAGCATTATGACAGTTCAATATTATAATATTATGTTTCTGTCAAATTTTAAAGTATTTTTTGACTTTGTAATACTATATGCTTATTTAGGACCCTGGAGAAGAGAATTCCATTCACAGAACAATTCCTATGACGTTTTTGTATAAACATCGATGTATATCTCTACTGAGTACTACATCAGAGAAAATATAAATGTGAATTCTGTATTATCACTTGCAGGGATCACAAAATACTCTGACATATGATTGAAATATGCCTAATAGCAGTAAAGTGAATCTTAGGAAGTAAAACTTAAGCATTTATTCCACAACTCTGCAAAACAGCTTCAAACTAAACCTCTGAGCCTGAAATGCGAGAAAATAAAGTGATTGAAGCCTGTCAGAAAGGAAAATCAGGTAGCAGAGTGATGATTCCCCAGCCAAGAAAATTGAAACAAGTATTTCTACTGCATTAAATCTGAATCAGTTACCATTCAAAAAGAAGACATTTTTAGATAAAGCCAAGATTTACATGAATTAAAAAATTAAATATATTTATGTGTGTGCCTGTATGTTCCATTTATTTCCCTAACAACCTAAGTTTACAGAATACGTCATAACTGAGTAACATAAAATAGCCGAATAAAGTATAATAAAAGAGAACATTTAATTGTCACCACTACTACTTTAAAATGGTCGCTATCTATTTCAACCAATTATGTGCATATACATATGCACATAATTGCAAGTGAAGTCCTGGTTGCCTTTGGGTTCCTTAATGCTTCCAAGATAAATTCTAAACCTCTTAACCGGCCAATAAAAGTCTTCTACCATCTGCCTCTATTGAATCACTCCCACATTATCTCCTATTTGTTCTCTACAACATAACACCTGTTCTGGCTACTGTTGTTTTCATCTTGTCCCTCAAGTGTTCTACCACCTTCTACTCCATGTGCCCGTACATTGCCCCATCTCATTACCTTTGCCAATGCCTTCTTCCCTCTTCCCTTCCAATTATTTAAACAGGCAAGTTTGTGCTATCTATGGTACCTTTCTAAGCTGATTCTGCCTCAAATTAACACTTTTCCCTGAACTTCCGTAGCATTTAACTATAAATTATACACATGCCTATACAGGGCTATTATTAAATGTATTATTTAAAGATTGCTTTGTGTTTTTCTTGTGATTTAAGTTATTATTGCTTTTCCAAGTTGTTTAAGCATTGTAGTCATTTGTATTGTGCTTGGATCCTGATTGATTTAAATCTAAAATATCATCTTTAGAAATGTGTAAAACATGTATTTAGCTACTTGTAACCTCTAAAGATAGTAAGATTGGTGCAGGAAGTAATTTGAATAGCACTTCGTTTGTTTGCTTTTTGTTTTTTGTTCTTACGGAGTCTTACTTTGTCACATAGGCTGGAGTACAGTGGCATAATCTTGGCTCACTGCAACCTCCGTCTGCTGGGTTCATGCCTCAGCCTCTGGAGTAGCTGGAATTACAGGCCCATGCCACCACGCCCGGATAATTTTTGCCATTTTAGTAGAGATGGAGTTTTGCCATGTTGGACATGGTGGTGTCAAACTCATGACCTTAAGTGATCTGCCCACCTCAGTCACCCAAAGTGCTGGAATTACAGATATGAGCTTGGCTTGAATGGTGGTACTTTTAATTTGATGATTTCAGAGTCCTTAATGAAGTAAGACATGCTCTTACATTCCTTATTACATGTCTTGGATGTGTTAAGAAGTCATAATGGCCATTCTTTTATTTTCTTGGTAAAAATAGTCATGAATGATAAGCTTTTTTTTTTCTTCCAATCTAAATTTTCTTCCAAGGTTAGTTAAGATGAGAGTACAACTGATGGGCTTTGATTTATTGCTTCCTTTTTTTCCACTAAGGCATATTTATCTCCAAATTTGCTTAATGTCTATGGCATACATTCTATCTTAATTAGATAATCATTAGTTACCTAATAAGAAAAGTTTATATGTTGTCAAAAGCACTTACCATTAAGAAATTCCTTTGACAGGTTTGTCAAAGAGCAGATGGTTGTAGATGTGTGGCATTATTTCTGAGGCCTTTGTTTTGCTCCATTGGTTTATATATCTCCTTTGGTACCAGTACCATGCTGTTTTGGCTACTGTAGCCTTGTAGTATAGTTTGAAGTCAGATAGTTTGATGCCTCCAGCTTTGCTCTTTTTGTTTAGGATTGTCTTGGCTATATGGGCTCATTTTGGGTTCCATATGAAATTTAAGGTAGCTTTTTCTAATTCTGTGAAGAAAGTCAACGGCACTTTAATGGATATAGCAGTGAATCTATAAATCACTTTGGACAGTATGGTCATTTTCATGATTGAGTGTTCCCATCCATGAGTGTGGAATGTTTTTCCATTTGTTTGTGTCATCTCTTATTTGCTTGACTAGTGACTTGTAGTTCTCCTTGAAGATGTCCTAAGCAGAAATACCATTTAACCCAGAAATCCTATTGCTGGGTATATGACCAAACCATTATAAATCATTCTACTATAAAGACACCTACACACATATGTTTATTGCAGCACTGTTCACAGTAGCAAAAACTTGGAACCAACGCAAATGCCCATCAATGATAGACTAGATAAAGAAAACGTGACACATATACACCATGGAATACTATGCAGCCATAAAAAATGAGTTCATGTCCTTTGCTGGTACATAGATGAAGCTGGAAATCATCATTTTCAGCAAACTAACACAGGAACAGAAAACCAAACACTGCATGTTCTCACGCATAAGTGGGAGTTGAACAGTGAAAACACATGAACACAGAGAGGGGAACATCACACACTGGGGCCTGCTGGGAGGTAGGGAAAGGGGAGGGATAACATTAGAAGAAATACCTAATGTAGATGATGGGTTGATAGGTGCAGCAAACCATGATGGCATATTTATACCTATGTAACAAACCTGCACATTCTGCACATGTACCCCAGAACTTAAAGTATAATTTTAGAAAAAGAAATTCGCTTGACTATGATCCTCAGTTTCCTTGTCTGTGTAAGACTGTGTTATAGAAACTATGTAGTCACCTCTATTTCTAAATTCTTAGAATGTTATCAACCTATAAATATCATGGCATTAAGAGAGCATTTGCTTAACTATGAAAAAGTTTTATGGAAAAATAATAATATATTGCATTACTAGAAAGTTTTAACTTTTCGAAAATGATTCCATAAAAATAGCCTTTGTAACTTCATAAATAGAAGAGTTAATGAAATTCTGAATATGTGACGGTTTGCTAAAAATAAAATATTTTATCCCTTTTCCAGTTTAGGAAAAACTTCTATTAAATATAAAAACAAACTCGCATGTATCAATGTTTTCAATGCTCTTTCTTTTTTTAATCATTAACCATCATTCTTTCATAGATTTAAAGTCTTTACTGATGGGATCAGTGTAATGTTTTACAGGTTTGGCTGACAGTAATTGGCAATTGGATTTAGAATCCCAATTCAAGCATAAAGCCCTGGATGGCACACGGGAACCTGATCTTTGATCTAAGGCAAATAAGTTCTCCAAATTTTAAAAAAGAGAATCTCTTATAGTCAACCATGACATTATAACTCTCATGGCATGGTGCTTAGTGAGAGAACAAGCTACTCTAAGTAGCAAAGCATTGAAAACTGAAGAGTCTCTTATAAAATGTAAGCTACTTTTAACATGCAGTCTTAGAGAGTTGAATTTTATTTTTTAATTCAGGAATTCAGCTTTCAAATGATAGTGTTCAGTTGTTATAAAGGTCACTGCCCTTGGCCTCATTTCAGCTTAATTGGGACAGGTTAATCTTCTTTTCTGTTGTTCTTTCAATTTGGAATGAAACTGGGATCTCTGTTAGTACTCCTCATCCATCAAATCCTATGACCTTGAAAGAAGGCGGCAGCCCTCCTTCTCAGGAGACAATCTGAAAATAAGAATTAAATAGGTCTTCTCAGTGGAGACCCATGGCAACATGTAATAAGACATGTAAAAAAAGACTCTATCACTGCAGGCATTCTGTAACATTTCTGCAAGTTACATATGGAGTCAAAAAGATAATTTATTTAAGCTCAGAGTAAAAGAAAACAAAGAAATCAGGAAAATATATTAAATCCTTCTAAAAATCAGCTAAAATTGTCTATGAAAATGTTTAATAGAGAACAAGTTTAAAATATGTTTTCTTTGAAAAATTTTACCACAAAATATGAAACATTTTTAACTTTCTCGCTAGATACATTTTCAAAAAGAATAGTTATATTAGCAGAAGATGTGTATAATAATGAACTTTTGATAATTATAAAATATATTTTTATTTAAACAATGAGAAGACGTGTAAGTAACCAGAGGGTAGGCAGCTTGTATAATAATAAATACAAAGTGAGGGTGAAGATATAATGATCACTAATATAAGAACTAGACTTAATACCTGAGTCAATGTTTATTTCACTATGTTTGGCTGTTGAGAAAAATTGCCATGATCCCAGACCACTATGGAAAACTTATGAAAGTATAAAGTGTAATGTTTTCTTTAAAGTCACAGAAAGCAACCTATATAAGAACACATACCATACACCAGGTAAATTACCACTCCTCTTCTAGAGTTATCCAAGAAAACAATATCAGGAATAAAAATTAGTTTGATGCATGTAATACTGAAGAGCTTTTGACATGATATAGGACTACAAACATTAAATAGTCTGAAAAAAGATTTAACTGATTATAATCTTTGCACAAGACCATCATCTGCAAATGAAAGAAAAGACTTTACTACAGTTATGTATTTTCCATGCTTCATTTTCCATGTGATTTCGTGCTTCTAAAGACACACAAAAGGATCCCTACATCTCCACATTCAGTGCTGTGGTCTGTTTAGAATTTGCTCTGTTTACAAGGAAAAACCAGAGAAGGCTCTCTAAAAGTGATTCAAAGTACAGGGCAATTTAATGATCATTCATTGAAAGTTATCTTTATGTTAATATTTAAGAAAGCCAATCTCATCCAAACAGATATTTTATTAACTATAAAATTATCTGTGACAAACAAGTTTATCCTTAACATAAAATGTGAAAAGGATACTAATTATAACATTTCATGTTTTATTCATTTTAAAAGAAAATGTTTACTTTGAAAAGATTATTAGAAATTTAATTGATCAAAGCTCAGGCTGAGCCAACTCAAAAAGAATTTCATATTCCAATTTTATGACTTACTACTTAGTGGCCTTAGGGAAATTATTTAACTTATTTAAGCTTTAGTTTCTTCAGGTATATATTTGGGGTAATAGAACCTAGTCATCATTAGATCATTGTAAGACTACATGAGAAATATTACTTGATTAAAGTGAATAGCAAGGCGCTACTTATACAATAGGTGCTCAGCAAATATAATTTTTAATGTTTTCAGTATTAAAACCTTCATTGAATAACATGGGTATATCTTATGAATCTAGTGTACAGATTTTACATATTCCAATATTGATAAAGCAAGCAACCTATTTAATACTGTTTAAAATTTTCAAGATAATTTAGAAACTTTTAAGATAAATTTTTGATAGAATTTTCAAGGTAAATTAGACCAGGGTGATATACTTGTCCTGGAGGCGATCTCATAGCCCAGGTCAGTTAAAATGTCAGTGTCAACCAAAGGAAATGTAAGGATAGCAAAATTATGAAATCTGGATTTAGATGATTGTCCAACTATCAGTGATTGCTATGATGGTGAATGGAAAAGGAGAAAGGACGGGGTATGGTAAACTTCATATTCCAGGACTAAGGAAATAACTACAAATATATGAATAACTAAATTTAGTGAGCGATTATTTTACATTTCAGAAATTATGTTGAGTGATTTCTACATATAATTTCATTTAGTCCTTTCAATAATCCCACCTTTATTTCACAGAAAAATGACTTTAGATATTTAGATTATTCTCCTCAGGGGGCATTCTTATGCTGATTAGTTCAACAAACATTTATTGAATCTCTAAAATATGCCAGATGCCTAGTGAGACATTAAGATGAGTCAATATCAGTGTTAACATGCATGACACTGAATATCCAGACCACAATATTGAAGGCCATAGTATTATTATTTACCTGATCTAAAGTTTCAGTGCAGAATTTATAGTGTTTTGTTCCACACGTAAATTTCTCTAAATTTATGAAGAAATAAAATAAGAAAAAATGGCTTTACGTAAATTGTTTTAGTTCATATTGCATAAAATTTCCATTTCACATGGTTATTTCTCAGCCCTCTTTATGTGTATATGCTCATAGGATGCACATATATTTAGACTTTTGTTCTATTGACTTCATAATTGAAAGGAAAGGAAAAATATAATAGCTCTATTAATTATTTACATTTTACATTTAATTCTACCAGGTGCTGGAAAAAAAAGCAAAAGAAACACTGATCGATTCAACATATATATGGGCCAAGTTGCTGTTGCAGAGTGGAGCTTGCAATTTGAGGCAGATACAGTTGTGCTGTAGCAAACAAATTCACTGACATTTTAAACCAGACTCAAAATGTGACCAGAAAATCCTATGACATAGGATCAAGTAAAGTTCCTCTGAAAGGTGGCATGTGTTTTCTCGGATAGTTTAGATTTTACCTTCAAAGTATATTAAAGCTCAAGATGAAGCTCTTTCTGCCTTCCAACATTGCTCTAATCTACTTATATCAATTCTGCCCTTTGGGGCCACTCACACTGCATAACTCCAGGGACCCACATTCCCAGAGAACACCATGTGAATGGCGCCCCTGGAATTGCTCATTGCAGTAGCCCTCCTGCTGATCTGGGTGCTCTGAATAACTTGATTGAATCGTTTCCTTTATTTAAGTAATTTTTCAGAGTGACTATTGCTTACAAAGTATTCCATCAGGTGATTTCTTTCTTTCCATTCTTTTTCTATTTGATAGAGCATCATGCAATTATGTTGTTACAAAGTTATTGTGGCAATAAATTTTAGAGCAAAAGATAAAATAAGATAAAAATCAACTAGCCTATGAAAACATAATTCTGCTCAGCAGAGTTTCTTTTTCAGGATAGTCAAGATTTTCTTGGTTAAAAAAAAAAAAAAGCATCTATTAATGGACCACGGTCAATACAATTATATGCCTCTTTAAAAAGAAAATTATCTCTTCCAAATAGTTCCAAGTAATTATTAGTCAAAAAATTAATACATGTTTCTCCTTGCATGTTTGGAGCAAATAATTCCAAGGCCATTTGTTTGGTCTTGCAAATTTTGCAATTGCTGCCATAATATAAGAATATAAGGGGTGTATCTGTATTTATGAATATATATAAATATATTTATTTATTGTGTGAATATATATAAATATACTTTCACACATACAGATACACCCCTGTATATATTCATCTCCTGAATATATACAGATCAAAAAAATATATATGTATATATTCATTTCTTGAATATATACAGATTGAAATATATACATATACATTTCTAATTTTTTTCCTGAATATATATAGATTGAAAAAATTTACATTTTTTCCAATCTGTATATATTCAGGAAATGAAAAATACTCTGTCTGTTTCTAATTCAAGCCATTTTTATTCAGTGTTATCCTGATAATCACTGCAAATAACAAGGTCTATTATGGTCCTTTTTGTATTTTGCTAATGTAAACAACAACCATATAATTCCATGTAGCTACTTATGATGAGTTTAAATGGAACTGTTTCATTTAAAAACAGAAAATTCACACCCCTTCTAAACTCCCTATAGGACTCAGGATTCCTCTTATAGGTCTCATATATTGATCCATTTAAGAGGGACAGTTTTTCACAATAAAAATCCCAGAGATCCACAATAAAGTATAGGCTTAAAAGGAAAGAGGGATGACATGTATTTTTCATCCCTTAGTTGTGGACCCTGCACTGGTCTGGAATTACTTGCTGATTAGATGTTCTTCTCCCTGTCACCTCTTATCTTCCTAAAGACCATAACCACACTTGCATGCTCCTGAGAGTAAGAGACTCTTTTAGCGCTTCACTTGCCTCACCCTAATCCAAGCCCTAATGGAGCAAGGATTGTTCTGTAGTTAGAGTTTGAGCTACTCAGGAAATCAGGGAAGGATTCACTGCGAAAGCAAAACATATGCTCTGAAGAGTGAGTCAAAGTTAGCAAGATGGGGGCAGGTTGCGAGTGAGGGTAGTGGATGCTGTTCCTAGTAGAAGAACAGCTTGTGTAAAGGTCCATTGATGGCAGCTAGTCTGAGAAGGATGAGGAACCAAGAGCAGGCCACCATGGCTGCAGCTTGGAGCATGAAAGGGTGCGGCTGAGAGATAGGTGGAACAAGAGTGCAGGAACCTGGCCAGGCAGAGGTGTGGAAGCCTCATAAAGGCTTTTACTTTCTATATTAACTCAAGGGAAACAATTCAAGCAGGGTGGTGACATTATCAGCTTTGCCTTTTGAAAGTAACAGTGGAGCGGCAGTGTGGAGGAATGATGGGGGTGGTTTCTAATTAGCGGGTTTTGCAGAAAACTAGACAAGATGCTGATAAAGGTGAAAACAGATGAGGGAGGTGTAAAGAATAACTTCCAGGTTTTATCATAATTATAATTAGGAGAGACAATTAGGTGAATGCATTGAATATACTCCAGACAATTAGGTGAATGTATTGAATATATATGCAAACACACACACACACACACACACACACACACACACACACACACACACAGAAATGGTAAATCATAGAAATAATAAATCTTTTCTCTGATCACCCAGATGATTACTCTGCTTGTAATTAGGGGAATTAGGGAGACTTGGTGAATTCCAGACTTAAAATGAAGGTGTTCTCCAAGCTAGATAGCAAATGATCTCATATTTGAAATTATTAGGATAATATTAGACTAATGGGGAGATAGATGAATTGAGTCATAGCAAAAAGAAAAAACTATCTTTCAAGTAAGTCGATTTAAACTTACTCTTTTAGCTTTGCTAAACTTACATTTTTCTTTTCATTAATATTTACTCTTCTTTATTTAAAACTGAGGCTGGTGAACTACAGCTTAAGGGTCAAATCTGGTCCTCAGCCTGCTTTGTAGCAAAAGTTTTATTGAGACACAGCCATTTATTTACCTATTGTCTGTGGCTTCTCTTTGGCTACAGGCCTAGAATGGAATACTTGCAACAACAGCTGTATGGCTTACAAAGTCTGATGTGTTTGCTTGTTGGCCTAAACAGAAAAAATTTGCTAACTCCTTGGTTGAAGTATTTTTCCTTTTCTTGCTTTTATTTTCCTCTGGTAAATATTGGTTGATAAGATCATTTATATCCTTCCTTTCAAATAAATTTTGGTATATTTTGTTTTTGGAATTTGACCTTTTGTATGGGACCTCAAAACACTAAATTCTGAATACATAATAAAGTGCATTTTTGAAAATGATATATTCTACCATATACTGTTTTCTTGTTTAGGAACAAATATGATTTTAAATCTAATTTTGGGGACCCTAAAGTAATCATTCTAGTCCAGCATTCTTACAATTTTGCTTTTCGGATTTTGCTGTTTTTCTGTTACATATCTCATTAGTAAATCTCTGGCATATTGAAAGACAGACATAGGTCTCAAGATGATTATATATATAACTTTTAATTTCTATTGCACACATTCCATTTCAAGACATCATCTGCTTTATTAAAATATTTGGAAAATATTCATGCATTAAGTACTGCATCTAAATGCCTTACCGAAAGAAGAAATCTAAAAGCTTCAGCTGAAAGGTTATAAAGTACTGACATGCTGTGCTTGGAGCCTACTTTTCTATACAACATAATCCAATAGTCTGTAAATGCAAAGATACTCAATGAGAAGTTCCTTTCATTAAGTACAAATATTTAGACCTAGACGAACTTATATGTATGTTTTCCATCATATTTGTTTTTGTGTATTGTATTTTTATGCCATTAATTGTATAAGTCAATGGTAACTTAATATAGGAGAAAATATCCAAATGAAATACTATTTTACATTGTTGAGAATTTTAATTATAATTATTATTTTTCAATTCTTCCTTCCATGAATCTTTTTAATGAGCAAATAGTTCTTAAAGTATGTTTTTCCAAGTGGAATGATCAGTAGACAATAACAAAATTCCCCAATTTCTTTTCATCACTTTGATATATTTAAAGCATCTAAATGAATAGGAAATTAGAAGTATTGTCTACCCTGTCATTGCCACATTTCATTAAATTGCATACATTTTACTGATAACATATCAAAATATCTATAACAGACACCTAAGACTCCCTTAAGCTGTGAAAATGAAGGCCTTGCTGAAAGGATATATTAGACAAATTTTTGGAAAAATATCTAAGTTATTTTATTCATTTACAAATGATTTGTTTAGCATCTATTTTGAATAAGGCGCAGTGGTGGTATCCAAAAAACAAAAATGAAGAGTTACAATCCTATACTCAAGCACCACATATATACAGAGAGCAAACAACTGATACTTAAGAATTATTTATAGGATAAATAAGAACAATTACAACACAGAATGCTACCTAGTCATCTACACATAAGCCATCTGCTTGTGATAGGTACAAAGGCCTTTGAGAACACAGAAGAAGAGCATCCCACCAGGAAGTGAGGGGGAAGAATTTCAGGACCTGACACTTGGAGAGTCAGAGGAAGCTTTTCATGCAGACATGGAATGGGTTTGAGCATAGTGATTGGCATAAAACATGACACAGGCTTGAACAAGCATAAGGGTTTGGAAAATAACTTATGATTATTGTGAGAAAGGAGAATAAAGGAGATAGTAGGCAGATTTTAAAAAGACCAAGTTATGAAGGACCTTGTATTACTTTTTAAGGAGTAGATTTTTTAGATAATATATTAATTTTGATTTTTAGATTATATTATTGAGTCTAGTAGATATATGTAAATCTAAATATACATACACATACATATATTTGTTTTTATATGTAAAGAAAGAGAGATACTGTGTGTGCTATCTAGATATATTAATAAAATGCATTAAGGTGGGGCTATGTGGTAAATTGGGAGAGTTTGGCTTAGAGTTTCATACTCTCTGCCTCCTCTCACCAGAGAATAGCAGGACTCACCAGTATTAATCCAACCAGTCAGGTTCTGCAGAAGAATGGAAGCTTTCTGTTAGAGAACCCAAAAATGAAAGTACCCAAATTTAATATAATGCTTAAAACAACTAATTTGTTAGTAGGATGATGAAAACAATTTGTATTAATAAGGACCAGGGATTAATGATTAATGTCTGTTCGGTTTTCTTTTTACAGGCAATCTTTCTAAAACACTTACACTGGATTCTAGCAATGCTCATTGTAAGTCTAGGGTTTTATTATGGAAGATGAGAGTTGACCAGGAAGGTGAGGTGGCCAGGCTTCCACAATTGCACTTTCCTTAGATAAAACAGATAAAAGTTCTTATAAAGACTGAATTTGAAATAAAGCACTCCTTTACTTTAAAATTTGAAAAACATTTCACAACTTAAAAGACATAAAGATTGCATTTTGTTTATTCAACAACATTTATGGCTTTGTGATTTATTTCATTCATTGTAGTAACCAGTATTTTTTTTTCCTTTGAGATTTATGTAGGGAAAATCTTACAATAAATTATCTTACTTGTTGGCACTTTTTTAGTATAAGATTGTTTCCTTACATAGATGTTCTACAAGTACACTAGACTAAATAAAACATACAAAATGATGTTGAAAATGCCCATGACAATTTTATACTCTCCTGTATGCTCCATTGCTAAGGAATTAGATGGCTCTTCATAAAAAGAGACTCTGTAGATTCAGTCTAAGGCTGTATGACTTCTAAGATGCTGACCCACCATCATCTCACATACAAACATTTAGCTGGAACCCTTTGAGTGCACTGGTTTTATATCAGTTCAGTTAAGCCATGTGTGAAAATCTTGGAAACAGTAAAACAAAACAAAGTCCTCAAGACACGGTGTACAAACAACTGCTAAAGCAGAAATTGTACACACAAATAAAAGGATATTCTTCAGGTGCTAACCAGTAATGGATCTTTTCAGCCATATGCATGCATATGAGTAAACTTCAAACTCCACATTATCATCTTCTGTATAAACCACAGCTGCATGGCCTATGGAAGCCAAAGCACAAAGTCAGTAAATATTTATGCTTTAGATTTTCTTAGGGCTATATATTTTTTTCAAGAGACAGATTTCTCGCTCTAACGTC